>NC_052155.1:78662166-78992425 GCF_902713615.1 Scyliorhinus canicula | reverse complement strand
CACCTTTTCCCGCCCCCCCCCCCTTTTCCTCCCTCCCCCCCCCACCTTTGCCCTCCCTCCACCCCCCACCTTTTCCCTCCCTCCCCCCCCCCACCTTTTCCCTCCCCCCCCCACCCCCACCTTTTCCCTCCCTCCCTCCCCCCCCCCCCCCCCCCACCGAGAAAAGGTTGCCACCGCCTAAAGAACCCTTGTACCGACCCTCTCAGGGTGAATTTGACCTTCTCTAGCTTAATAAAACCCGCCATGTCATTGATCCAGGTCTCCACGCTTGGGGGCCTCGCATCCTTCCATTGTAGCAAGATCCTTCGCCGGGCTGCTAGGGACGCAAAGGCCAGCACACCGGCCTCTTTCGCCTCCTGCACTCCCGGCTCCACCCCAACCCCAAAAATCGCGAGTCCCCATCCTGGCTTTACCCTGGATCCCACCACCCTCGACACTGTCCTCGCCACCCCCTTCCAGAACTCCTCCAGTGCCGGGCATGCCCAGAACATATGGGCATGGTTCGCTGGACTCCCCGAGCACCTGACACACCTGTCTTCACCCCCAAAGAAACTACTCATCCTTGTCCCAGTCATGTGGGCCTGGTGCAGCACCTTGAATTGGATGAGGCTAAGCCGCGCACACGAGGAGGAAGCATTAACCCTCTCCAGGGCATCAGCCCATGTCCCGTCTTCGATCTGTTCCCCCAGTTCCCCCTCCCACTTAGCTTTCAGCTCCTCTACTGACGCCTCCTCCGCCTCCTGCATAACCTTGTAGATATCAGATATCTTCCCCTCTCCGACCCAGACCCCCGAAAGCACCCTGTCGCTCACCCCCCTCGCGGGAAGCGAAGGGAATCCCTCCACCTGCCGCCTAGCAAATGCCTTTGCCTGCAGATACCTGAACATGTTCCCCGGGGGGAGCCCAAATTTCTCCTCCAACTCCCCCAGGCTCGCAAACCTCCCATCAATAAACAGGTCCTTCAGCTGTCTGATGCCCGCTCTGTACCAACCCTGAAATCCCCCATCAATGTTCCCGGGGACGAACCTATGGTTCCCCCTCAACGGAGCCTCCATCGAGCCCCCCACTTCTCCCCTATGTCGCCTCCACTGCCCCCAAATCTTGAGGGTAGCCGCCACCACCGGACTCGTGGTATACCTCGTAGGAGGGAGCGGCCACGGCGCCGTTACCAGGGCCCCCAGGCTTGTATCTCCACAGGACGCCCTCTCCATCCGTTTCCATGCTGCCCCCTCCCCCTCCATTACCCACTTGCGCAC
Source organism: Scyliorhinus canicula (assembly GCF_902713615.1). Lineage (NCBI taxonomy): Eukaryota > Metazoa > Chordata > Chondrichthyes > Carcharhiniformes > Scyliorhinidae > Scyliorhinus > Scyliorhinus canicula. The sequence continues at coordinate 78,991,169 of NC_052155.1, read as the reverse complement.
CATCGACACATTGGCCGCCCAATAATACCCCGAGAGATTGGGTAACGCCAGCCCCCCCCCCCCCATCTCTACCCCGCTCCAAGAAGACCCTCTTCACCCTCGGGGTCCCATGCGCCCAAACAAAGCTCATGATGCTGCTCGTAACCCTTCTAAAAAAGGCCCTACGGATAAAGATGGGCAAACACTGAAAAAGGAACAAGAACCTCGGGAGAACCGTCATTTTGACGGACTGCACTCTACCCGCCAACGATAGCGGCACCATGTCCCACCTTTTAAATTCCTCTTTACCAGGCTCCACCAGCCTGGTAAAATTAAGCTTATGGACAGTCCCCCAACTCCTGGCCACCTGCACCCCCAGAAATCTTAAACTCTTCACTGCCCTCTTAAATGGGAGTCTCCCAATTCCCTCCTCCTGATCACCCGGGTGTACTACAAATACCTCACTCTTGCCTAAATTTAACTTATAGCCCGAGAAGCCCCCAAATTCCGCTAACAGCTCCATCACCCCCGGCATTCCCCCTTCTGGATTCGCCACATACAACAGCAGGTCGTCCGCATACAGCGATACACGATGTTCCTCCCCACCCCGCACCAGACCCCTCCATCTCCCTGACTCCTTCAACGCCATAGCCAAAGGTTCATTCGCCAGTGCAAAGAGCAAGGGGGACAGGGGGCACCCCTGCCTGGTCCCACGGTAGAGCCTAAAGTACTCCGATCTCCTTCCATTTGTAACTACACTCGCTATCGGAGCCGCGTAGAGCAGCCTCACCCATTTGATGAATCCCTCCCCGAATCCGAACCGCTCCAGCACCTCCCACAGGTACCCCCACTCAACTCTATCAAACGCTTTCTCCGCATCCAGCGCCACCACTATCTCCGCCTCCCCCTCCACTGCCGGCATCATAATAACATTTAGCAGTCTCCGCACATTCGTGTTGAGCTGCCATCCCTTGACAAATCCTCTCTGATCCTCGTGTATCACCCCTGGCACACAGTCCTCTATCCTGGTGGCCAGGATCTTCGCCAGCAACTTAGCGTCAACATTGAGGAGCGAGATAGGCCTGTATGATCCACACTGCAAGGGGCCCTTATCCCGCTTTAGGATCAGAGAGATCAGTGCCCGCGACATCGTCGGGGGCAAAGCCCCCCCCTCCCATGCCTCATTGAAAGCTCGCACCAACAGGGGGCCCACCAGATCTGCATACTTTTTATAAAATTCCACAGGGAACCCGTCCGGCCCCGGCGCCTTACCTGACTGCATTTGTCCAATCCCCCTGACTAGCTCCTCCAACTCTATCGGCGCCCCCAGCCCCTCTACCAGCTCCTCTTGAACCCTTGGGAACCGTAGCCTGTTCATGAAGCTCTCCATCCCCCCTCTCCCCATCGGAGGTTCGGACCGGTACAGTTCCTCGTAGAAGTCCCTAAAGACCCCATTTACTTCTGTCCCCTTCTGCACTACATTCCCACCCCTATCCGTCACTCCACCAATTTCCCTAGCCGCATCTCGCCTGCGGAGCTGATGCGCCAACATCCTGCTCGCCTTCTCCCCATACTCATATACCGTGCCCTGCGACCTCCTCCACCGTGTCTCCACCTTTCTGGTGGTCAACAAGTCAAATTTGGCCTGCAAACTGCGCCGTTCCCCCAGCAACCCCTCCTCCGGTGCCTCCGCGTATCTCCTGTCCACATCCAGGAGCTCCCCCACCAGTCTCTCCCTCTCCCTCCTCTCCCTCCTTTCCCTATGGGCCCGGATGGAGATCAGCTCCCCCCGGATCACTGCTTTCAGAGCCTCCCAGACCATCCCCACCCGGACCTCCCCCGTATCATTGGTATCAAGATACCCCTCAATACATCCCCGGACCCTCCTACACACCTCCTCATCAGCCAGCAGCCCCACATCCAGGCGCCAGAGCGGGCGCTGGTCCCGCGCCTCCCCCATCTCCACTTGGTTTAAATTTTTGATTGCACTCCCATGAAGAACTTTGGGGCATTTTGAATGCAAGTTGCTTCAAAATATTGTTTTACTTTCTTACCAAAATATTGATCAGGAGAGGCAAATGAAATATTACACTGGCGTAACAAAAGACAAGTACATATACTGACATACAGGTTGGTGGGGACTTATAAATCTCTCTCTCTTCCTAGAATCTCACGTCTTTCACGAACAAACTCTTGTTGGTAATCTGTTCATTGAGAAACCTAGTAATATGTGTTTTAACACAATACAAGCTCAGCTCATCTGCTACTGAAACCTTCATCCATACCTCGGTAACCTTCAAACACAAGTGTTCCAATACTCTCCCAGGTGGTCTCCATTTTCCACTCTTTGTATACTTGAGTTCACTGACATTCATTGCAAGTTTACGTATGGACTACAAAAGCATATTTTCTCATCACTCATATGGTTGTTGAAATACATTAGCTTCCGGTCTGGCAATAACTTATATTTAAAATGCTCATCTTTGGGCTCAAATACCTCCATAGTCTCACCCTTTCCTATCTCTGTAACTTCATTCAATTCTCAAAGCAGAAGAACTTTATGTTCCCCCAATTTTGGTCTCATCAGCAGCCCAGCTTTACCTCACCCCTGCACTGGCAGCTATGCCATCACCTTTCTACGTCCAAAGCTCTGGAATGCCACCTAAAACTCTCCCCCTCTCTAGCGTCTGTTGTCTTTTAAGACACTCCTTAAAACCAACCTCCTTGACCAAACTTTTGGTCTTGATTCTAATAACTCTTTATGTGGCTCGGTGTCAAATTCTGTCTGCTATCACTCATGTTTTACTACATAAAAGGCACTATGAATGGAAGCTGATGTTACTTAGCTGTTTATGTATGCCTAGATCTTAGAGTTATAAGTTAGGACATTAATGTAGATATCACCTTTTATTTTCTCAGCTATATCTCATTAATGACAGAGTAATTATACAAACTTGGGCAGCACGGTGGCGCAGTAGGTTAGCGCTACAGCCTCACGGCGCCGAGTTCCCAGGTTCGATCTTGGTTCTGGGTCACTGTCTGTGGGGAGTTTGCAAATTCTCCCCGTGTTTGCGTGGGTTTCGCCCCACAACCCAAAGATGTGCAGGCTAGGTGGATTGGGCATGCTAAATTGCCCATTAATTGAAAAAAATTAATCGGGTACACTAAATAAATTTGAAAAAATAAAAAAATAATCCAAACTTGAACATTTTTTGTACTATGGTTGGCTTTAAAATATCCAAGACATTTTTTCTTAAAAACGTTCAAAGTGTCATGTATCTACTAAATTCAAACACATTTACATTATTCTCAATTATGATATTGGTTAGTGTTCACTTCATACTTAGTTTGGTTTGGAGTTTTATACCTTCTTTATTTACAATCAAATATTAAATTTTCTTGCTTTGCTTTAAATTAATAAATATTTTACTTCTTCAACTAATTTACCTTTTAATACATTTTAATACATTTATATAACCATTCATGGAAGAATATATCTCAGAGGGAATTGCTATCGTAATTCGTTACAGAAATTTATGCACAAAGGTTTGCAGTTGTTGCACATTTCTTAACCTGTTAATTTATATTGAGCCAAAAGATTATTCATTAAAGAAGAGCTGCTGAAGAGAACAAAAGAGACAAGATAGTCAACAGCATTACTGCTTTACAACCAAAGGTTTGTTCAAAGCTCGAAACCAAAAAATGTTCTTTCGAGGTAAAAATATATTTTCAATATTGTTCCAAAAGTTTCTGCTCAATTGTGTTATTTTCTTAAAATCACAATTCACCAATGTTTGAGTATCTGGTCCAAAAGATACAGAAATTTTCAGAACAAATAGGTTCAATGCAAATCAAATTTCTGCAATATTTTACATTAATTTTAAAAAGCTCTCGCACAAAGTCAATCCCTAGAGTGAGACACCATTGGGGGTTTCTGCTAATCATGCTCATTTGTAGTCCTCTGAAGAGGCTCTACAAATTAAGCTGGATCTTTTGGGTGGTGTGTCACCAGTAAGTATTGCAAAGGTTTTCTTTTAACTTAGTAAGGAACTAATTATCTTTTCCAAATCGAATTCGAAAGTTGCTTTCTATATGTTTGAAGTCTTTTTCATTAATTCGGTGATTTTCAATTTTTATTTCTGTGATCAAAATATTTTCAGCTGTATTATCAAACAAAGTTAACACTTAAATATATCAACTTGTTGTCTTTCACATAATAAAACTTCCCAACAAGCTTCATGTTGAACCCGCGGTAAACAGAACGCATATCTAACAATAGTAGAAATTAATGAACAAGGTTTATTACAAAGCAATTCCAATACTCCTCCACTCCCCCAAGGGTCTCCTTCCTCGACCTACACCCAGGCTTGGTTTTTATGCAGCTGCGGCTCTCCTTGTTAAGCGGAAGCCCTGCCGTTTACAGGAGAAGTTCATATTCCAGGGAGGTAATAAGAAACAGTATGGTCCGAATACCGGGATCTCCATTGGTGTTATAACATTTCACAAGCACATTCGGAAATAAAATATGATGCTAATATATGAAATATAAGATGTTAGGATTTGAACAAAAACAGATTTTAAGGAGAGCCTGAAAGGAAAAAAACCAAGGTGAAGAAAGGGAGAGATTTAGGGCGAGAATTCTACAACTCGGGGCTTAGTCAACTGAAGACACAGCCATCAATGGTGGAGTGATAAAATCTGGGATGCTCAGGAAGCCAATATGAGGACTGCAGATATCCAGCCAGAGGAGATTACAGAAAAAGGGAAGGGCAATCACTAAACGTTACACCAAATGTTGCTAGAGGAATATAATTGAACTGTAGGAAAGTTATTGAACATTAGTTAGACCACAGAGTCGTGTGTGCAGTTCTGGCCACTATATTATGAAAATGACGTGGAAGTACTGGAGAAGGTACAGAGAACATATCAGTAAAAGATTCACAGGCTGGATCTCATTAATATGAAAAAGATGGGTGACGGGGACCTAATCGAGGTCATTAAAATTGTAAAATATTGGGGACTTCCGGTGGCGGCCATGGATTAGAAGATCACTTATTTTGTAGTTCCCGCTTGTGGTTAACTTTTGGGACCTTTACTCCCAACTTCTGTGGGATTTGATCGGGAACATTGGAGGCGGGTGAAGCAGAGAGGAGGAATTCCCCCACCAGTTGATGGAGACAAGGGCCAGAAGTGGTCTGAAAAGAAGAAATTGCTGGGCAAAAAAGAAGGATGTGCAACCTACAGCACAGGAGAGCATGGCGATGGGGCTTTGCTCAACCCTTGGAAGGGGACAGGGCGCATAGAGCGCTTGCAAGGATGCCGTGCCTGAATGAACCACCAAGGGCGATGGTGGTGCGAATGCACCGGTTCCTGGAAAAGGAAAAGATTTTGCAGTGGGACAAGCAGACATCGAGCTGCAAATGGGATAACAACGAGCTGCGTATCTATCAGGACTTGGGTCCGAAACTGGCCAAAAGAAGAGCAAGCTTTAGTAGGGCAAAATTTGTTCCCTCTTCAAGAAGGGGGTGAAGTTCGCTATGTTAGATTCAGTTTGTTTGTGGGTCACCTACGATGGTCAAAAGCATTACTTTGGATCACCGGACAAAAGACTGGCAGGTGATTGAGGACACTGAATTTGGGGGGCAAGTAATACCGTGCCTGTGCTGTTAAATTTTTCATTTTGGACTATACATGGGAGTGCTTTTTCTATCAATTTTGGGCCGTTGCTCAGTTTTGCATGTGAGTTGACTTTGTTCAGGGGGATGGTGGGTTGAGTTTTCTTCTTCGTGTTTGTTGGGGATTTTGATGTTTTGAATATGTATGTTTGAGTGGGGCGGTAGGGAGAACAATAGGGGGGAGAATGTTCTGCGCCATCGGCGGGGGATACCAGGCTAGCTGGGCGGGATAGCTCACAGAACCGCAGTGGGGGGCAGCAGGTGATAAGTTTGCTAAGAGCGATTTGAATTATTTTGTTAATGCAGGAGGAGGGGGGAGATTACTCTGCTGGCTGGGGGGTGCCCCCGACCAGGCCGATCACGTGGAATGTGAGAGGGTTGAATGGGCCGGTCAAGAGGGCTCGCGAGTTCACGCATTTGAGGAAGTTGAAGGCAGACGTGGCAATGCTACAAGGGGCACACCTGAGAGTTGCGGATCAGACTAGACTGAGGAAGGAGTGGGTCGGGCAAGTATTTCATTCGGGGTTAGACTCTAAGACTAGTGGGGTTGCGATCCTGATCAAAGCAGGGTCGGAGAATCGCCCGGGGCTGGCGAAAATCCCGCCCCCGCCGTGGCTGGAATTCTCCGCCACCCGGGAATTGGCGGGGGCGGAAATCGCGCCGCGCCGATCGGCAAGTCCCCTGCGGCGATTCTCCGGCCCGCGATGGGCCGAAGTCCCGCCGCTGAGGCGCCAATCCTGCCGCCGTGGTTTCAACCACCTCTGGTGGCGGCGGGATTGGCAGCGCGAGCGGGCACCCACGGTGGCCAGGCCCGCGATCGGGGCCCACCGATCGGCGGGCGGGCCAGTGCCGTGGGGCACTCTTTTTCTTCCGCCGCCGCCACGGCCTCCACCATGGCGGAGGCGGAAGAGAACCCCCCTACCGCGCATGCGCCGGTGGTGACGTCAGCGGCAGCTGACGCACCGGCGCATGCGTGAACCTGCGAAGGCCTTTCGGCCAGCCCCGACGCTGGCCGGCGGACATCAAAGGCCGTTGGCGCCGGTTTTGCCGCTAGTCGGCATGGCGCCAACCACTCCGGCGCGGGCCTAGCCCCCAAAGGTTCCGCACCTTTGGGGAGGCCCGACGCCGGAGTGGTTGGCGCCACTCCGTAACGCTGGGACCCCCCACCCCACCGGGTAGGGGAGAATCCCGGCCCAGGTGTCATTTGAGACAGGGAATATAGTTGCAGACTCGGGGAAGTAGGTATATCATGGTGAGCGGGAAGTTGGAGGGGATGTCAGTGGTGTTAGTAAATATTTACGCACCAAATTGGGATGGCACAGAGTTTATGAGGCAAGAGTTCAGGAAGATTCCAGATCTAGACTCGCATAAGCTGATCATAGGGGGAGGGACTTCAATACGGTCATTGATCTGAGGTTGGATCGGTCGAGTCCAAGGACAAGGAGGGTGCCAGCCGCGCCGAAGGAACTAAAGGGGTTTATGGAGCAGGTGGGGGGTAGACCCCTGGAGGTTCGGATGGCCAAGAGCGAAGGAGTTTTCTTTGTTTTCCCACGTGCACAAAGTATACTCCCGGATCGATTTTTTCATTCTGAACAGGGCTCTACTGGCGGGGGCGGTGGATACGGAGTATTCGGCGATTGCTATGTCGGACCATGACCCACACTGGGGGGATCTACGAGTGAGCAAGGAGGGTGGTCAACGCCCACAATGGAGATTGGATGTAGGACTGTTAGTGAATGAGGGGATGTGCGGGCATGTGAGAAAGGCCATCCAGAACTACTTGGAAATAAACGAAAAGGGGAAAGTCTCGGCATCAACGGTGTGGGAAGCGCTGCAGGCAGTGGTTAGGGGGGAGCTAATTTCAATACGGGCCCATAAGGAGAAGGAGGAGCGAACAGAGATAGATAGGCTGGTTAGGAAAATACTCTAGGTGGACAGGAGATATTCGGAGGCAGAGTTATTGAAGGAGCGGCAGAAGCTACAGATGGAGTTTGATCTGTTATCTGCAGGGAAGGTGGTGGAGCAGCTGAGGAAGGCGTGATGGGCGATCTCGGAGTATGGGGAGAAGGCCAACAGGATGCTTGCACACCAGCTCAGGAAAAGGGAGGTGGCTAGGGAGAAAGAAAGAGTGAAGAACGGAGGGGGAATACAGTCTTGGACCCAGCAGGGGTGAATGGGGTGTTAAAGGAGTTTTACAGTGGGCTGTATGAGTGGGAACCCACAGCTGGGATGGAGGGGACAAGGCAGTTTTTGGAAGGGTTGGAGTTTCTGAAGGTGGAGAAAAGGTTGGTGGAGGGGCTAGAAGCCCCGATCGGGACTGCAGAAGTAGTAGAGAGATTGGAGGCCATGCAGTCGGACAAGGCCTCGGGCCCGGACATATATCCTGTGGAATTTTAAATGACATTTTCTGGGATGCTGGGCCCGCTGCTGGTGAGGGCCAGGGAACGGATGGGTAGCACAGTAGCATAGTGGTTAGCACAATTGCTTCACAGCTCCAGGGTCCCAGGTGCGATTCCCATCTTGGGTCACTATCTGAGCAGAGTCTGTATGTCCTCCCAGTGTGTGCGTAGGTTTCCTCCGGGTGCTCCAGTTTCGTACCAGAGTACAAAGATGTGCAGGTTTGGTGGACTGACCATGCTAAATTGCCCGTAGTGTTGGATGAGGTTAGTAGGTTATGGGGATAGGGTGGAGATGTGGGCTTGGGTAGGGTGTTCTTTCAAAGAGCCGGTGCAGACTCGATGGGCCGAATGGCCTCCTTCGGCACTATATAATCTACGATTTTATGATTCCCCCAACAATGTTGCAGGCTTCGATATCCTGAAACGGGAGAAGGACCCAGAGCAATGTGGGTCAGACAGGCCAATGTCCCTACTGAATGTTGATGCCAAACTGCTAGCTAAAATCTTGGCCTCTAGGATAGAAGATTGTGTCCCGGAGGTGATAGGGGAGGAGAAGGCAGGGTTTCTTAAAGGCAGGCAGCTAACGGCCAACATTAGAAGACTCTCAAATGTGATCATGATGCCCTCTGAAGGGAGGGAAATGGAGGTAGTTGCTTTGGCCATAGAGTCACCGGCGATGGCACTAAGAGCATCAAAGGAATGCTTAGAAAGGGGGGTGGGGGGGGGGGATGGAACATAGGGTCTCGCTATATGCAGACGACCTGCTCCTATATATTTCCAATCCGTTCGGGGGAGATGGGGGGGGAGATTATGCGGATCCGAGGGGAATTTGGCCGGTTTTCGGGGTACAAATTGAATATGGGTAAAAGTGAGGTGTTTGCGATCCAGACGAGGGGACAGGTTAGGAGATTGAGGGAGCTGCCGTTCAGATTGGTGGGAGGGAGTTTCCGTTATTTAGGAATTCAGGTGGCACAGTGTTGAGAGCAGCTACATACAGTTAAATTTGACCCGGCTAGTTGAATAAATGAAGGAGGATTTCGGGAGGCGGGACATGCTTCTGTTGGCGGGGAGTGTACAGACCGTAAAAAAACAGCCGAGATTTTTGTTTGTTTTCCAGTGCCTCCCTAGTTTTATACCAAAGGCCTTTTTAAACGGGTCAAGAGGGTGATCTCTAGTTTTGTGTGGGCTGGTAAAACCCCGCGAGTAAAGAAAGTGCTGCTGGAGCGGAGTCGAGGGGTAGGTGGACTGGCACTGCCGAACTTTAGTAACTACTACTGGGCAGCAAATATAGCCATGATCAGGATGTGTGCAGGGGGTGTCGGTGTCGGAGCGAGTAGAGGAGGCATCGTGTCAGGGCACAAGTTTGGGGCACTGGTAGCGGCTCCTCTGCCTTTCTTGCCGGCCCGTTACTCCACAAGCCCAGTGGCAGCGGTGGCCCTGAGAGTCTGGGGGCAGTGGAGGAAGCATATGAGAATGGAGAGAGCATCGGTGTGTGCCCCAATTTGTGATAATCACCGGCTTGTTCCGGGGAAGCTGGATGGGGGGGTTTCGGAGATGGCAGAGAGCAGGGATTGAGAGGATGGGGGAGCTATTTATTGATGGGAGCTTTTCCTGTTTGCAGGATTTGGAGGAGAGGCTGACGTTTTGGTCTTTGCCTCCTTGGTAGCCCGGAGACGGATATTGTTAGCGTGGAGGGACTCAAAGCCCCCGAAATCAGAAGTTTGGGTTAGCGACATGGCTGGGTTTCTCAGACTTGGGAAAATTAAGTTTGCCCTGAGGGGGTCAACGTTGGGGTTCGTCCGGAGGTGGCAGCCGTTTACGGACTTCTTCGGGTTAAGCTAAACTGTCAGCAGAGGCAATAAAGGTGGGGTGGGGGGGGAGAGATTAGTGAGAGATGTTTTTTGCACTATGTTTATATTTGTATTTGTACCGTTTATTGTTATAAAATTATGAATGCCTTAATAAAATGTTTTGGTTTTTTTTAAATAGTAAAATGTTTTTGTGGAGTAGATAAGAAAGAATATTTTCATTTCTGAGGGAAAACATAACTCAAGGCCATCAATATAAGGTAATTCCAAGAAATCCAATAAGGAATTCCTGAAGAAATTCTTTACCCAAAGAGTGGTGAGAATATGGAATCATATGGCTGGCTTTTTAAAAGCTGACCACGGCAGGCCAGCAGCACGGTTCAATTCCCATACCAGCCTCCCCGAACAGGCGCCGGAATGTGGCGACTAGGGGCTTTTCACAGTAACTTCACTTGAAGCCAACTTGTGACAATAAGCGATTTTCATTTCATTTCATTTCAATATGGTTAAAGTGCATAGTATGGATGTTTTTAAGAGAAAGCTAAACAAGCATAAAAGAGATAGAAATAGAGGGTTCTGATGATAGATACAAGTGAGGAATCATAGGAGCATAAACACCAGCATGAACTGGTCAAGTATTTTGTATAAACGGCTTTTCTATGTCGTGTACTCTACATAATCACATGTACAATTGAAGTGTTGCTCAACGAGAAGACAATGTAGGTAAGCGAGCACCAGGCAGAAGGTTGAACAGGATTTGGCGCAAGTTATGAAAAAGGAAGCAAAATATTGGACAACGCCTACTCAACAATTCTGATTGTGCCATGAATTACATAGAAAACCAATTCACAATTGTCAGTCGGGTTCGTAAGGTGCTGGCTCACTTACACATGCAAGAAGCAACATGTATCCTTACATGGAGGGGGACGGGGGAGGAAGGAGGAGGGAGAGAGAGGAAGGAGGGAGAGTGGGAGGAAGGAGGGAGAGTGGGAGGAAGGAGGGAGAGTGGCAGGAAGGAGGGAGAGTGGGAGAAAGGAGAGGAGAGGAGAGAGGGAGTTTCATGCGAGTGACGTCGTGTTAGAATATGGAGTGAATGTATGAATAAATTACCCTCTTTATTCAAACCCATGAAAATCAGCTGCTAATCTTTCGGATTGATCACACACTTAGGGTGCAGAATACACACATAGAAACTAGAGTAGGCAATTTAGCCCTTCAAGCCTGTTCCACCATTTAATACGATCATGACTGATCATCCATCTCACTGCCATATTCCTGCTTTCTCCCATACCCCTTGATGCCATTAAGGTCTAAAAAATGATCTGTCTCTATCTTGAATACTTTCAGGGATTTGGCATCCACAGCCTTCTGAGGTGGAGAATTCCACATGTGTACTACCTTTTACATGAAGAAATAGTGCCTCCTCTCAGTCCTCAATGGTTTACCCCATATCCTGAGACTGTGTTCCTTGGTTCTAGATTCTCCAACCAGGGCAAATATCCTTCCTGCATCTAGTCTGTCCAGCTTTATTAAAAGTTTACCTATTTCAATAAGATCTTCTCTCATCCTTCTAAACTCCGATGAATACATGCCCAAACAACCCAATTTCTCCTTATAGTACAGGCCTGCAACCCTGATATCAACCCAGTGAACCTCAGGTGAACTTCCTCCATGGCATAATATCCTTTCTCAGCTCAGGAGACCAAAATCGCCTGCAATACTCAAGGTGTGGTCTTACCATGGCCCTGTATAACTGCTGTAAGACAACCTACTTCTGAACTCTCATCCTCTTGCATTGAAGACCAACTTATCATTTTCCTTCTAAATTGCTTGCTGCATATGCCTCTCCACTTTAAATGACAGGGGTAAAAAGGATTTGTACATCCACACTTCCCAATATATCACCATTTAAGTAATATTGAGTTTTTCACAGCATTAATTTTTACATGACGTGGGCTTCGCTAGCTCGGCCAGTGTTTGTTACCCATTCCCTAATTGCCCACGAGAAGGTAGTGGTGAGCTGCCTTCTTGAACTGCTGTAATCCATTTGGCATAGGTACATGCACAGTGCTGTTAGGGAGGAAGTTCTTGGATTTTGACCAAGTGACAGTGAAGGAATAGCAATATATCTCCAAGTCAGGATGGTGAGTGAATTTGAATTCAATTAAAATCTGGAATTAAAAAGTCCAATGATGACCATGAAACCATTGCCAATTGTTGTAAAAACCCATCTGGTTAACTAAGGAGGGAAGGAGGGAAGGAAGGAAGGAAGGAAGGAAATCTGCCATCCTTACCTGGTCTGACCTACATGTGACTCCAGACCCACAGCAGTGTGGGGGACTCTTAACTGTCCCTCAAGGGCAATTAGGGATGGGCAATAAATGCAGCAAGACCTGGACAATACCCAGGCTTGGGCTGACAAGTGGCAAGTAACATTTGTGCCACATAATAATAATAATCTTTATTAGGGTCATAAGTAGGCTTGCATTAACACTGCAATGAAGTTACTGTGAAAATCCCCGAGTGGTCACATTCCGGCACCTGTTCGGGTACACGGAGGGAGATTTCAGAATGTCTAATTCACCTTACAAGCACGTATTTCAGGACCCATGGGAAGAAACTGGAGCGTCCGGAGGAAACCCACAAAGTCACAGGGAGAATGTGAAGACTCTGCACAGACAGTGACCAAGCGGGAATCAAACCTGGGACCCTAGTGCTGTGAAGCAACAATGCTAACCACTGTGCTACCGTGCCACTCAAAGTGTCAGGCAACGACCATTTCCAGTAAGAGGGAATCATACCATCTCCACTTGACATTCAATCGCATTACCATCACTGAATCCCCCACTATCAATATCCTGGGGGTTACCTTTGACCAGAAATTGTACTGGACTAGCCATATAACTACTGTGGCTACAAGAGCAGGTCTGAGGCTGGGAATTCTGCAGTGAGAATCTCACCTCTCGACTCCCCAAAGCCTGTTCACCACCAAGGCACAAGCCAGGAGTGTGGTGGAATACTCCCCACTTGCCTGGATGAGTGTAACTCCAGCAATACTCAAGCAGCTCGACACCATCAAGGACAGCAGCCTGTTTGATTGGCACCCCATCCACAAACATTCACGAGCGATGCACAGTAGCAGCAGTGTGCATCATCTACAAGATGTACTGTAAGAACTCATCAAGGTTCCTTAGGCATGCCTTCCAAAACCACGACCACTTCCATTTAGAAAGACAATGGAAGCTGATACCACCACCTGGAAGTGGCTGGATTCAAACCCGGGTCCCAAATGCATTATCTTGGGTTTCTGGTTTACTAGTCCAGTGACAATACCACTATCTGCCACCGTCTCCCTTGTACCTTCTGATTTAATTTTGTGTATCCTGCTCACTCAGCACAGGAATCTAGAAACTGTGTCTCTCCTTCACCAATCAGCTGGAAGGATAGTTAATGAGGGGTGCAGAATCTGAAACAGGAAGCGTGAACTGGAATAGTTAATTCAATACCAGATCATGTACAGAAAGTGAAATAAAGAGAGAGAAAGAAAGATGGTATTAAGAGAGAAATGGGAGATAGAAAAAGTAGAAAAACTTTACAACTGCAACAAGAATGAAGAGCTGAGCATCATAATAATAAGTTAATTTTCAATATCACAAAGTTCTCTGGCAGCAATTAAGGTTTGCCACACCTTATTTCGAAGAATGGGCAAGCCCTAACATTTTCTGGCATGTTTAGCAGGTACATATTTCGTAAGTACCTCCACTTTATGCAATCCCACGTATTTCAACAGGGAGACGCTCATTGAGATACCAGGATGGTACAGCTTCTAAAAGAGCAGGGCAACTCAGACATCAACTTTCTGACAACTGCATATGTGCAGTTGCCAGAAGTTGCTATCTAGCTTAGTCATTAATTGTGTTGCCAATAGCTTCACTGTTAGTTCTATCAAAAATGCAGGCCTTTCATTTGTTTGGATAGTCACAAAACATGTGCAACTTATTTCATGGAAATAATGCTGAAGTATAGATTGATGCAGCACAGGTGGTGGCCACTGGCTCATCATGCCTATTCAGCTCAAACCACCAAGGAGGCATTTAAGTTCTGGAGGGAGTGTAAAAGTAAGTGCCACAGGTTTGTCCCTCCTGAAAGAGAACGGAGTGCAAGAAGATGACTAAGAGGGAGCCTCTGAAATAGAACAGATAACAAACTATGGGTAAACCTGGAATACAACCTCAAGCTAAAACAGATATTTAGGATCGTCTTTTTAAAAATAAATTTAGAGTATCCAATTATTTATTTTTCCAATTAAGGGGCAATTTAGCATGGTCAATTCACCTACCCTGCACATGTTTGGGTTGTGGAGGTGAGACCCACGCAGACACGGGAGAATGTGCAAACTCCACACGAACAGTGACCCGGGCTCCCGGTCAGGATCGAACCCGGGTCCTCAGCGCTGTGAGGCAGCCATGCTAACCACTGCACCACCATGCCATCCAAATATTTAGGATTGTCAACATGTTTCTCAGAAAAAAGGTAATCAACACATAGAATGGACTTCTGGGTACAGCAGCAAGGAAAGAAAACCTGGCATCATTCAAGCAACAGCTGGATTAAGTGATTAGATGGCTGCAAGTGAAATGGCAGCTTTTTTCAGGATGGATGAGCAAGGGTGGGTTAATGGATTTTCCAATCTGTATCTATCCAGTGATTTTGTAATAATCTAAAAATATCCTTCAGTCTTCTATAATAAGGTTACATAACTTGCTGGTACAGCTTTATTTTTAATTTGTGAGGGTTATCATAAACTTTACCATGTAGTAATTCAGACATACACCACATGTTGCCATTTGGGGAAAAAAATCCAACATGCACCAAATAAATGGCAAAAATTCTATATATACTTCTTGCTAACAGTTACCATGGCAATCAAAATTGCACCTTATTTCAGGATTATCTGGTGTACGCAAATAAAATAGTGTTGCTATTTAAAGGCTATAAAGAGCAGAGGAAAGAAGCAATTGATGGAAAATTAAACATCAGCCCAGCTCCATGAGAGTTCACTGAAAGTCTATTTCTGATCCTGCATAATACCAAACTGATCCCTGCCTATCCTTTAATTTGAAGTTTATTCCCAGCCTCTTTAGCAAGCATCTTAGAAGTAAAGGATATAGATTCTCCACTACATGTTTTTTTGTAATTATACAGCTTGGATTTGTAAGCTTATTCTCATTGAATTTCATTGCAAACAAAAATAAATAAACTGACCTAGAATTTTATTGACAAACCTTTATGTTCACCAAGTTGAGGAATACAAGCTCTGACAATCAAACACATTTCATCTATTAAGCATCCAGTATTAGCATTAAATACGTTCTGAATTGATATATGAGCTAGGTGAGTAATAAAGCAGGTTACAGCCTGTGCAAACTGCGTCTTAATCCTAATCTTAGATCAATAATTTTCTTGCACTACTTCAATTATTTCCCTTTCTCACATCTAACATAAAGACTGACACTGACAACTTTTGTAAATACATTTTTGCTGTGTGCTTCTCCCGACTTGAGTTCAATTTCTTGGTAATCAAATAATTTGTCATACAAACAAAGACTTCAGCCCAAAATTTTAATTCAGATCTCAGAAGTGTTTTACTCCACACAGCAGCTTTTTAACAGGAATTGATCAGCTCAACATTACAAATTATATGGTGGTTTCAATTACTTAAAAAATAGGCTTAACATTTCTGGACATATGATGAAATGTTCTAGTTAGCAATTATAAGGATCTATTAAACTTGTTTAATTGCCATAGAAAGCAAATCCATCAGGAATGATAAACCCATTCACAAAATGGTCCTCTGGATCAATGCTTGCTGGACACCTTTTTGCACAAGGAGAAAATCTCTGTTTGGAACTAGCTAACACAGATGATGCCATGATAAATATTCACAAATAAAGTTCCTCTCATCGCAATGTTGAAATCGTTCTGATGGAGCCATAGTAAACAAAACTACTGCATTGCAGCTAAACATTTTGCTCTGGAGAAACTACCCCTGAAATAGACATAGACTTTTAAAAATAATCAAATTATACCACATTTTTCTGCTTAAAACATATCTAAGAACTTGCATCAGATTCACAAAAAGGTAATAAAGGTAAAGCATGAGGATTTTAAATGAGCAATTCCACAACTCTTTAATCCAGGGAAAAAGGACACGAGTTTGGAATGTATGGATGGCAGAAAAAGGGAGGTCAGCGAGAAGTGCTCTCAAACAATCAAATCAAGAATTAACCACGATGAATAATTATAAAAGCCGATTGAATCATCAAAATAGACAGATAGCAAGTAGGTGAAAATCAGTCGCTCCAAAACTAACGATGCAATGAGGGAAAATTAGTTAATGCTAGAAAGGCACTGGCTAATTTTGGAGACACAGGGATAGAACCAAGAGAACGCAATTCCACAACTTGAGTAATTGAAGGGAAGCTTACAGGTGGATGACACAGTCAATCATGTGCCTCAGAATAGGAAATAAACGATGCCAGAAATAGAGCCAATCTAGACAGGAGCTGTACAGTGAAATTTACATTTCTTCCACATTCAAATGCAATGCAGTAAAGACACCACATCAATCTGTTATTTTGGTGCCTAAAGCATCAAGCAAACAAGAATATGGTGCATTTCTCCCAAAAGGGAACAATGTCCCATAGCATGCACATTTAGCCGCGTGTTTCCCGGTGCTCGCAGTGCCAAGAAACACATGGCTATTCTACCCGACTCGCATTGTATAAGGGGCCTGAACGGAGAATGCATGGCCGAGGCTACACATAGCCCCGTTTTGAACAGTGGGGAGCTCCGTTCGTCAGAACTCCCCAGTGCAGCGAGAGATTTCGGAGGCCCTCAAAACAGGTTGGTGCAAGCTGGCATTTTCTTTCTTTTGTTTTTATAAATTTAGAGTATCCAATTTATTTTCTCCATGCAAAACACACGCAGACACAGGGAGATTGTGGAAACTCCACATGGACAGCACGGTAGCACAAGTGGATAGCACTGTGGCTTCACAGCGCAAGGGTCCCAGGTTCGATTCCCCGCTGGGTCACTGTCTGTGCGGAGTCTAAACGTTCTCCCCGTGTCTGCGTGGGTTTTCTCCGGGTGCTCTGGTTTCTTCCCACAGTCCAAAAACATGCAGGTTAGATGGATTGACCATGATAAATTTCCCTTAGTTACGGGGATAGGGTGGAAGTGAGAGCTTAAGTGGATCAGCGCAGACTCAGACTCATTTTGCACTGTGTGTTCTATGACAGTGTCAGAGCCAGGATCGAAGCTGGGACCTCGGCGGTGTGATGTGGCAGTGCTAACCACTGTGCCACCGTGTTGCCCAAGCTGGCATTTTCTTTGCACGCGCGATCAGGCCAGGGATGTCCGCCGTGTGTGTAGTTGGGGGAGGGGGAGGGGGCAGGGGCACTCCCATAGTGCATTCGGGCGGGGAAGGTCGGGGGATTGTTTCGGGGCCTCGGAAATCATTTTAAAATGACGTTCCGATGTCTTGCTGCAATGGGGTGTTCCGGCGAGCAGTAAGCAGCTGGTGGTATAGTGGTACTGTCGCTGGACTAATAATCCAGAGACCCAGGATAACGATAGGAGGATCCAGGTTTGAATCCCACCATGGTAGGTGATGGAATTTAAACTCAATAAAATATCTGGAATTTTTAAAAGTCTAATGATAACTTTGAAACCCATCAGTGTCGGAAAAACCCATCTGGTTCACAAATGTCCCTCAGGGAAGGAAATCTGCCATCCTTACCTGTTCTGGCCCACATGCAACTCCAGACCCACAGCAATGTGGTTGATTCTTAACTGCCCCCTCGTGGGCAATTAAGAATGGCAATAAATGCTGGCAAAGCCCACGTCCCATGAACAAATTTTTTAAAAAGCTCAGCACTGTACAAAACGGGGCTGTGTGTGGACTCGGCCGCACAGTACCCCTTCAGGCCCCTTATTCAATGCAGGTCACGTTGAATAGCCAGGTGTTTCTCGGTACTGCAAGCACCGGGAAGCACGTGGCTAAACGCGCTGGCTAGACTTCGATCCCTTTTGGGAGAATCACGCCCGAAGAATTTCCTGTATTTCAATTGGAAAATCAATGCTATTATTGGTCCTTCAGAGAGTGACTATGGGATATTAATAATGGAAAACAAGAAAATGGCGGAATCATTGAACAGATATTTTGTATCTGTCTTCACTGCAGAAGACTTCGAGAACTTACCAAAGATACTTGAAAATCAAGATGTGAAAGGGAGAGAGGACCGTGAAACATCACTGGTGAAACCTTTAAACTTAAAGGCTGACAAGTCCACAGACCTGTTAGCCTGCATCCGAAAGTCTTAAAAGAAATGGCTGCAGAGACAGTGGAGACATCCATTCTTGAAGGATTCCAGCAGATTAGAAAAAAGCAAACTTAACATCTTTATTCAAGAAAGGAGCGAGATAGAAAGCAAGCTTTAGTAAGCACTAAGCTTAATGTCTGCCACAGGAAAATTGCTAGAATCCATTATTAGGGAGATTGTGGCAGGATACTTGCAAAATCATAATGCGATCTGGCAGAGTCAACCTGGTTTCATGAAAGGGAAATCGTGTTTAACTAACTTATTTGAGTTTTGGGGGAAAGCAACAGCAAGGGGGATGAAGGGAAATCTGTCAATGCCTTGCACTTGGATTTCCAAAGGCATTTGCCACGTCACAAGTTACAAAACAAGAAATATTCATGGTGTAGGAGCTGGTATATTAGCGCAAAGAAATGATTGATGAGCTAACAGGAAGCAGACAATGGGGATAGGTACAGCAAGTGATTAGGAAGACAAATGTGATTTTATCATTTATTGCAAGGGGAATGAAAATCGAAAGATGGCAAGTTTTTACTGGAGCTGTTGGTGGACCACATCTGGAGTACTGTGTACAGTTTTGGCCTTGGATTTGAAGAAGGATATAATTGTGTCAAAAGCAGTACCGCGTAGGTTTACTCACCTGGGATGAAGGGTTTATCTAATAAAAGAAAACTGAACAAGTCACCCGTTGGAGTTTAAAAGAAGAGAGGGTATTTTATTTAAACATATTAAACAGGAAACAGGCCCTTCGGCCCTCCCAGCCTGCGCCGCTCCAGATCCGTTATCTAAACCTTGCCGATTTTCCAAGGATCTACTTCCCTCTGTTCCCCGCCCGTTCATATATATGTCCAGATGCATCTTAAAAGATGCTATCGTGCCCACCTCTACCACCTCCGCTGGCAAAGCGTTCCAGGCACCCACCACCCTCTGCGTAAAAAACTTTCCACGCACATCTCCCTTAAACTTTTCCCCTCTCACCTTGAAATTGTGACCCCTTGTAATTGACACCCCCACTCTTGGAAAAAGCTTGTTGCTATCCACCCTGTCCATACCTCTCATAATTTTGTAGACCTCAATCAGGTCCCCCCTCAACCTCCGTCTTTCCAACAAAAACAATCCTAATCTACTCAACCTTTCTTCATAGCTAGCACCCTCCAAACCAGGCAACATCCTGGTGAACCTCCTCTGCACCCTCTCTAAAGCATCCACATCCTTCTGGTAATGTGGCGACCAGAACTGCACGCAGTATTCCAAATGTGGCCTAACCAAAGTCCAATACAACTGTAACATGACCTGCCAACTCTTGTACTCAATACCCCCTCCGATGAAGGCAAGCATGTTGTATGCCTTCTTGACCATTCTATCGACCTGCGTTGCCACCTTCAGGGTACAATGGACCTGAACTCCCAGATCTCTCTGTACATCAATTTTCCCCAGGACTCTTCCATTGACCATATAGTCCACTCTTGAATTAGATCTTCCAAAATGCATCACCTCACATTTGCCTGGATTGAACTCCATCTGCCATTTCTCTGCCCACCTCTCCAATCTATCTATATTTTGCTGTATTTTCTGACAGTCCTCCTCGCTTTCTGCAACTCCACCAATCTTAGTATCATCTGCAAACTTGCTCATCAGACCACCTATACCTTTGTCCAGATCATTTATGTATATCACAAATAACAGTGCTCCGAGCATGGATCCCAAGGGAACTTGACAGGGTAACTACCAGGTAGCTGTTTCTTCTTGTGCGGGACTATAACTAGAGGATATATTTTAAGAATAAGAGGTGTCCCTTTTAAAATGGAGATGAGCAGGGCAGCACGGTGGCCTAGTGGTGAGCACAGCTGCCTCATGGCGCTGAGGTCCCAGGTTCGATCCCGGCTCTGAGTCACTGTCCGTGTGGAGTTTGCACATTCTCCCTGTGTCTGCGTGGGTTTCGCCCCCACAACCCAAAAAATGTGCAGAGTAGGTGGATTGGCCACACTAAATTGCCCCTTAATTGGAAAAAATAATTGGGTAATCTAAATTAAAAAAATTAAAATAAAAATAAAATGGAGATGAGCAGAAAGCTTTTCGCTTTTCTCTCGGGGGGGGGGGGGGGGGGGGGGGGGGGCTTGCAGGTCTGTGGAATTCTCTCCCAGAGGATTGGAGGATAGCCAATGTTGTCCCATTATTTAAAAAGGGTAGCAATGATAACCCAGGTAATTATAGGCCAGTGAGTTTGACGTCAGTGATAGTGAAATTGGCGGAAAAGAATCTCAGAGATAGCATCTATGCAAATTTGGAAGTGAATGGTCTTATTTGCGACAGTGTGGCTTTGTACAAAGGAGGTCATGTCTCACTAATTTTATTGAATTTTTGGGGGAGGTGACAAAAAAAATTGACGAGGGAAGGGCTGTGGATGTTGTCGACATGGACTTTAATAAAGCATTTAATAAGGTCCCTCATGGCAAGCTGGTGCAAAAGATTAGATCACAGAGTCGGGGTGAACTCGCTGGATGGATCCAGAACTGGCTTGGCCATAGAAGACAGAGGGTAAGAGTGGAAAAGCGTTTTTCCGAATGGAGGTCTGTAACTAGTGGTGTTCCACAGGGATCAGTTCTGGGACCTCTGCCCTTTGTAATATATATAAATAACTTGGGAGAAAACGTAGCATCAAGTTTGCGGATGATACTAAGATTGCAGGAGTTGCGGATAGTGATGAAGATTGTCAGAGAGTACGACACGATATAGATCGGCTGCAAAATTGGGTAGAGAAATGGCAGATGATATTTAACCCAGACAAATGCGAGGTGATGCATTTTGGTAGATCCAATTCAGGTGGGAGCTATAAAATAAATGGCAGAACCATCAGGAGAATAGAGACACAGAGATCTGGGCATGGGGGTCCACAAAGTGGCAGCACAGGTGGAAATGGTGGTAAAGAAAGCATACGGCATGCTTGCCTTCATAGAACGGGGTATCAAGTATAAAAGCTCGAAAATTCTGTTATAATTATAAAGAACGTTGGTTAGGCCATATTTGGAATACTGTGTCCAATTCTGGTCATCGCACTACCAGAAGGAAGTGGAGGCTTTGGAAAGAGAACAGAAAAGGTTTACCAGGATGTTGCCTGGTAAGGAGTTTATTAGCTATGAGGTGAGACTGAATAAACTGGGATTGTTCTCCCCAGAGAGACGGAGACTAAGGGGCAACCTGATAGACGTTTATAAAATTATTAGGGGTATGGATAGGGTGGAGGCTTTTTCCCAGGGTGGAAATAACAATTACAAGGCGGCACAAGTTCAAGGTGAGGGGGAAAAGGTTCAGTGGAGATGTGCAGGGAAGTTTTTTTTTATATACACAGAGGGTGTTGGTGACCTGGAATGCACTGCCAAGTGAGGTGGTTGAGGCAGATCCCTTTAAGACTTTTCTGATAGGCACATGAACAGAGGAGTTATAGAATGATACAGACGGTTGGCCTTGATAGGACACGTGATCGGCTCAGGCATGGGAGTTCTGAAGGGCCTGATCCTATGCTGTATTGTTCTTTGTTCTCCAAGAGTGCAATGGAGGAGAGGTCAGCAAATTTATTTGAGTTTAATTAGATAGATTTTTGATGAAAAAAGGATTATACAGCAAAGACAGGAAGGTGGAGCTGGCTCAAAGGGTCAAATAGTCCACTCCAGGTCCTAAATTCTTCTGTCCCTAGAACAACCCTGTCAACCCAGGGATTATTCAAGTGAACCTTTGTTGTCCTTTTTTTTCTTTTATTCTTTAATGGGATGTGGGTGTCACTGGTAAGGCAAGCATTTGTTGCGCATGTCAAAATGTCCACAGATTGTATGGTTTGCTTGACCATTTTAGATTGCTGTGGATCTGGAGCCACATGTAGGCCAGGTAGAGTAAGCATGTCTCGGTTAATTCAAAATCAATTATATTTGTGTGACTATTATTTTGTAATCTGAATTAATTTTATTTAGCATTTTGTGCTAATATTGACAGAAGCAATTTTAAAAACTATGCCAGTTACTACATTATTGGAAACCAACCAGATTAGTGAAATAGCCTGAACTATGAGACAATTCAAATAAAAGCAATTAGTCAATATATTTATGAGTAAGGCTGGAAAGATAATCTGCAACACAAAAACGTTTAGAGCTTTTAGATTTCTAAACACTTAATACTTGATTTAAATACAATATTGAAAATCATGAGAATTGTAAAATGTTGCTTTCCCAGTAAGGCTGGAAAGATGAAATGAACTTGCAGACTATTCAAGATGTCTCAATTATAAATGACAGACATGTTGACCAATTACTGTTTGACACTTAGGCCAACTCAAGATAGGAGATCTAACTGAAGAGAAGCCATTGTCTAAAGGTTAAGACAAGGGGTGTAATTAGCTAAAACCAATCGGCTCTTATTTGATTCTTTACAAATTATAGACCAATTGACTATTTTCCAGCAATTGCTGAGGTGGGTTTCCAACATTTTGAAGGTATATAAGAAAGGTCTCAAGAAAATATCTTGAGTTAACACGCTATCCATGTTTTCGGAGCCTTCTCTTCAAATCCTGGTCTGAGAAGGGTGGCGAGACGTCCACTCAATTGTTAAAATTAAGCTTTCTCCTTTTACTGTTAATTGACATTTTACCTTTTATCTTTCTGACTTGTCGCCTTTTTAATGATTAATAAACTTTCTGAATTTGCAATTTAAAGTGTTCATTCATGCCATGTGGTTGCATCTGTGGAATCATAAGTGATTTACAATTGGGGAATTACTGCAAACAAGCGAAGCCATAAATCTTAGTTCAAAACATTAACGGACATTAGGAAACCAGACGGATTTTTAGATGTCATGGTCACCATTCCTGGGACAAGCTTTTAATTCCAGATTTATTAATTAAATTTAAATTCTATTCGCTGCCATGGTGAGATTTCAACCCAAGGCCTCAGAGCATTAATTAGCTTGAGCCTCTGGATTACTAATCTTGTGACATTAACACTGTTCCACTACATTCCATACTGCCTCCAATGCAAGTGTATCCTGCCTTAAATATGGAGACCAAAATTGCGCACAGTATTCCCAATGTGATGTCTCCAAAGTCCCAGACATAAAGGCTTGTAAAGGCAGAAACAAAGACAGAGAAGGCTTGGGCTGAAACTGCAGCGGGAGACAGCATCGCGGAGGACCAGACCTCTGGTTTGTCGACCCTGCGGTCAAAGGAGCAGCTGATGCAAGTTGTTCAGGAAGGCTTTGCCAAGCAGAAACGGGACTGCTTGGACCCGATAAAAGAGTCGAGTTCTGCTGACGAGGGAAGGACTTGGGCCAAGGGACAGAGAGGATGTTGGGGGCGGAGGCTGCCTGGGTGCGGGCCGGTGGAGGTGCGGAGCATGGGCTGGATGTGGGCCCATAAATGGGAATGGCTGATCGGCGAAGGTGGAGGGGGGCAATGAGTCCCCCAACTAGGCTGATCACCTGGAATGTTCGAGGGTTAAATGGGCCGGTCAAGAGGACACATGTGTTCGTGCATCTTAGGGGACTGAAGGTGCACGTGGTAATGTTGCAGGAGATGCGCCTTAGAGTAACTGACCAGATTAGATTGAGGAAAGGCTGGGTCAGTCAGGTCTTTCACTCGGGACTGGATTCAAAGACAAGCGGGCCGCGATCCTGATCAATAAGCGGGTGGTGATTGAGGTGGATAGAATAGTTTTGGATGTGGGAGGTTGGTACATTATGGTCACTGGGAAACTGGAGGGGGTGCAGGTGGTATTAGTAAATGTGTATGCGCCAAATTGGGATTATGTGGAGTTGATAACGAGGATGCTGGGGAAGATATCGGACCTGGACTCGCACAGGTTGGCATGGGAGGGGACTTCAACACAGTTATTGGGGGGGGGCTGGAGGTTAAATGGGGGACTTTTGGCAGACGAAGGGGTGTGCGAGTGGGTGAGGAAATGTATTCTGCAGGTCAACGACACGGTGGAAATTTCAGCAGCGGTGGTCTAGGAAGCACTGAAGGCGGTGGTCAGAGGGGAGCTGATCTCGATACAGGCCCAGAGGGAGAAGGTGGACAGGGCAGAGTTCGACCGACTGGTTAAGGAGATACTACAGATCGAAAGGAGGTATGCGGAGACCCCAGAGGCAGGATTTTTAAGGGAGCGGCGGAGGCTACAGGCGAAGTTTGGCTTGTTAACCAAAGGGAGGGCGGTGGAGCAGCTGAGAAAGGCAAGGGGGGCGATCTATGAGTATGGGAGAGAAGGCCAGCAGAATGCTTAAACAGCAGCTTAAAAGAGGGAGGCAGCCAGGTAGATAGGGAAAGTAAATGACGGAGATGGGAACCTGGTTGGAGATTCATCAGGGGTGAATAAAGCGTTTAGGGATTTCTCCACTAGGCTGTATAGATCGGAACCCCCTACGGGGCCAGAGGAGATGAGGCACTTCTTGGGGGCTGAATTTCCCAAAGGTCTACAGGGAGCTGGTAGAAGGGCTGGGGGCCCCGATCAGGTTGGAAGAGATAGCGGACGGTCTGAAGGCCATGCAGTTGGGTAAAGCCCCGGGACCGGACGGGTATCCAGTGGAGTTTTATAAAATGTTCTCTGGGATATTGGGGCCTGTGTTGATGAGGATGTTCAATGAGGCAAGGGAAAGAGGGGTGCTGCCCCCGATGATGTCACAGGTCACGTTTTCGCTGATTCTGAAGCGGGACAAGAACATGGAACTGTGTGGGTCCTACAGGCTGTTGAACGTGGACGCCAAACTGCTGGCCAAAATCTTGTACTCCAGGATTGAGGACTGTGTGCCGGACGTTATTGGGGAGGACCAGACCGGATTTGTTAAGGGTAGGCAGTTGGTGGCCAATGTAAGAAGGTTTGAAGGTCATGATGCCGCCGGAAAGTATGGAGGTGGAGCTGGTGATTGCAATGGATACAGAAAAGGATTTTGATCGGTAGAATGGGATTACCTGTGGGAGGTACTGGGATGGTTCGGATTTGGGCGGGACTTTATTGACTGGGGCAGGTTGCTGCATCGGGCTCCTGTGGCAAGCATACGAAGGGGGTGGAGCACAGAGTCTCGCTTTATGCAGACGACCTGCTTCTGTATGTACGGACCCATTAGAGAGGATGGAAGAAATCATGAGGATTCTCGGGGAATTTGGCTGGTTTTCGGGGTATAAGCTAATATGGGGAAAAAGTGAAATGTTTGCGGTCCAGGAGAGGGGACAGGAGAGGCGATTGGGGGAGCTGCCGATTGGATTAGTAGGGGGAAGCTTTAGGTACCTAGGCATTCAAGTGGCGCGGGAATGGGACCGGCTGCATAAATTAAATCTGGCCCGGCTAGTTGACCAAATGAAGGATGATTTTCGGAGATGGGACGCGCTCCCGTTGTCATTAGCTGGGAGGGTGCAGACGGCGAAGATGCCAGTCGTCCCGAGATCCCTGTTCGTGTTTCAATGTCTCCCCATCTTTTTTCCGCTGTTCTTTTTTAAACAGGTCAACAAAGTGATCTCTGGCTTTGTTTGGGCGTGTAAGACCCCGCGGGTAAGGACGGTAATGCTTCAGCGGAGTCAGGGAGAGGGCGGGATAGCGCTGCCAAATTTTAGTAACTATTACTGGGCGGCAAATATAGCCATGACCAGGAAGTTGGTGGTGGGGGAGGAGTCGGCATGGGAGCATATGGAGGCGGCTTCATGCAAGGGTACAAGTTTGAGGGTGTTAGTAGCTGCACCTCTGCCATTCCCGCCGGCACGGTCCTCCACCAGGTGGCGGCCCTGAGAGTCTGGGGGCAATGGAGGAGACATGTGGGAGCAGAGGGAGCATCGGTCTGCTCCCCAATCTGTAATAATCACCGGTTTGCCCGGGGAGGATGGATGGGGGGTTCCAGTTATGGCGGAGAGCAGGTATTGAGAGGATGGGGGATGTGTTCATAGAAGGGAGTTTTCAGAGTATGAGGGCACTGGAGGAGAAGTTTGGGTTGGCGAGGGGAAACAAATTCAGGCATCTGCAGGTGCGGGACTTCCTTCATAAACAGGTGTCAACCATCCCGCTCCTACTGCTAAGGGGGAATTCAGGACAGGGTAATTTCCAGAGGGTGGGGAGGAGAAGGGAGCGTCTCAGACTTTTACAAGGAACTTATGGGGTCAGAGGAGACGCAAGCCGAGGAGCTGAAGCACAAGTGGGAGGAGGAGCTGGGAGGAGAGATAGAGGATGGTCTATGGGCGGACGCATTGAGTCGAGTCAATGCATCCGCAACACGTGCCAGGCTCAGACTGACACAATTTAAGGTCGTTCCCCGGGCTCACACGACAGTGGCCCGGATGAGCAGATTCTTTGGGGTAGAAGACAGGTGTGCAAAATGTGCGGGAGGACCAGCGAGCCATGTCCACATGTTCTGGGCATGTCCGAAGCTTAGGGGATTTTGGCAGGGGTTTTCAGAAGTCATGTTCATGGTGTTAAAAACAAGGGTGGTGCTGAGTCCAGAGGTGGCGATTTTCAGGGTGTTGGAAGACCCGGGAATCCAAGAGAAGAAAGAGGTAGACATTCGGGCCTTTGCTTCCCCGGTAGCTCGGAGACAGATACTATTAGCTTGGAGGGACTCAAAGAACCCGAAGTCGGAGGCCTGGCTCACTGACATAGCTAGCTTTCTCTGTTTGGAGAAAATCAAGTTCGCCATGAGGGGGTCACTGTTAGGGTTCGCCTGGAGGTGGCAACCGTTCGTCGACTTCTTCACAGAAAATTAATCGTCAGCAGAAGGGAGGGGTTAGTTTAGCTTAGAGTAGGGAGTTAATAAAAGTGGGACCTGGAAGGGAGGGTGTCGGCTTTTGCACTGTTTATAGTTTCATGTCCATTGTTTATTGTGTTGTTATAATACTAAAAAATACCTCAATAGAATGTTGATTTTTAAAAAAGTGTGTTTGGCACAGCTGACACATTAAAACTGTCACGAAAGGTAGGTTTTTAATAATTTCTTGGAACAACTTATTCATTCTGGGAATGAGTCTCGACAGTTTCAGTCTCTCCATTCTGTTCCTCAACCTCCAAAGTTTAATGTAAGGTCCCTAAATCACTTCTCATAGAATTTACAGTGCAGAAGAAAGTCACTCGGCCCATCAAGTCTGCACCGGCCCTTGGAATGAACAGCCAACCTAAGCCCCCATCCTATTCCGTAACCCAGCAACCCCACCTATCCTTTTTCGATACTGAGGGCAATTCAGCATGGCCGATCCATCTAACCTAATCTTTGGACTGAGAGGGGAATCCGAAGCACCCGGAGGAAACCCACGCAGACATGGGGAGAAAGTGCAAACTCCACCCAGACGGACACCCAAGGCCAGAATTGAACCGGGACCCTGGAGCTGTGAGATAGCAGTGCTAACCACTGTGCACCATGCCACCTTATGACATACATTGCAGGTCCTAAATGGCTATAGCAAAATTAATTCATACAAATTATGTAAATCCAGCAATTTCATGACAGACATCTTTTCAATAGAAATGTTCAGGGTAGGATGATAATTTTCCCAGCTTTGTCAAGGCCAACGGCAAATCATCAAGCAATTTACAGCAAATTGCAACTCAACTTCTCTCTTCTTTGCCACAAATTGCTGAATTTATGATCTAGTAAATGGCAAGCACTGAGAATGGAATTCAGCATTATTCTTTCAGCAATTTCTGGGTTTATGAGTTGGCACACTTCAGGGAGCCAAATGATTAAGTCAAAAAGCAATTACTTGCTTGAAGATTTAAATCATAGATGAGGAACAGGATGGTAAAATTACTGAAATCCAAGAAATCTCAAAGTTTCAACAAGAAATGAAAGCCCACTTAATACCAAATGGCATGAAGGGAGTTATTGATATATATTCGATCTCAGAATTCCGAAAGGATATGTATAAATTACTGCCAAGGCAAACATTCAAAAACAAAAACTCACCTGAACTTCCTTCCTTTAATAATATCCAAAAGATTAGAGCCCAAGAACAGGTTGGAAAAAAAATTCCGTACATCTGTGCTCATTTTGGTTTTCTAATTATGACAGAGGATTATTTTCCCAATGTTTGTATCAGTTCATCATTGGAGAAGACTTTGAATAGAAATCTCAGTATTAGTAATTAATGAGGGGGATAGTAACAGATTTCAGGGACACACAGGCTTGTAAAATGGGCAGGCATATGACAAATGAAATTGAAAGCAAAGAAGTCTAATGTGATCCATTTTGGTGGGGAGATTTGGGGAGATTGAAGATTGGCAAAATAATGTAAAAGGCACATATTTAATGGGCATGTAGGAAGACAGTGACCTAGGATATATGTACAAACAGCTTTGAAGGTGGCAAGACATGTCGAGAAGCCTGATAAAAAAGACATTTGGATACTTGGTATGATATTGAGTATTAAAAAAAAGCTAAAAACTCATCTGGCTTACTGATGTCCATTATGTTTTGAACTAAGATTTATGGGCTTAACCCATTTACAATAACACCCCCATTGGTACATCACATCTGGTTCGACAAACTGAACCACATGGCAAGAATGAACATTTTAAAGGGTGAGTTCAGAAAGTTTATTAACTATTAAAAAGGTAACAAGTCAGAAAGATAAACGGCAAAATGGCAACAGTATGAGGAGAAACCTTAAACGGGGGGGGGGGGGGGGGGGGTGTAAGGATTGGGGGGAGGGAGAACTGTGCACATGGGTTTGTGGAGGGTGCTATCTCTCTCTTTTTTGTGTTTTCTTTTTCTTTGTTTTTGTTCGAAGTTGCTCTTGAAGCTGGGGGGGTATTGTTCATGGGGTGTTACCGCGGTTGTATGTTAATAGAGTTAAGATGTTTATATTTTGTATTTTGTAAAAATTTCAATAAAAATTATTTAAAAACAAAAAACAATTAAAGTTGACTTCTCGCCACCCTTCTCAGACCCGGGCTCTAAAGCTCCAAAATCATGGATAATATGCTATGCCAAAATAACTTCTCCAGACTTTTCTTTCATACCTTGGAAAACACTGGTCAGGCCTCAGTTGGTTCACCACTGCGTTATCAAGGGCAGTTAAGGATGAGCAACAAATGCTGGCCTTGCCATCAACAATCACATCCCATGAAAGAATAAATGAAGCCAATTTTAAGCAGGATGCTATGCCTCAGAAAGGATGAAGAAGATTTTATTGGAAAGACAATACGGGTGAGCAATTTTACTTCAGTGGAGAGACTGGAGAAGCTGTAAATCAGGAAATGGGAGGGTGGAAGCAACCCAAGAAAATTACAATCACTACCAAGGATACAAGTACCATCCCAGAAATTATGGTGAGTCAGGAATTGGAAAGGACAGAGGAACTCAAGAAAATTACAATCACCAGTGCGAAATTCTCCATGTGCCACAAAAAGAAAAGATATGGAGGTGGCACACACTTGGGTTTCGACCAACACGATGCTTATTGAAGAGATGTATACTTCGATGGAGAACTAAAGCCATGCAAACGCTCTGCTGACATCACTACAGATCACATGTCGTTCCACAGGTAAGGATGCATTACTTAAATACATAACAGCCAGGGAAGTGGTACTTAGCAAATTGTTGGAACTGCAGGTTGACAAGTCTCCGGTCTTGATGGATTTCATCCTAGAGTCTGAAAAGAATTGACTGGTAATATAGTTGAAGTGTTGGTTTTAATTTTCCAAAATCCCCTAGATTTGGAGAGGATTCCATCAGATTGGAAAATAGTAAATGTAACTTAACTTCATTATACAAAAAGATAGGGAGACAGGAAACAGGAAACCACAGGCTAGTTAGCTTAACATCGGTCATAGGAAAAATGTTCAAAGCTGTTATTAAAGATGTCATAAGAGGGCACTTGGAAATATTCAGGGTAATCACCAGGGCCAACATGGTTTTGTGAAGGGGAAATGATGTTTTGCCATTAATTGGAGTTCTTTGAAGATGTAGCATATGCTGTGGATAAAGGGGAACCAGTGAATGTATTAATTTCCAAAAGACATTTGATACGGTGCCATGTCAAAGATTATTGCAAAAAATAAAACCTCATGCTGTCGGGGGTAACACATTGGCTAGCCAACAGGAAACAGACAGTAGGCATAAATGGTTCATTTTTTGGTTCGCAAAATGTAACGAGTGGTATGTCGCAAGGATCAGTACTGGGATCTCAATATTTTCTAATTTACATAAATGACCTGAATTAAGGGACTGAAAGTATGATTGCTAAATTTGCTGATGACACAACGATTGGTATGATCGTAAAATGTGAAGAGGATGCAAGAAGGCTGCAAAGGGATTTACATAGATTAAGTGAGTGGGAAAGATCTGGCAAACTGAGTATAACGTGGGGAAGTGTGAAATTCTGCATTTGGTTGGGGGAAAAATGGTGAATGATTGCACAGGTCTGCGATTCAGGGGAATCTGGATGTCCTAGTACATGAATCATATAAGTCAGGTATGCCAGTACAACGAGTAATTAGGAAAGCTAATAGAATGTGAACATTTATTGTGAGGGGAACGGATTACAAAAGTAGGGAGGTTCTGCTTCAATAATACTTCGGTTATGCTTCAGTTAGGTATATAGGGTATTGGTGAGACCACATCTGGACTATTGTGATATTGGTCTCCTTATGTAAGGAAAGATGGAAATATGTCAGAAGCAGGTCAGAGAAGTTTTACTATACCAACACCAGGAATGGTGGGTTGTCTTATAAGGAAAAGTTGAGCAAATTTGGGTTGCATCTGCTGGAGTTTAGAAGAGAAAGAAGTAACTTGATTGAAACCTTTACGATCCTGAGGGGTCTTAACAGAGTAGTTTTGAGGAGAATGTTTCCTCTCATGGGAGAATCTAGAAACAGTGGTCATTGTTTAAAAATAAGGGGTTGCTTACTGATTTAAGACAGAGATGAGAAGAATTATTTCTCTTGCAGGTCAGTGAATCTTTGGAATGCTCTTCTTCAAAAGGATGTGGAAGCAGGGTCTTTGGATATTTTGGAGCTAGACAGATCCATAGTTAACAAGGGACTGAAAGGTTATCGAGGTTAGGCAGGAATCTGGAGTGGAGCTTAGAATCAGATCAGCCATGATCTTACTGAAGGCAGAGTAAGCTTGAGGTTGTATAGGCTTGGGTTGTTTTCGCTGGAGCAGAGAAGACAGAGGGGGGACCTGATCAAGGTGTACAAGATTATGAAGAGCATGGTCAAGTTAGATAGGGAGTAGCCAGCGCCGGCCCTAGGGTTGCTGGCGCCCCGGGCAAGCTGAACTTCGGCGCCCTTGGGGGGGGGGGGCCTGGGGGGGGGGGCCCGAGGCGGGGGCGGGCGGACCCGCGGGGGGGGGGGGGGCGGACCCGAGGGGAGGGTGGGGGGGGCGGACCCGTGGGGGGGGGGGGGGGGGGGGGGAGCGGACCGAGGGGGGGGCGGACCGGGGGGGGGGGGGGGCGCCCTGGGGGAGGGCGGCCACCGCGGGGGAGGGCGGCCAACGCGCATGCGCTGGTTGGCACCAGCCCAACTGCGCATGCGCGGGACCCGAGTCTGGCACCCCCTAGCACATGGCGCCCCGGGTGACTGCCCGAGTTGCCGGTGCCTTGAGCCGGCCCTGGGAGTAGCTGTTCCCCTTCACTGAAGGGTCAGTTACAAGGGGACACAGGTTCAAGGTGAGGGGCAGGAGGTTATGGGGGATTTGAGGAAAAACCTTTTTACCCAGAGGGTTGTGACAATCTAGAATGCACTGCCTACGAGGGTGGTAGAGACGGGTTGCCTCACATCCTTTAAAAAGTACCTGGATGAGCTCTTGGCGCGTCATAACGTTCAAGACTATGGGCCAAGTGCTGGCAAATGGGATTAGGTAGACAAGTCAGGTGTCTTTCATGCGTTGGTGCAGACTCAATGGGCCGAAGGGCCTCTTCTGCACTGTATTATTCTGTGATTCTGTGAACAGAGTGGCCTACTCCTGCTCCATGTTCATATGTTCCTATGAGCTCCTGCTCCGAATTTGTATGTTCCTTTGTCTCTTCCAAATAAAGACATTGGACAAAGATGTTCAATATCAT
This sequence comes from Scyliorhinus canicula, assembly GCF_902713615.1. Taxonomy (NCBI): domain Eukaryota; kingdom Metazoa; phylum Chordata; class Chondrichthyes; order Carcharhiniformes; family Scyliorhinidae; genus Scyliorhinus; species Scyliorhinus canicula. The sequence goes on along the minus strand of NC_052155.1, from coordinate 78,958,907 downwards.
AACAATTTTCAAAAGAGTAAATAAGAAGAAAATGCCCACAGTGCAGAAAGATCACTAGAGGACAAAAGATTGATAAAAGAACCAGAGGCAACATAATTCAACTTTCTTTTAATAAATTTAGATTACCCAATTCATTTTTTCCAATTAAGGGGCAATTTAGTATGGCCAATCCACCTAGCCTGCACATCTATGGGTTGTGGTGGCGAAACCCACCCAAACACGGGGAGAATGTGCAAACTCCACACGAACAGTGATCCAGAGCCAGGAACGTACCTGGGACCTCGGCACCGTGAGGCAGCAGGGCTAACCCTCTGTGCCACTGTGCTGCCATTAAACCTTTTTTTAATGCATGATTAAATAATTAATTCCTAAGAATTGCGACTAAAGAACTAGCTTTAAAAACAGCAACGGTCAGTGTGCTGAAACTGAGAAGACGGCAGCCAGTCAATGGTTCAAGTTTTTAAAAACCTAAGCACGATGTTCCATTGCAGTGGAACCGACCAAGACCAGCAAGCACAGGTAAATCCTGTCTTCAAATGAACACCAGTGCCATCTTGAATTTCAGCAATTTCTTAAAGCTGAACCTATACTGTAAATGTTTTTTAACCATGGATCAGACATGGTCTCTTCCACATCAATTTGGACATAGCCAAGGCCCAAATCAATCACATAATTGAGGATTTTGGAGAAAAAGATTCCTTAGATGCAGATCTGGATAAAATTACGTTAGCTGAACAAGTTCACATATTGCTTTACTCGTAGGTTTGATAGAAGATTACATTATTGCTGGATAAGGAATCATCTGCCAAAGTTGAAGTACTAAAATTATTGATGTTTATTTTAACCCAAGAAGTAACAAAATCCTCAAACAGGATAAATTTACTAACTGTATCCAACAGCCAGGAGTACCTACCAGCTCATTCTTTAATGACCTATCCCAGGTGGTTGTGACTATGGAGACCTAAAATCTGAACTTAGATAGGTGCAGGAGTAAAAGACGACACATATTCAGACATGCATCTAGCCCTTGATAAAACTATCCAGATTGTTAGGCAAGCTGAACTTAGTGTGCTATCTAGGTCCCGAACCAACCAGTAGAGCGATCATGCCAGTGTTGTGGAGCAAAGCACAAGCAAGATCAAGGGCCTGCAATTTAAGCCCATGCTATCAATCTAACAGAATTGACAGTTTGGCAAACTGTGCAAGATCAAAACATCGAAATAGCACAGAAGACCCGAAGATGATTCGTAAGGTTGAGATTGCACACCGATAGCCAGGCTTCTTGGGTGATGTCTAAAATCCTGAGTTTTTGGTTTGGAATGCAAACAAATTTCAGTTAACTGCCATCTCACAAATTTTAAATAGGATACGGGAGCCAGTGTTATGGTCCTGTGGACAGAGAACAGAGGTTGGTGATCCAATGGCTGGTGCCACTCCTATACAGAGCAGGAAGCGTATCACACCCTGCATGCAACATTGTGCTACAAAGAGAAAATAATCTAAGAGACTCTGTTTATGGTACAAAAACAGGACTGTTCATCCACAATCCACAAAGCCTGAATCAAACTTAACCTTCTACAAAAATAACTGATGAGGTCAACCAGCAAGTGCTTGGCTCCAAGTTTGAAAGCGAGTTCCTGAAACTCGTTAAAGGACTTAGGCAACTAAAAAATGCGTACAAAATCCTTGTATCTATCCATGCCACAAACAATTTTTCACCCACTCATGTAACAAGTGCAGCATAAACTGGACGACATGAAAAAAATGGGAGGCATCCCCACTGCCGCACAACCAACGCATGGTGTTCCAGAATGTTCCTAGTCCTAAAACCGAATGGGTCGATACGATTTGCGTCAATCTGACAGAGATAAATAAAGCCATAGTTGAAGAAGTACATCCAATGTCCTCAGTGGACAAAAGCCTGACTAAACTCTTCAATATCACGCTATTTTCAAAGCTGCCTTCAAACAGCAGTTTTTGGCAACTTTCCCTTTACAAAAAGTCCAGACTGTGGACCGCATTCATTCCCCGCTTCGTCAGATTCTGCTTCAATTGGTTGAAATTTGGAATTACTTCAGCACCAGAAATATTTCAACAGATGCTGTTGGTCATTTTGCAGGGCCTACAGGGCCCATTTGCCACGTGGACGATGTATTGGTTCATTGCACAACAGCAGGGGATCATGACAAGAGACTCAGGGCAGTCTTAGAGCACCTGCATGAGCAGGGCTGACACTGAAGGAGAAATGAGAGTTCTCCAAATCATCAATCCAGTTCCTCATTAAATTTCTACAGGGAGAAGGGGGTCATTCGGACCATCGAGTCTGCACCAACCCTCCAAAAGAGCATCCCACCTAGGCCCACACCCCGACTCTATCCCTGTAAGCCCAGTTAACCTGTACATCTTTGGACACTAAGGGGAAATTTATCATGGCCAATCCACCTAACCTGCACATCTTTGGACTGTGGGTGGAAACCGAAACATCCCAAAGAAACCCACGCATACACGGGGAGAATGTGCAAACTCCACAGACAGTCACCCAAAGCTGGAATTGAACCAGGGTACTTGGTGCTGTGAGGCAGTAGTGCTAACCACTGTGCCATCATGCCACCCACATCATCTGCAATAAAGACATCACGGCAAACCCATCGAAAATTAAAGCTATTAGCGAGTTCCCAACCCCATCTTCATTTCCAGGCAGACAATGAATCAGCTGCCAAAATCTTTAACAAATTTGGCACAGGTCTCAGAACCTTTGAGGCATTTGCTTAAGAAAGTCCAGGTATGGTGCTGGGACCCACATCAAGGGGCAAGTATTCACTCGCATCAAGGCAATGCTGCTCCCCACGACCATTCTGGCTCATTCTAATACTTCCTTGCCCACCACCATTGCAGCAGCTGTTCCATTCACATGCTTTGGCATGATCCTATTCCAGGAAAAACTGGATGGAAGTTGCTGACCTAAATACTAACCTTCCAGAGGGCTGTTCGGCACAGAGGCGATCTATGTCATTAGAGGAAAAGAAGCCCCCATGGTCACATGGGCATGCAAGAAGTTCTTTGGCCTGAAGGTCACAATCAAAACAGACCATAAGCCGCCAGTCTCATTATTGGATGAGAAGGAGCTCGCAAAGATGACTCCCAGAATCTAGGAATTCATCTACACCTCATACAGTTCAACTACGAGACGGTATACATCCAAAAAAAAAGGCAACGGCAGACACACTTTCCAAGGCCACTGTAGGCCTTCCAACAAAACGGGACACCAATCTCATCTAAGTGCTGGGAGTTTAATGCCAATTGACAAGTTGGCATTTGCCAGTGACAACAAGTAAGCTCCAACAGATTCACCGGAAACAAATGCATGATGAGGAGTATGCCCGCATCCGTCGTTTCTGCCAACATGGGTGACTACAATAGATGGCGGTACCATGAAAGCTTGATCTGAACAACAAAAATGTTTCATCATCAAAGATGATCTCCTCGTCGACAATGAGCGCTGGTCATCCCAATTTCCCTTCAAACAACACACCAGGGCCACATCGGCATCACCAAGTGCTGGGCAGGGACCGAATCCGCTGTCTGGTTGTCAGGCATTTCCAGGATGATTAAGAACACCATAGCAAATGATCAGGTGTGCACGCTACACAGGCAGGACCAAAGAAAGCACCTCACCCCACACCCTTCACTACCAGGCTATAGGAGAGGCTGGGCATTGATCTATTTGTCTTCAACAGCAATTCGCTCCTTTGCGTGACGGATTACTTTTCCCCAAATGGGTTGAGGTGAAGTAACTATGTACAAAGTAACTATACTACAGAGGCACTAATTAAGACACTGAAAGCGATAGGCGCAAGCCACAGCACCCCAAACAAGACTGCCCTTTGGCAGCCACAATTTTCAAATGAGTACTTTCTGAACTTCACCACCACCGCACCTACTCAGTCAAATGGGGGGCGGTCTTTCTTTCCTTGGCAGCCCCACAGCATCGAGGATGACTTGCTTCCACTTCAGGGAGGTGGGTTCTGCAGTGGCTGATCAGTCCGATCCTGGATCGGTAGACTCTGCCACAGGTTTGGCAGGTGGTGCTTGGTGAGGTGGATGGGTGGGACGCTCTGGATTCTGTGCTCTCTTTATGCTTGGTCTCTGCGTGATCCATCCTACGACGCTCAAGGTGATTGGCACCTTTGCGGAAGCTTTATCTTCAGTTTGTCCATGGGGATGTTGCATTTAGTTAGGGAGGCTTTCAGAGAATCCTTGTAACGCTCTGCCCTCCTAGTGATCGCTTACTACTGCGGAGCTCAGAGTATAGCACTTGTTCTGTGGATTTGTGTCGGGCATGCGGGCAATGTGACCCACCCATCACAGCTGATCGATGTGGCCAGTGCCTCGATACACCTATCCTGCCAGTGGATTTGCACGATTTTGCAAAAGCAATTTGGTGATATCACTCCAAGGTTTGGAGGTGTCTGCTATACATTATTCAGGTTCTGATGCATGCAGGAAGGCGGGGACCAGGACTGCTCATGGACTATCGGCTCTGTAGACCATGAGCTTGGTTCTCGGTTTGAGGTCTCAGTCTTCGAACACTGTGCTCCTCAGGCGTCTGAGGACTGCACTGATGCATTGGAGTCGATGTTGAATTTCGTTGTCAATATCTGCTCGCACCGAGAGGTGACACCGGAGGTATGAAAAATGATCCACATTGTCAAAGGCTCACTTTGGATCTTGATGGTTGGGGGCAGGAGTGAGCTGGTAGAGAACCTTTGTTTTCCAGATGACCATTCTCTCATATGCCTCGGTGAATGCGTTGATGATGGTTTGTACTCAGACTCGGAATGTGCACACACAGGTGGCATCTGCATACTGCAGCTCGATGACAGAGGTTGGGGTGGTCTTCGTTCTGGCCTGGAGGCAGAGGTTGAACAGTTTCCCACTTGTCCTGCAGATTAGCTCCACTCTAGCGGGGAGCTTCAGGGTGATGGTGTGGAGTCTTGCGGCGAGGAAGATGGAGAACAGCGATGGTGCGATGACGCAGCCCTGTTTGACTTCAGTTTGCACACTTATTGGGTCTGTTGTGGGTCCGTTGGTGAGGATCACGGCTTGCATGTCATCGTGGAGCAGATGTAAAATAATGACGAATTTCTGTGGGCAGTCAAATTTGAGGAAGATGCTCCACAGTCCCTCACGTTTGATAAGAGTCGAAGACCTTTGTGAGATCGAAGGCCATGTACAAAGGTTGATGCTGCTCCCTGCACTTTTCCTGGGTTTGTCGTGCACGGAGGATCGTGTCCATTGAGCCTCCTGATGGGCCGGGGGTGGGCTCTTCAGTAACTGGGAGGAGGCAGTTGAGGAGGACACTTGCAATGAGTCGGGAAATCCCTCTGTAATTTCCGCAGTCAGACCAGTCTCCTTTCTTGAAGACGGTCACAATCAAGTCATTTCGGAGATCATCCGGCATGTTCTCTTCCTTCCAGGCAAGGGTGATGAGGTTGTGGATTCTGGTCAAGAATGGATCTCCGCCTTATCTTGGTACTTTTGCGAGGTTTCCAACTGAGCCAGAGGCCTTGTTGTTCTTCAGCTGTCGGATGCCTTCTTCGGCCTCACGACATGCCGGGGTTGCACTGAGACGGTGCCGGGTAAGGTGTTGCCGGATGGTGTCGAGAGCGCTTTTGTTAAAGGTTGTGTAGGTCCTCCAAGTGCTTTCTACAGCGGATGTTGACTACCTCTCTGTCTTTGATGAGCGCCTCCCCCTTTTTAGCTCTCAGTGGGGTGAGTCACTGGGTACTTGAACCGTAGATGGCTTGGATTGTGCTGAACAAGCCACGCACATTGTGGTTGTTGGCGAGTTGCTGAGTCTCCTGCGCTCTTGGCTGTAAGATGGGTCCAAACAGTAAAGGCCCTCCTAAGAACAAAGACTTTCTCACAGTACTGCTAATCTATTGGTCCACCCTGTTACTACAAGGCCTGGCCCCATCCAAATTTTTGCTGGTCAGGAAACTCCAAACACAACTTCCAATCCCACCAAAGAAACAATATCACGGTTGGTAACTAAGGATTGCCAGGACATCCAAGCAAGAAAATAGTATTACAGACCGATGCAAGCTTCTGCCTACAACAGAATGTACCATACAAAAGGATCACACAGTCTGGATTGGAGACCTAGAACGAGCAAGAGAGATGACCCTCAGGCTAAATTTTCACCAGTCAGTTCGCTCTCAATGAGAGAGCAGCCTATGGTCCTCTGGGACTGTGGCAACATTTATTTACAATTAGGAGAAATAGGAGGAGTCTCCTTTCTCAATCCTAGACTGCACGTTCCCACTGTACAATGGGAAGACTTCCTGGAAGATATCTAGATGCCAGACAACCTCCAGGTCAACAGAGCTTATCTACAATGATACAACCAACCACTAATCCATTAGTGGGGAATAGATACTTAAGGGTTATTAGGCCTCCACTCTACCTGAACTTATGAACAGATATTTAAAGCGGGGAAATAGGGTAATTACTGTAAATACATGGGGTAAATTAGAATAACTTGAAACACATTGGATAAAAATGGGAGGAAGTGTTGCATAAGAGTCTGGCACATATCGGGTTAATGCGGATCTCAGTGCAGTACTGCCCTCATAATGATGTAAGAGAACATAAGATCCGCACCAAGGGGCCAGACAAAACACAGTGTGCACAAGCAAGCATGGAACAACTCCTCACTTGAACACTTACATATAAATGTAGGTGCTAGGGCAGCACGGTAGCATGGTGGTTAGCATAAATGCTTCACAGCTCCAGGGTCGGTTCCCGGCTGGGTCACTGTCTGTGCGGAGTCTGCACGTCCTCCCCGTGGGTTTCCACCGGGTGCTCCGGTTTCCTCCCACAGTCCAAAGATGTGCGGGTTAGGTGGATTGGCCATGCTAAATTGCCCGTAGTGTCCTAAAAGTAAGGTTAAGGGGGGGTTGTTGGGTTACGGGTATAGGGTGGATACGTGGGTTTGAGTAGGGTGACCATTGCTCGGCACAACATCGAGGGCCAAAGGGCCTGTTCTGTGCTGTACTGTTCTATGTTCTATGTTCTATGTTCTAAATGCATAGTTCTTGTAGTCAATAAATACAGACAGTTAACTAGTTCAGATTACAAAGACTTCATTAAGACCTACAGAATGGCATCCAACACCCGACATATGAACATATATACGAACACCTTGCAACAAGAGGGGCTAATTTCCCGAATTTCTCAACATTGATGCTTTCAGGGCAGCAAATTGAAGGGAGAGAAACACGACACATGAAAGGAGTGAAAACGAGTCATTTGGTCCTGCTTGTCCATCACATCAGGTGGCTGATAATACTACAGACATGTTGTTGAAGTGATGTACCTTGTCTAATTCACACTGAAAACTGCATGTTGTCTTGGGCAATGAATAAGAAAAAAATACAACTCAAAGTAAAGGGTAAGATTCAACTTGAAATTAATTTCAAATTCCCTAATTTATTACAATAGAATCATGAAAAATAAATTGTTTAGATTTTGAATGATACAGCAATAAAAGAACAGAAACAAACCAGTTATTCTCGAGCAATAGGATGGAACTCCAGATGCCAACAGCAGCAAATCTTGAGACATTTGTCACCGTTGCACATGGGACCCTTTGGAAGTCTCAAACCACTCACGCACGGTAAATGCCCTGAAGGTTTGAACTTCCAATGAGGAGATTTGCACTGTCCAGGCTCCTTTGAGAATGGCTCTGACCCTAACCTCTGGACCAGAGACTTAAGCTTGCTGCGTGATGTTTATCCAAATACTTACCCCAGTGTTGTCCCACTGTGAATTTCTGGAAGGGGTCCGTGATTAAATAGAGTCAACCCCATGGGATGAGTACACTGACGAGCTTTTAATTAATTTAAATGAATTAATGTTAAAATAAGACCACTTCAATTAATTAAGATGAAAATCTCAAGCCATTTTGGTAGTTTAGCATATAATTACAAGCAGTGATCAATTAATTTGATTTGGGGATAAAATTAAAATTAAATAGCAAGGGATAGTTACACTAAATATTTCAGTAAATTAAAATCAGACATGTACTTAATAAGAGTTAAGTAAAAACATTTCCTAATTCCCTATAAAATCAAGTGACGCAGCTAAAGGGCAGTAGCTGATTGGTGAGTATCTGCTGACACTATTTTTTAAGTCTCAAGTTTATTTCAATTAAGTCAATTAATCATATAATTAAGAATAACAGAACATCTCAGTCGTTATGAACATCCTGCTCACATTGGACACTTCTCGGGTCCTGGATAACCACATGTACATATAGACTGTATCGTCAGCCGGAACTGCTCGAGCTCAGAGTTTTGGAGGCTAAATAGCAGCCGACATCACTGCAGTACTTCCACAAGGCTTGCAATTTCGTGGAAAGCATATTTTTAGATGTGATCACCCCACAGCTTCTGCAGGCAGAAAGAAAATGGATAACCATCAGGCATTCAAGGACCAGGCAACTAGTGCAGGAATCCAGAGGTTCATCCTTAAAATATTATTCAGTTCGGTCACAAAACCCCGGGCTAGTGCACAATCAATTCCAGCACCACTTGACCCAGAGTCACAACACAAAGAAAATCAGATTTTTGTTTTAAATACCCACGGTCCTTGGCTAAGCCCAATAAACTGCAATCATCAGGTTTGTAACTGGAACTCAACTAACCTTTGATGTACAATATTACAATTAAACAGACAGAAAATGTAACACCATCTTAAACCCCTTTCCCACCCACTCCCTTCCTAACTACCCCCACTCTTGACAGGAGAATTTGCCAGCAGGGATTTGGATGAGATTAGAAGGAAAACATGTCGCCACTGGTCCTGGAAAACACAGGTGAAGTTCCCATAATATGTGCAGGACTTTCTTTCAATATATTTTCTTCCAAACACATGAACATAACACCTCAAAGTACACATGGTACATTTTTTTTCATTTTTACTGTTTAATCCCTTATCCCTAACCACCCACCGCGCCCTGTGATAAACAATTCCTGAAACACAGACAGAAACGGCTACCACCGCACATAGAACCCTCCCTCAGACCTCCAAGGGCAAATTTTATCTTCTCCAGCCTAAGGAATTCATCCAAGTCTCCCAGCCAAGCCACAACCCCCTGGGCCATTGCCGACCACGAATTCAATAACGTCCGTCGCCAGGCAATCAAAGAGACAAAGGCCACTACATCAGCCCCCTTCCCCTCTTGCAACCTAGGTGCCTCAGGCACCCCAAAAATAACCACCATAGGGGGAATCAACCTGATTCCCGCAATCCACAACAGGCTCTTGGAACACTGCGTCCCAAAAGTTATCCAGCCTTGCACACCCCCAAAATATGTGAGTATGATTTGCTGGCCTCCTCCCACGGCAGCACGGTAGCGTAGTGGTTAGCAGAATTGCTTCACAGCTCCAGGGTCCCAGGTTCGATTCCCGGCTGGGTCACTGTCTGTGCAGTGTCTGCATGTTCTCCCCGTGTGTGCGTGGGTTTCCTCCGGGTGTTCTGGTTTCCTCCCACAGTCCAAAGATGTGCAGGTTAGGTGGTTTGGCCATGCTAAATTGCTCTTAGTGTCCAAAAAGGTTAAGTGGGGGTTGCTGGGTTGCGGGGATAGGGTAGGTACGTGGGCTTGAGTGGGTTGCTCTTTGTAAGGGCCTCCTTTTGCACTGTAAATTCTATAAATAAATTACACACCTCTCACACACATCTTTTATTCCTGGGAAGAACCTGCTCATCCGGATCTGAGTCATGTGAACCCAATGTACCACTTTAAACTTTGTAAGGCTCATCATTGCACAAGAGGAAGTGGAGTTGACCTGACGCATCATTTCACTCCCACCCATCTCGATCCCCAACTCCTCCTCCCAAATCCGCTTCATCCTTTTCTCTCTCAATCACCGGTAGATATCCCCAATCCTTCCTTTCCTCCCCACTCGTTCGGGGCCAGCAACATCTCTCGCAACGTCTACTCCGGCAACTGAAGAAACAAGGGTAGTTCCTTCAATGCAAAGTCCCATACTTGCCAGTATCTAAACTCACTCCCCCTCGGTAACTCGACCCTGTCCCACACTTCCTCCAACCCTGCAAACGTACACTCTTCCAACAGGTCTCTTACCCGCTCTATCCCTTCCTCCCGCCACCTTACCCCCCCCCCCCCCCACCGGTAAAAGCCTATGGTTTCACACAGTGGGGTCAATACTAACATGCCCTAATTTAAAGTGCCTCTTCAACTGGTTCCAAACTCTGAATTTAAGATTGTATGACGGGGCTGCTCGAACATCTCCCCAGGGAAAACGGCAGCAGGGCCATTGCCAGGGTACACAGACTCACCCCCCTATAAGAGTCCTCCTCCAGCCGAAGCCAGTCTGACCCCCTTCTCCTCACCACCATCTCACCTGGTCGGCATTTGCTGCCCAACAGGTTTGAGTGTGCAAACCCCCACCCTCGCTTTGCAACAAGGCCCAACTGACCCCCGGCGTCTTGCTTGCCCAAACAAACTCTGAGATCAGTTTATCCATCCTCTGGAAAAACGCCTTGGGAAGGAAAATTAGAAGGGATTGAAAGATAAACAAGCAGTTCGGCAGCACATTCATCTTTATCATCTGTACCCTCCCCGCCAGCATCTGATGTAGGATGTCTCACCTTTTGTGATCCCCTTTTCCACCCTCTCCCAAACACATCATATTCCACTTGTGCATAGTTGCCCAATCATGAATCCAGAGATACCAAAATCTGACACTGGCCACCTTGAATGGCAATGGGCCCAAATTTACACTTCTCCCCTGGTCTATTCATCGGGAAGATCGCACTTTTCCCAACATTCAGTTCATACCCTGAAAATGCCCTAAATTTCCCCAACAAGTCCATAATTCTCCCCATACTTTCCAATGGATTTGCCACATGCAACAGTAATTCATCAGCATATAATGGCATCCTATAATTTCTACCCCCCCTCACAACACCCTCCACTCATTCGAAGCTCAGAGTACACTAAGGGGTGAATCACCAACACAAATATCAATGGCAACAACAGACATCTCTGCCCTATCCCCCTGCCCAAAATACCGCAGATTTGTCTTATTCGTTCTCACACTCGCCATGGGGGACACATACAGTAGCCGTACCCAAGCAACAAACTTCAGCCCAAACCCAAACCTCCCAAGGATCTCGACAAGTACTGCCACTCCACCCGGTTAAGGACCTCCCTGCATATATCGATACAATCACCTCCAGAACTCTCCCCCACAAAGGGGTCATAACGACATTCAATAATCTTTGCTGATGATGAAGAGTGGATTGATAGGGCGATAATTGGCTGGGTTGGATTTGCCGTGTTTCTTATATGTAGGATACACCTGGGTAGATGCCATTATATGTAGATGCCAATGTGGTAGCTGTACTGGAAGAGCTTGGCTAGGGGTATCAAAGATATATGTAATACAGTGACAGATCTTGCAGACCACGAACAGCTAACTAATACCCAAATGCCAGTTACTATTTTTATCTTGGAAAAAATAGATGAGATCATTGCTTTCTGTTAACATTAAGAATGTCTGGAAACATCTGATGGTATTATCATACATGACAGTAATGCAAGGGTTAATGAAACGGATACAGACAGCTACTAGAGGGCACAATCCTGTAAGTATTTAAGGGATGACTCTGAGCCTTGTGGGACAGATGGTTGGAGTAGGTGGTCGGAGCAGGAGCTGGCTAGGAGTACTGAAGATAGTGAGAGAGCATGAGAGTAGTTAATAAGTTAGAGAGTTAGGTCATAGATGAGTATAGTTCAATGTGTGTTTAATCAATTGATAGTTCTTAGGGATAAGTGTTGAATCCAATTGTAATGTGAAATAAATAGTTTTGTTAGTTTACAAGGCTAGTTGTTCTCTGATCAACACTACACATCAAAGCCATGTGGTTAGAGCAAGGCAAAGAATAATACACTTCTAAGGGTGCTGTGAGAATTACTTTGCTTTTGAATTCTCCAATCCTAAACTTGATGTGTCGAACACTTGATACGAAAAGAAGTTAATTGTTTTACAGACCGTCTTGAACAATATGATTTTTAGAGAAGCTGAAACTTTAAGACAAACTATGCAGTGTAAACTGGTGTTGAAATGGAGTTCGTGCCCCATCTACAGGTTGGGAGGCAGATGAAACAAAGCATACCGATCCTGTTTAACTGTGCTTCCTGTTGACTAACCAGTGAGATATTTGGACATCAGTAAAAGAAAAACCTGCTCACAATATGGTCTGCTCTCCTGAAGGAGAATGCATGGGGTTGAGCAGAATCTGTGGTGTGCAAAATAATGAAATATTGGGAAGTTTTATATGGAAAACTTAAAATTGAACATTGATTATTTTGGCAGTTTACCTGTTTATTTTCAATGTTAATTGTTCGAATTTAGTTGAGCACATATAAACTCAGGCAAACAAAATTAACTCATCATTCTCACTTGCCACAGTTTATCAAGTTTTCATTTTTGAGTAATTAAATTGATAAACTTACTCCAGACCCAAGACATTTTGAGTATCTATAAAAAAAAAAGCTTTCAGGCCATTGTTGGCTTCCCTCAATTTAATTTCTAGATAAATATCAAGATGGCCAGATGCTCTCTCAGTGATGAAATGATCCTGATTCAGCAAGTTTTCTGGCTGTTGACATAAAATCTGTAGCAACTCACGGCTGCAAGTTTTTGGAGGCGAGGAAACGGAGAAGGATTTGGGGCTAGATGCAGGAGGAGATGAAGGTATTGTGATGCTCAACAGGAATGAAGATTACAACAAAAATAAAATTGGACGGAGGGTCATGGATTTCACAGATTTTGAACAGCTATCGTCATGTAGTGCAATAACTCAATGGAGTAATAAAATAGTATACCGAGTGCAGTCATGTTCTTCATTCTAAATAAATCTATTACTATTACTGTCCAGAATGTACCATATGATTCTCCAAGCATCATCTGTTAACCATTTTCAGCTCATTGTGTTGCAGTTATGAGGTTAAAAAAGGGGCACAGGTTCAAGGTGAGAGGGAGAAAGTATAGGGGAAACGTGTGGGGGAAGTTTACCACTGAACGGATGGTGGGTGCCTGGAACATGTTGCCAGTGGCGCTTGTGGAGGCAGGCACAATAGCAATGTTTTAAGATGTATCTTGATAGACACATGAAGGAGTGGGGAATCGAGGGATACAAATTTTTTTGGCAATAAGTAGTAGGTCTAAATAAAGAATCTGGATCGTTGCAGGCTTGCTGGGTCAAAAGGGCTGTTCCTGTGCTGTAATGTTCTTCGTCCTTTGTAAAAGACTATTATATTTTAATGCTGCAGCTTTAAATTTGAGGAAAATTGGGGGGGGGGGGGGGGGGGGGGGGGGGGGGGGCAGGGAATTTTCATTCTTCTCCCATGTGCGCAAGGCCTATTCCCGGATTGATTTTTTTGTTATGAGTAGGGCGCTGATTGCGAGAGTGGAGGATACTGAGTACTCGGCGATAGCCATTTATGATCATGCCCTGCATTGGGTGGACCTCGAGCTGAAGGAGAGAGACCACCATCCGCTTTGGCAATTAGAGGTGGGGTTGCTGACAGACGAGGAGGTGGGGGGGGCGGGTCCGAGGTTGTATCGCGAGGTACCTGGAGGCCAATGACAATGGGGAGGTCCGAGTAGGGACAGTCTGAGAGGCGCTGAAGGCGGTGGTTAGGGGAGAGTTGATCTCCATCCGGGCCCACTGGGAGAGGAGAGAGCAGAGAGAGAGGGAGAGGTAGGTGGGGGAGATGGTGAGGGTGGACAGGAGGTACACGGAGGCTCCGAAGGAGGGATTGCTTAGGGAGCGGCGTAGTCTCCAGGCCGAATTCGACCTATTGACCACCAGGAAGGCGGACGTTCAGTGAAGGAAGGCACAGGGGGCGGTGTATGAATATGGGGAAATTCGGAAGCGAGATGCGGCTAGGGGGATCAGTGGAGTTAAGGATAGGGGAGGGAATGTGGTGCGAAGTGGGGTAGGCATCAATGGGGTCTTCAGGGACTTCTATGAGGAACTGTATCGGTCCGAACCCCCACTGGAGGAAGGGGGTATGGGGCGTTTTATGGGCCGGCTGAGATTCCCAAGGGTGGAGGAGGGACAGGTTGGTCGAAGGAATAGGGAGCATGCAGTCGGGGAAGGCGCCGGGGCCGGATGGGTTCCCGGTCGAATTCTATAAGACGTATGCAGACCTGCTGGGCCCTCTGTTGGTTAGGACCTTCAACGAGGCAAGAGAAGGAGGGGCTTTGCCTCCGACGATGTCTCGGGCGCTGATTTCCTTGATCCTTAAGCGGGACAAGGATCCCCTGCAGTGTGGGTCATGCAGGCCGATCTTACTCTTAAATGTAGACGCCAAGTTGTTGGCGAAGATTTTAGCCACGAGGATAGAGGACTCTGTGCCGCAGGTTATTCACGAGGATCAAACGGGGTTCGTGAAAGGGAGGCAGTTGAATACGAACATACGGAGGCTATTGAATGTTATAATGATGCCGGCGGTGGAAGGGGAGGCGGAGATAGTGGTGACGATGGACGCGGAGAAGGCCTTCGATAGGGTAGAGTGGGGGTACTTGTGGGAAGTGCTGAAAAGGTTCGGATTCAGGGAGGGGTTTGTCAGGTGGGTGAAGCTGCTATATGAGGCCCCGGTGGCGAGCGTGGCCACGAATAGGAGGAGGTCGTGGTATTTTCGGCTATACCGAGGGACGAGGCAGAGGTGTCCCCTGTCCCCCCTGCTTTTTGCACTAGCAATTGAACCCCTGGCCATGGCGTTGAGGGAGTCGAGGAACTGGAGGGGGCTGGTGCGAGGTGGGGAGGAACACCAAGTGTCGCTCTATGCGGATGACCTGTTGTTGTATGTGGCGGACCCAGTGGGGGGGATGCCGGAGGTAATGAGGATTCTCAGGGAGTTTGGGGATTTCTCAGGGTACAAGCTCAACATGGGGAAGAGCGAGCTGTTCATTGTTCACCCAGGGGACCAAGAGGGGGGGGATTGGTAAACTCCCATTAAAAAGGGCAGAGAGGAGCTTTAGGTACTTAGGGGTCCAGGTGGCCAGGAGCTGGGGGGCCTTGCACAAGCTTAACCTCACGAGGCTGGTGGAGCAAATGGAGGAGGAGTTTAAGAGGTGGGACATGCTGCCGCTGTCTTTGGCGGGTAGGGTGCAGTCAGTCAAGATGACGGTGCTCCCAAGGTTTCTGTTCCTGTTCCAGTGCCTCCCCATCCTTATCCTAAAGGCTTTCTTCAGGAGGGTTAATAGGAGCATTACAGGGTTTGTCTGGGCGCAGGGGACCCCGAGGATGAGAAGGGTGTTCCTGGAGCGGGGCAGGGATAAGGGGGGGCTGGCCCTGCCCAACCTGTGTGTGTATTACTGGGCTGCCAACGCAGCGATGGTGCGCAAGTGGGCGATGGAGGGGGAAGGGGCAGCATGGAAGAGGATGGATGTGGCGTCCTGTGTGGGCACGAGCCTGGAGGCGCTGGTGACGGCGCCGCTGCCGCTCCCTCCAACGAGGTATACCACAAGCCCGGTGGTGGCAGCTACCCTCAAGATTTGGGGGCAATGGAGGTGGCACAGAGTGGAGGTGGGGGCTTCGGTGAGGTCCCCGATACAGGGGAACCACCGGTTTGTCCCGGGGAGAATTGACGGCGGGTTCCTGAGTTGGCACAGGGCAGGTATTATGAAGATGGGGGACCTGTTTGTGGACGGGAAGTTCGCGAGCCTGGGTGAGTTGGAGGAGAAGTTCGGACTCCCCCCGGGGAACGCCTTCAGATATATGCAGGTAAGGGCGTTTGTCAGGCGGCAAGTGGTGGAGTTCCCACTGTTGCCGCCGTGCGGGGTCCAGGACAGGGTGCTCTCGGGGGTGTGGGTTGGAGAGGGGAGGATCTCGGCAACGTACCAAGTAATGCAGGAGGAAGACGAGGCCTCGGTGGAGGAGCTGAAGGGTAAATGGGAGGAGGAGCTGGGGGAGGTGATCGAGATGGGGACGTGGGCGGACGCCCTGGGGAGGGTGAACTCCTCCTCTTCTTGCGCGAGGCTCAGCCTCATACAATTTAAAGTGCTGCATAGGGCTCACATGACCGGGACAAGGATGAGCCGGTGTTTTGGGAGTGAGGACAGGTGTGTTAGGTGCTCAGGGAGCCCAGCAAACCATGCCCATATGTTCTGGGCATGCCCAGCACTGGAGGAATTTTGGAAGGGCGTAGCAAGGATGGTGTCGAGGGTGGTAGGATCCAGGGTCAAACCGGGCTGGGGGCTCGCAATATTTGGGGTTGCAGAGGAGCCGGGAGTGCAGGAGGCGAAAGAGGCCGGTATTCTGGCCTTTGCGTCCCTGGTAGCCCGGCGGAGGATTCTTCTTCAGTGGAAGGATGCGTGGCCCCTGGGCGTGGAGGCCTGGACCAATGATATGGCGGGGTTCATTAAATTGGAGAGGGTGAAATTTGCCCTAAGGAGATCGGTGCAGGGGTTTTTCAGGAGGTGGCAACCATTCCTAGATTTCCTGGCAGAGCGGTAGAAAAAGGCCAACAGTAGCAGCAACTGGGGGGGGTTTTGTCTCTGAAGGGGTGTGTATATTTGTTCAGTGTTGATGATGGGTGTTAATTTATTTCTTTTGTTTTGTATATAAGGTGGGGGTTTCCTCTTTTCTTTTTGTATTTTGTTATTGAAAATTTGAATAAAAATGATTTTAAACAAAAAGAGGGAGAGCTGAGAGTCAGAGCAAAGATTTATAAAGTGCAGGAGCTGTGAATCAGAGCGAGGATTTATAAAGAGCGGGAGCGGAGAGTCAGAGCGGAGAGTTATAAAGAGCGGGAGATGGGATTCAGAGTGAAGGCCAAGAGTCAGAGCGGAGAGTTATAAAGAGCAGAAGCTGAGAGTCAGAGCGGAGAGTTATAAAGAGCAGGAGCTGAGAGTCAGAGCGGAGAGTTATAAAGAGCAGGAGCTGAGAGTCAGAGCGGAGAGTTATAAAGAGCGGGAGCTGAGAGTCAGAGCAGAGAGTTATAAAGAGCAGTAGCTGAGAGTCAGAGCAGAGAGTTATAAAGAGCAGGAGTTGAGAGTCAGAGCGGAGAGTTATAAAGAGCGGGAGGTGAGAGTCAGACCGGAGAGTTATAAAGAGTGGGAGCTGAGAGTCAGAGCGGAGAGTTATAAAGAGCGGGAGGTGAGAGTCCTGGAGGTGAGAGTCAGAGCGGAGAGTTATAAAGAGCGGGAGCTGAGAGTCAGAGCAGAGAGTTATAAAAAGCAGGAGGTGAGAGTCCGGGAGGTGAGAGTCAGAGCGGAGAGTTATAAAGAGTGGGAGCTGAGGGTCAGAGCGGAGAGTTATAAAGAGTGGGAGCTGAGGGTCAGAGCGGAGAGTTATAAAGAGCGGGAGGTGAGAGTCAGAGCGGAGAGTTATAAAGAGCGGGAGGTGAGAGTCCGGGAGGTGAGAGTCAGAGCGGAGAGTTATAAAGAGCGGGAGCTGAGAGTCAGAGCGGTGAGTTATAAAGAGCGGGAGCTGAGAGTCAGAGCGGAGAGTTATAAAGAGCGGGAGGTGGGATTCAGAGTGAAGAACAAGAGTCAGAAAGGAGAGTTATAAAGAGCAGGAGCTGAGAGTCAGAGCAGAGAGTTATAAAGAGCGGGAGCTGGGATTCAGAGTGAAGGCCAAGAGTCAGAGCGGAGAGTTATAAAGAGCGAGAAATGAGAGTCAGGTTGGAGATTTATAAAGAGCAGGAGCTGAGGGGGACACCTCTGAGTTGTCGGCCGAGTTTGAAAAACAATCCAGGAAATGGCATCATAAGAAAACAGTTCATTGGCTTGTAGGTAGCTGCTAATTTGCAGTATCTGTTCAGATTACAGGTAAAAAGAGAAAACAATTACAGATTAGAAAGACTAAAAACCAGCTGGAAATTTCAAATAAAAAAACTAATTAAAGATAAATTAAATTAAATAGAGATGTATAGAAATGATGTGGGAGCTGGTGGACCCCATTCTGGCTGTTAGTGAACACATCTGCAGCAAGTCCCGGTTGCTTGAGAAACTTCAGCTCAGAGTTGATACGCTGCACTCTGAGCTTCGGACGCTGCAACATATCAAGGAGGGGCATGTTACCTGGATGCTATGTTTCAAGAGACAGTCACACCCTGAGATTAACTCCCTTGAATTCGGCCAGTGGTCAGGGAAAGATTGTGTGTCTGAGTGAGGCAGGTAGAGGGATCCAAGGGGTAGGGTTGCAGGAACCTCAGTCTTTGTTCTTGTCCAACAGGTTTGAAATTCTTACGCTCTGTGTGGATGAGAGCGGGGAATGTGGAAAGGATGAGCAAACTGGCCACAGCACCTTGGTACAGGGGGCCATTCAAGTGGGGGAGAGAAAGGAAATGTAGTCGTAATTGGAGATAATATAGTTAGGGACATAGACCCAGTTCTCTTGCGACCATGATCGAGAGTCCCGAAGGTTGTGTTGCCTTCCTGGTGCTCATGTTCAGGATATCTCATCTGGGCGGCAGAGGAACCTGGGAGTGGATGGGGAAAGATCCAGTTGTCACTTCCACAAAGGTACCAACGGCATATGTGATAGAGGTTCTGTTGAAGCAATATGAGCAGCGAGGGGCTAAATTACAAAGCAGAACCAAAAAGGTAATAATCTTCGGATTACTACCTGAACCACAAGCTATTTGGCACAGGGTCAATAGGTTAAAGTGGTATATACGTGGCTCAAAGGTTGGTGTGGGAGAAATAGGTTTGAATTGGCACCAGTGCTGGGGAAAGAGGGAGCTGTTCCGATGGGACCGTTTTCACCAGAATCATGCTGGGACCAGAGTCCTGGAAAACGCATAACTAGGGCTGTAAGTAGGAGGAAGGGTTCAGTTGTATGGAACATTAGAAAATTGAGTTAAAGGAAAAGATACACTACAGGTTAATGATGAGGATTTTAAACGAGGGGGGGGGGGGGGGGGGGGTGTCAGGCGAGGTTTGTAATTTTTCCACAGTAAGTCATCGAACAGATGTGTGGAAAGTAGCAAGAATCTAACTTCAGGGACAGCAGATAAGGGGACAACTATGAGAAAGAGGGTGGTCAACATAGGATTGAGGGCATTATACCTAAATATGCGCTGTATATGAAACAAGGTAAATGAGCTTGTAGCGCACATTAAAATTGGAGGGTACGATGCTATGGGCCACACAGAGACATGGCTGCATGAGGATCAGGGCTGGAATCGAAATATCCAAGGAAATGTGTTGTATCGAAAGGACAGGCAGAGGGATTAGGACAGGCCTTGTAAATAAGAAATTAAATCAAAAGCAAGAAGTGATATAGGGTTGGAAGGCATAGAATCTGTGTGGGTAGAGTCAGTGGCGTGCAGAGGTCTGGTGATGCCCGGGGCAAATCTTGATTGTATGCCCCAAAGCCCCACGTAAATATTTCATTAAATATCACCAAAAAACCTATAGAAAACGTAGATGCACCCATTCTAGAGCTATTCACTGACCTCTTTATCTTTAGAACATAGAATGATACAGCGCAGTACAGGCCCTTCGGCCCTCGATGTTGCACCGACATGGAAAAAAACTAAAGGCCATCTAACCTACACTATGCCCTTATCATCCATATGCTTATCCAATAAACTTTTAAATGCCCTCAATCTTGGCGAGTTCACTACTGTTGCAGGGAGGGCATTCCACGGCCTCACCACTCTTTGCGTAAAAAACCCACCTCTTACCTCTGTCCTATATCTATTACCCCTCAATTTAAGGCTATGTCCCCTCGTGCTAGCCACCTCCATCCGCGGGAGAAGGCTCTCGCTGTCCACCCTATCTAACCCTCTGATCATTTTGTATGCCTCTATTAAGTCACCTCTTAACCTTCTTCTCTCTAACGAAAACAACCTCAAGTCCATCAGCCTTTCCTCATAAGATTTTCCCTCCATACCAGGCAACATCCTGGTAAATCTCCTCTGCACCCGTTCCAAAGCTTCCACGTCCTTCCTATAATGAGGCGACCAGAACTGTGCGCCATACTCCAAATGCGGCCGTACTAGAGTTTTGTACAACTGCAACATGACCTCATGGCTCCGGAACTCAATCCCTCTACCAATAAAGGCCAACACACCATAGGCCTTAACAACCCTATCAACCTGGGTGGCAACTTTCAGGGATCTATGTACATGGACACCGAGATCCCTCTGCTCATCCACACTACTAAGAATTTTACCATTAGCCAAATATTCCGCATTCCTGTTATTCTTTCCAAAGTGAATCACCTCACACTTCTCCACATTAAACTCCATTTGCCACCTCTCAGCCCAGCTCTGCAGCTTATCTATGTCCCTCTGTAACCTGCAACATCCTTCCGCACTGTCTACAACTCCACCAACTTTAGTGTCGTCTGCAAATTTACTCACCCATCCTTCTGCGCCCTCCTCTAGGTCATTTATAAAAATGACAAACAGCAACGGCCCCAGAACAGATCCTTGTGGTACGCCACTCGTAACTGAACTCCATTCTGAACATTTCCCATCAACTACCACTCTCTGTCTTCTTTCAACTAGCCAATTTCTGATCCACATCTCTAAATCACCCTCAATCCCCAGCCTCTGTATTTTCTGCAATAGCCGACCGTGGGGAACCTTATTAAACGCTTTACTGAAATCCATATACACCACATCAACTGCTCTACCCTCGTCTACCTGTTCAGTCATCTTCTCAAAGAACTCGATAAGGTTTGTGAGGCATGACCTACCCTTCACAAAACCATGCTGACTATCCCTAATCATATTATTCCTATCTAGATGATTATAAATGGTATCTTTTATAATCCTCTCCAAGACCTTACCCACCACAGACGTTAGGCTCACCGGCCTATAGTTACCGGGGTTATCTCTACTCCCCTTCTTGAACAAAGGGACCACATTTGCTATCCTCCAGTCCTCTGGCACTATTCCTGTAGCCAATGATGACCTAAAAATCAAAGCCAAAGGCTCAGCAATCTCTTCCCTGGCTTCCCAGAGAGTCCTAGGATAAATCCCATCAGGCCCCGGGGACTTATCTATTTTCACCTTGTCCAGAATTGCCAACACTTCTTCCCTACGCACCTCAATGCCATCTATTCTAATAGCCTGGGTCTCAGCATTCTCCTCCACAATATTATCTTTTTCCTGAGTGAATACTGACGAAAAGTATTTTTTTTTTTTTCTTTTTTTTAAAAGAAATACAGCACAGAACAGGCCCTTCGGCCCACGATGTTGCGCCGAACTTTTGTCCTAGGTTAATCATAGAATTTTGGACAATTTTTCATGGCCAATCCACCCAACCTGCACATCTTTGGACTGTGGGAGGAAACCGGAGTACCCGGAGGAAACCCACGCAGTCACGGGGAGGATGTGCAGACTCCACACAGACAGTGACCCAAGTCGAAATCGAACTTGAGACCCTGGAGCTGTGAAGCAATTGTGCTATCCACAATGCTACCGTGCTGCCCTTAAGAAGTTAACCTACACTCCATTATTCTACCCTAATCCAAGTACCTATCCAATAGCCGCTTGAAGGTCCCTAACTTTTCCGACTCAACTACTACCACAGGCAGTGCATTCCATGCCCCCACTACTCTCTGGGTAAAGAACCTACCTCTGACATCCCCTCTATATCTTCCACCATTTATCTTAAATTTATGTCCCCTTGTAATGGTGTGTTCCACCCGGAGAAAAAGTCTCTGACTGTCTACTCTATCTATTCCCCTGATCATCTTATAAACCTCTATCAAGTCGCCCCTCATCCTTCTCCGTTCTAATGAGAAAAGGCCTAGCTCCCTCAACCTTTCCTCGTATGACCTACTCTCCATTCCAGGCAACATCCTGGTAAATCTCCTTTGCACCTTTTCCAAAGCTTCCACATCCTTCCTAAAATGAGGTGACCAGAACTGCACACAGTACTCCAAATGTGGCCTGACCAAGGTTTTGTACAACTGCATCATCACCTCACGGCTCTTAAATTCAATCCCTCTGCTAATGAACGCTAGCACACCATAGGCCTTCTTCACAGCTCTATCCACTTGAGTGGCAACTTTCAAAGAACTATGAACATAGACCCCAAGATCTCTCTGCTCCTCCACATTGCCAAGAACCCTACCATTAACCCTGTATTCCGCATTCAGATTTGTCCTTCCAAAATGGACAACCTCACACTTGTCAGGGTTAAACTCCATCTGCCACTTCTCAGCCCAGCTCTTCATTCTATCTATGTCTCTTTGAAGCCGACAACAGCCCTCCTCACTATCCACAACTCCACCAATCTTCGTATCATCTGCAAATTTACTGACCCACCCTTCACCTCCCTCATCCAAGTCGTTAATGAAAATCACAAACAGCAGAGGACCCAGAACGGATCCCTGCGGTACGCCACTGATAACTGGGCTCCAGGCTGAATATTTGCCATCCACCACCACTCTCTGTCTTCTATCGGTTAGCCAGTTTGTTATCCAACTGGCCAAATTTCCCACTATCCCATGCCTCCTTACTTTCTGCATAAGCCTACCATGGGGAACCTTATCAAATGCCTTACTAAAATCCATGTACACTACATCCACTGCTTTACCTTCATCCACATGCTTGGTCACCTCCTCAAAGAATTCAATAAGACTTGTAAGGCAAGACCTACCCCTCACAAATCCGTGCTGACTATCCCTAATCAAGCAATGCCTTTCCAGATGCTCAGAAATCCTATCCCTCAGTACCCTTTCCATTACTTTGCCTACCACCGAAGTAAGACTAACTGCCCTGTAATTCCCAGGGTTATCCCTATTCCCTTTTTTGAACAGGGGCACGACATTCGCCACTCTCCAATCCTCTGGTACCACCCCTGTTGACAGCGAGGACGAAAAGATCATTGCCAACGGCTCTGCAATTTCATTTCTTGCTTCCCATAGAATCCTTGGATATATCCCGTCAGGCCCGGGGGACTTGTCTATCCTCCAGTTTTTCAAAACGCGCAACACATCTTCCTTCCTGACAAGTATCTCCTCAAGCTTATCAGTCTGCTTCACGCTGTCCTCTCCAACAATATGGCCCCTCTCGTTTGTAAATACTGAAGAAAAATACTTGTTCAAGACCTCTCCTATCTCTTCAGACTCAATACACAATCTCCCGCTACTGTCCTTAATCGGACCTACCCTCGCTCTAGTCATTCTCATATTTCTCACATATGTGTAAAAGGCCTTGGGGTTTTCCTTGATACTACCCGCCAAAGATTTTTCATGCCCTCTCTTAGCTCTCCTAATCCCTTTCTTCAGTTCCCTCCTGGCTATCTTGTATCCCTCCAGCACCCTGTCTGAACCTTGTTTCTTCAGCCTTACATAAGTCTCCTTCTTCCTCTTAACAAGGCATTCAACCTCTCTTGTCAACCATGGTTCCCTCACTCGACCATTTCTTCCCTGCCTGACAGGGACATACATATCAAAGACACGCAGTACCTGTTCCTTGAATAAGTTCCACATTTCACTTGTGTCCTTCCCTGACAGCCTATGTTCCCAACTTCTGCACTTCAATTCTTGTCTGACAGCATTGTATTTACCCTTCCCCCAATTATAAACCTTGCCCTGTTGCTCGCACCTATCCCTCTCCATTACTAAAGTGAAAGTCACAGAATTGTGGTCACTACCTCCAAAATGCTCCCCCACTAACAAATCTATCACCTGCCCTGGTTCATTACCAAGTACTAAATCCAATATGGCCTCCCCTCTGGTCGGACAATCTACATACTGTGTTAGAAAAGCTTCCTGGACACACTGCACAAACACTACCCCATCCAAACTATTTGATCTAAAGAGTTTCCACTCAATGTTTGGGAAGTTGAAGTCGCCCATGACTACTACCCTGTGACTTCTGCACCTTTCCAAAATCTGTTTCCCAATCTGTTCCTCCACATCTCTGCTGCTATTGGGGGGCCTATAGAAAACTCCCAACAAGGTGACTGCTCCTTTCCTATTTCTAACTTCAACCCATATTACCTCAGTAGGCAGATCCCCCTCGAACTGCCTTTCTGCAGCTGTTATACTATCTCGAATTAACAATGCCACCCCCCCCACCTCTTTTACCATCCTCCCTAATCTTGTTGAAACATCTATACCCAGGGACCTCCAACAACCATTTCTGCCCCTCTTCTATCCAAGTTTCCGTGATGGCCACCACATCGTAGTCCCAAGTACAGATCCATGCCTTAAGTTCACCCACCTTATTCCTGATGCTTCTTGCATTAAAGTATACACACTTCAACCCATCTCCTTGCCTGCAAGTACTCTCTTTTCTCATTGTTACCTTCCCCACTGCATCACTACGTGCTTTGGCGTCCTGACTATCGTCTACCTTAGTTGCTGGACTACAGATCCGGTTCCCATTCCCCTGCCAAATTAGTTTAAACCCTCCCGAAGAGTACTAGAAAACCTCCCCCCCAGGATATTGGTGCCCCTCTGGTTCAGATGCAACCCGTCCTGCTTGTACAGGTCCCACCTTCCCCAGAATGCGCTCCAATTATCCAAATACCTGAAGCCCTCCCCTCCTACACCATTCCTGCAGCCACGTGTTCAACTGCACTCTCTCCCTATTCCTAGCCTCGCTATCACGTGGCACCGGCAACAAACCAGAGGTGACAACTCTGTCTGTCCTGGCCTTTAACTTCCAGCCTAACTCCCTAAACTTGTTTATTACCTCCACACCCTTTTTCCTACCTACATCGTTGGTACCAATGTGCACTACAATATTCATTTAGTATCTCGCTTATCTCCTCAGCCTCCACACACAACTTCCCACCACTGTCCTTGACTGGCCCTACTCTTACCCTAGTCATTCTTTTATTCCTGACATACCTATAGAAAGCTTTTGGGTTTTCCTTGATCCTACCTGCCAAAGACGTCTCATGTCCCCTCCTTGCTCGTCTTAACTCTCTCTTTAGATCCTTCCTCGCTTCCTTGTAACTATCAAGCGCCCCAACTGAAACTTCACGCCTCATCTTCACACAGGCCTCCTTCTTCCTCTTAACAAGAGATTCCACTTCTTTGGTAAACCACGGTTCCCTCGCTCGACCCCTTCCTCCCTGCCTGACTGGTACGTACTTATCAAGAACATGCAATAGCTGTTCCTTGAACAAGCTCCACATATCCAGTGTGCCCAACCCTTGCAGCCTACTTCTCCAACCAACACATCCTAAGTCATGTCTAATGGCATCATAATTGCCCTTCCCCCAGCTATAACTCTTGCCCTGCGGGGTATACTTATCCCTTTCCATCACTAACGTAAAGGTCACCGAATTGTGGTCACTGTTTCCAAAGTGCTCACCTACCTCCAGATCTAACACCTGGCCTGGTTCATTACCCAAAACCAAATCCAATGTGGCCTCGCCTCTTGTTGGCCTGTCAACATATTGTGTCAGGAAACCCTCCTGCACACATTGTACAAAGAACGACCCATCTAATGTACTCGAACTATATCTTTTCCAGTCAATATTTGGAAAGTTAAAGTCTCCCATAACAACTACCCTGTTACTTTCGTTCTTTTCCAGAATCATCTTCGCCATCCTTTCCTCTACATCCCTATAGAAAACTCCCAACAGGGTGACCTCTCCTTTCCTGTTTCTAACCTCAGCCCATATTACCTAGGAAGAAGAGTCCCCATCTAGCATCCTTTCCGCCACTGTAATACTGTCCTTGACAAGCAGCGCCACACCTCCCCCTCTTTTGCCCCCTTCTCTGACCTTACTAAAACACCTAAACCCCGGAACCTGCAACAACCATTCCTGTCCCTGCTCTATCCATGTCTCTGAAATGGCCACAACATCGAAGTCCCAGGTACCAACCCATGCTGCCAGTTCTCCTACCTTATTTCGTATACTCCTGGCATCGAAGTAGACACACTTCAAACCACCTACCTGAACACTGGCACCCTCCTGCGAAGTCAAATCTGTGCTCCTGACCTCTATACTCTCAATCTCCCGTACCCCAAAACTACAATCCAGGTTCCCATGCCCCTGCTGAATTAGTTTAAACCCCCCCAAAGAGCACTAACAAATCTCCCCCCCAGGATATTGGTGCCCCTCAGGTTCAGATGTAGACCATCCTGTCTATAGAGGTCCCACCTTCCCCAGAAAGAGCCCCAGTTATCCAGAAATCTGAATCCCTCCCGCCTGCACCATCCCTGTAGCCACATGTTTAATTGCTCTCTCTCCCTATTCCTCATCTCACTATCACGTGGCACGGGCAACAACCCAGAGATAACAACTCTGTTTGTTCTCGCTCTGAGCTTCCATCCTAGCTCCCTAAAGGCCTGCCTGACATCCTTGTCCCCTTGCCTACCTATGTCGTTAGTGCCAATGTGGACTACGACTTGGGGCTGCTCCCCCTCCCCCTTAAGGACCCGGAAAACACGACCCGAGACATCACGTACCCTTGCACCTGGGAGGCAACATACCAAACCTGAGTCTCTCTCGCTCCAACAAAATCTCCTATCTGTGCCCCTGACTACTGAGTCCCCAATTACTAATGTTCTACTCCTTTCCCCCCTTCCCTTCTGAGCAACAGGGACAGACTCCGTGCCAGAGGCCCGTACCCCATGGCTTACCCCTGGTAAGTCCCCCCCCCACAAGTATCCAAAACGGTATACTTGTTACTCAGGGGAACGACCGCAGGGGGTCCCTGCACTGACTGCTTCTTCCCAGTCCCTCTTACAGTTACCCATCTATCTCCAGTCTTTGGTGTAACTACTTGCCTGAAGCTCCTATCGATGACCCCCTCTGCCTCCCGAATGATCCGAAGTTCATTCAGTTCAAGCTCCAGGTCCCTAACACGGTTTTTGAGGAGCTGGAGTTGGGTGCACTTCCCACAGATGAAATCAGCAGGGACACTGACGGCGTCCCTCACCTCAAACATTCTGCAGGAGGAGCATTGTACTGCCTTCCCTGACATCACCTCTAGATTTAAAAAAAAACAAGAAGAAAAAGAAACGAAGAGCTTACCTGATATTCCCTCAAACCCTGCTCCCGGTGAAAGGTAAGCAAATTTAAAGGCACTCACTCACCTTCACGACAGGCCCCAAAGCTGCCTCTAGGTCATCTCTAAGGTATAGGACGGCTGCCTGAGGTTAAATTGCGCTGTAAGAGTTAGTCAATTTCCCCTTAGCGCTGGGATTCTAGGGATATTGTTCTCTTCTTCAGTCATTTTGCTTTGCAGCAATGGGTGAGATGTTATGTCTCGAAAGTTGTGCCTCCCTCCTCTGCAACCCCCATGGAGAAGGATAAGAGCAGCAACGTCATGGAAATACTGTTATGACCCTTGTGGAAACAAACTACAAACAACCCAACTAAGACCAATATACAAGACTTCACTTTTATATTAGCAATCACACCAAAATCAACGTAAATTAAACATGAATTAACAGGAAAATTGCAATAATATGACCGATAAATTACACATAGCAGGTACAAAGACATATCTCACACATTTCTCAGTCAGCCCATTCAGCACGTATTGCTTTCATTTCAGCCACAATATCCTTCAAAACGTTGAACTTCTTCAAATCAAATTCCATCTTCATTTCTCTAAAGCTTTAGCACCAAGTCTCATCAAACACCGGCATTACTTCACCCAATTTCCACAAATATAATTTTCACAGTCGACACATTTCCAGATCCCTTCTTCTTCACAAAACCCTGGTCATGTGGGGCCTGTTTGTGCACTATGCCAGTGCATAAAGGGTCCCCAAATCCAGATTATAAAGCTCTGTTCAAGATCCGAGCTCCAGCAGCTTGCAGTCAAGTAGAACATAGAACATAGACCAGTACAGCACAGAACAGGCCCTTCAGCCTCGATGTTGTGCCGAGCAATGATCACCCTACTCAAACCCACGTATCCACCCTATACCCGTAACCCAACAACCCCCCCCCCCCCCCCCCCCCCCACCTTACTTTTTTAGGACACTACGGGCAATTTAGCATGGCCAATCCACCTAACCCGCACATCTTTGGACTGTGGGAGGAAACCGGAGCACCCGGAGGAAACCCACGCACACACGGGGAGGACGTGCAGACTCCGCACTGACAGTGACCCAGCCGGGAACCGAACCTGGGACCCTGGAGCTGTGAAGCATTTATGCTAACCACCATGCTACCGTGCTTCCCCTGTCTCTGAGAATCTCCCATTTATAGGACCCTGGGCTTTAAGTATAAAGGGTAAGAGGGCAAAAGTTAAGAGGCCATGATGAATCTTCATAAAATACTGGTTCTGGCCCAAATGGGTGCCCCTGGCCCAAATGTCAAATTCTGGGCATGATAGTTTAGTAAGTTGACAACTATAGAGAGGGTGCAGAGAAGAGTTTAAAAATGGATCAAAAGATAAAAATAAAGAATAAATTAAACTCACCCATGGTGGCATTGATTGCCGTCGATTCGGGAGAATCCGCGCCCTTTTTGTTCACGCTCCAGCCGCCGAGTGCAAAGCCGCCTCTTCACCAGCGGCGACCGCGGTGCGCAGGCCCGCTCCGGCCGACCGCGGTGCGCGGGCGCGCTCCGGCCGACCGCGGTGCACGGGCGCGCTCTGGCCGACCGCGGTGCGCAGGCGCGCTCCGGCCGCCCGCGGTGCGCAGGCGCGCTCCGGCCGCCCGCGGTGCGCATGCGCGCTCTGGCCGACCGCGGTGCGCGCTCCGTTCTCTTCACGCTGCTGCCCCCATCCAATCGATGCCCGGGGCCAGCGCACCGTCGGCCCCCCCCCTCTGCACGGCACTGGGTAGAGTTGAGGAATTGCAAAGGAAGAAAGGCGCTGATGGGAGTTATATACAGGTACCCTAGCAGTCATCAGGATGTGGGCAAAAAATGAATCAGGAGATAGAAACGGCATGCAAAAAAGGCAATATTACAATAATCATGGGGGACTTCAATATGCAGATAGACTGGGAAAATCTGGTTGATAGCAGATCGCAAGAAAAGGAATTTGTAGAATGTCTAAGAGATGGTTTTTTTGGAGCAGTTTCTGGTAGGGCCCACTAGGGAACAGGCAATATGGGTTTGGTGATGTGTAATGAGGCAGACTTGATTAAGGAGCTTAAGGTGAAGGAACCCTTTAGGGGCAATGACCACAATATGATGGAATTTACCCTGAAATTTGAGGGGGAGAAGCTGGACTCAGATGTAATGGTATTACAATTAAATAAGGGTAACTACAAAGACATGAGGGAGGAGCTGGTCAGAGATGACTGGAAGGGGAGCCTCGCTGGGAAGACAGTGGAACAGCAATGGCAGAGGGTTTGGGGGGTTATTTGGGAGGCACAACAGAAATTCATCCCAAGAAGGAGGAAACATGCTAAGGGGAGGACGAGACACCCATGTCTGACAAGGAAAGTCAGGGATAGCATAAAAGCAAAAGAAAAAGCAGACAATATGGCAAGGATTAAAGGGAAGCCAGAGAATTGGGAAGCCTTTAAAAGCAGACAGATGACAACTAAAAAAGCAATAAGGAGGGGAAAAGATGAAATAGGAATATAAACTAGCTAGTAAAATAAAATAAGATTGCAAGAGCTTTTTTCAATATATAGGTAAGAGAGAGTCAATTGGAAAATGAAGCTGAAGTAGTAGTAATGCGGAACAAAGAAATGGCAGAGAAACTGAATAGGTACTTTGCATCAGTCTTCACGGTGAAAGACCTGAGTGGCCTACCAGAAGTTCAAGAGAAGGTGCTGGGAAGCTTAAAGATGTACAAATCACCCAGATCGGATGGACAACACCCCAGGGATCTCAGGAGATGGCTGAGGAGATTGTGGAGGCATTGGTGGTGATTTTTCAATAATCACTGGATGCAGGGAGGGTCCCAGAGGACTAGATAATGAATGATGTACATCCCCTGTTTAAGAAGGGAGGTAGGCAGAAGACAGAAAATTATAGGCCAGTTTAGCCTGACTTCAGTCATTAGTAAGATTTTAGAGTTTGTTATTAAGGATGGGATTGCAGAGTACTTGGAAGTGCATTGTAAAATAGAACTCTATCCATCCAAGTCATTTGCATCTTCTGCTTGTTTCTCTAAATATAGCTCGAGTTGAAATGAAAACAAAGGCAACAATGGTCGGATGGATATCTGGCTTTTCCGTTACTGATGATGACAGCCTGTGATTCAGCACCAATCAACATAAGGTGCGAGTTATCACAGGCCTATGAAATCTATTTCTCATGCAATCCTACCCACAACATATCAAATGTCAAACTGATCCAAAGGTATCTTTGAATCAGTTTGGATCAGCTTTGGCAAAGGGTCATCTGGACTTGAAACATTTTTTCTCCCCCCAGAGATGCTGCCAGATCTGCTGAGATTTTCTAGCATTTTCTCTTTGGTTTCAGATTCTAGCATCCGCAGTAATTTGTTTTTATCTTTTGATCCAAAGGTTGAACTTTCCTCAATTTGCTTTGAGGAAAGCTGGATACAACTTGCATCAAGGCTGGTTGTGCAATAATTAATCACCTTTTGTCACATTCTCCCATCACAAGTATTCTGATTCTCTTATGGCAGCTGAAATGTTACAGTTCTTCTTTAAAACTTTTTGTGGCAATCTTTCATATCTTTCAAACTGACTGCCACACAAGTCTTCACCAAACTTCAGCTCACCACAGAATATCCTCTGGGATCGTGCCATCAGGCACTTGAAGCAGCCCACTCAAGTCTTGACTATCTGCCTCTAATGTCTAATATATTTGATCTTCTGAGGATCTCTGCATCTGGTATCTTGCATCAGCAACTCTTTTTCTGAGACAACCTCGGTGGAATGAACTTTCTGATCTAGCAACTGGTTCAGCTATTGTATAAATACAGTAAAGATGTAATACCGACTGTCTTGTCGACGTCCAGTTTTGTTACCTTGTCATCTACTCCATCTGCCACCCAGTTGCTCACTTACTTAACCTATCGTTTTGCAGCCTGATGTCCTCGTCAAATTACATCCCTCGCTTTGTATTCTCAACAAATTTGTATATATTACTCTAGGTCTTGATATTTAAGCTATGAATATAGATTGCAAATGTTTACGGCCTCAACACTAATCTTTGTGACACTCCGCTAGTCACAGCCTGTTAACTTAGAAATTCCTTCGCTTTCCATCCGTTACCCAATCCTTCACCCCCATGATAATATATCACCAACTCCATGACGCTGAGTTTCTGTATTAAGCTTTCATGTGGATCCTTAACGACTGCCATTTGGAAGTCTAACTACACTATTCTATGGCTCGCATTTATCTGCCCTACCAGTTACATTCCCAAAAAATTCTCATATTTTTCGAGTACTTTTTCCCTTTCACAAAAACAGGTTGACACTTTCTGATCATACTATGATTTCTAAAGGCATCACTAAGACTAGTTTAATAATAGTTTTGTCACTTCCGGTTGTGACCGGGGAGTGAATAGTCACATACAGGGCAGCGCCTGCTGACGGTTACTAAAAAGAGCTCTTTTTACCCAATACTGGGTGGAATTTTGCTAAAAAGGCAGAGGTGAATGTTAGAGGAGTAGTTTTCCCTGGGAGTATTATGTCTTCTGATCACCAGACCCAGCAGAAAGCAGTGAGAGATTTGGCTGAAAAGTTGGAACAGGCTTCTGCTGTTGCAGCAACAGCAACAGCCACTTTAAGCATCCAGGCAGGGGAAGGGCTGATGCAAGCTGGAAGGCCCCAAATGGAGGGGCTGATGGCATTAATCAAGGCAGAATTACATCAACAGAGGAAAGAAATACGTGAGGATCGCGCAAAGGCATTGAAGAAGCTGTGGCACCCCTGAAGAGTTCTCTGGAACGGTTGGATAAGTGTTTGGAGGCGCAGGGGTCGCAGATTCGGGAGATCGAAGGACTGATCTCGGACCACAGCAACGTGTGGTGGCTCTGGAGGCTGAGGTGGGATCCTAGGAGACCTGTGTAAAACGTTAAGTGCCATGAGGTGCGTCTCAAAGATGCTGATGGGGCTGGTGGCAGAAGGGGTGCTAGTTAAGGCGTCTGAAGTGGACCGAGGGCATAGATCCCTGAGACAGAAGTGAAGAGCTGGGGAGCGGCTGTGGGCAGTGATCATGAGACTCCACGAATTTGTGGAGAAAGAGAAAATTACGTGATGGGCCAGGGAGAAGAGTACCTGCAACTGGGAGGGGAATAACATCCAAATTTACCAGGACATTGGAACCAAGTTGGCAAAGCGGCGGGGGGGTTGTGGGAGCACCGGTAGTGTTGGCAAATGTGGATGTCCCAGGTTGGGATGATGTAGGTTTGGTGGGAGGGGGTTGCTGGCAGCGATCCCGGGTTGGCCACACGCCAGTTGCACATGGGAGGTAATTGTGGCTGTGTCCTGGAGCCAAGGTTGGATAGGTCAAGCCCCAGGTCAATGGGTAGGGTGCGAACGGCGAGGGAGCTGCGGGGAGTTTAATGGAGAGGATGGGTATGGTGAACTCGTTGTATTTTCCATGGAGGGATTGGCGAGGAGGAGGCAGTTGCTGGGGGGGGGGGGCAAGAGGGGTGCAATATGATTGTGGGGAGAGGGATAGCCGCATGCTGGCACACCAGCTGTGGAAGCAGGCTGCGTCCAGGGAAATATTGGGGATGCGGACTGGAGCTGGGGATATGCTGCCAGGGACTGGATGAGCTAGAGTTTCCCCGGCTGGAGGCGGCAGGGAGGCAGGCTTTGGAGGAGCCCCTTGGGCTGAGGAAGGTGGCACCACATCTGTTGGGGGCGTTTAATTAAGCACTGGAGAAGGGGGAGTTACCGGAGACGATAACGCAGGCAGTACAGTAATCACACTAATCCCAAAAAAAGGGAAGGATCCGGTGGAATGTGGATTGTATAGACCCATATCACTATTGAACACGATGTCAAAGTATTGGCTAAGTTGTTGGTGGGGGGGGAGGGAGGGCTGTGTCCCGTTGGTGGCTGCAGAACATCGGGCAGGCTTCGTGAAGGGCAGGCAGCTCGCAAGTAATATAAGATGCCTGTTGGGTGTAGTGGTGGGTCCATCGGGGGCTCTGGTGCCAGGGGTGCTGATGTCGATGGGCGGGGAGAAGGCATTTGATCGGGTGGAGTGACGGTACTTGTTCGAATTTTTGGGAGGGTTTGGGTCGGGGTTTATGGCATGGGTCCGGCTGCTGTGTGTGGCGCCGGCAGGGAGGGCGAGGACGAATGATATGAGCTCACGAAGCTTTGACTTACACAGTGGTACAAGGCAGGGATGCCCGCTGTCAGCGTTGCTGTTTATGCTGGCCATAGAGCCGTTGGCGATGGCTCTCAGGGGGTCGGCGGAGTCGCGGGGGATTATTAGGGGACAGAGGGAGCATCGGGTGTTGCCCGGTGTCAGTGACCTCTTTCTGTGTGTTTTAGATCCGTTGGAGAGTATGGGAAGTATTATTGGCCTGCTGGGGAGGTTTGGAGGGTTCTCGGGGTACAAACTGAAGGTAGGAAGAAGCGAGGTATTCCCGGTGAATGAGCTGGGACAGCGGGCTAATTTAATGGAGATGCCGTTTACGCGTGCAAGGGATAGGTTTGAGCATTTGGGGATTCAAGTAGCGAGGGAATGGACGGGGCTGCATAAGTGGAACTTATCAAAGCTGGTGGAGGAAGCCAGGGAGGATCTTAGAACGTGGGATTCACTGCACTTAACATTGGCGGGGAGGGTCCAAATGGTGAGGGTGAGTGTTCTGCCAAGTTTCTCGTTTGTCTTTCAGGCTCTCCCAATCTTTGTACCAAAGGCCTAGGGTGGCGACGTGTGTTTCGGACATTGTGTTGGCGGGGAGGGTGCCGGGGGTGGGGACCACCCTGTTACAGAGGCAGAGGCAGCAGAGGGGGTTGGCGTTGCCGAACCTGCTTCATTATTATTGGGCGGTAAATGTGGACAAGGTGCGGCAGTGGTGAGAAGGAGAAGGTGTCGAGTGGGTTAGGATGGAGAAGGAATCTTGGAAGGGATCTAGTTTAACAGCAGTGTTGCCAATGGTTCCGAGTAGGTATTCAGGAGCCCAGTGGCGCAGTCCACGGTGAAGATATGGAATCAGCTGAGGAGGAATTTTAGGATGGAAGGGACGTTGGTGCTAACGCCGCTGTGCGAGAATCATGGGTTTGAACTGGGGGGATGGATAGTGTATATATGAGGTGGAGGAAAGTGGGGCTGGTCAAGGTGAGGGATTTGTATTTGGAGGAAGGATTCAGCAGTCTGGAGTAGCTAAGGGAGAGGTTAGAGCTGCCGAGGGGTATCAAGTTCAGATGTCTGCAGGTTAAGGACTTTGCGCGATAGGTTTGGAGGGGATTCCCTAGGTTGCCGGGATACACCCGGCTTGAGCTTCCGGATGTGGAGGGGAGGGAGGAGTTGGGCATGTGAGCGGGTGGCTGGGGGAGCCGGGAGGGGGCGGGGGGGGAGAAATCGGGTGGGAAGTGTGAGGTGGGACGCTTCGGGGGGTGGACAGGACCTCCTCTTGTGCAGGGGTAAGCCTGTTGCGGTTTGGGGTGGTGCACAAGGTGCATATGGCGAGAGTGGGTGGGGTCTTTCGGGTGGTGGTGGATGGGTGTGGGAGGTGTGGGCGGGGGCCGGCACGCATGTGTTTTGCGGCTGTGAAAAATTAGGAAGATTCTGGGCGGGAGTGTTCGCGATCTTAGCCAGGGTAGTGGAGGAGGAGGTGGACCCGGACCCTATGGTGGCGATATTTGAGGTTTCGGAGAAGCCGGAGCTCATGGAGAGGAGGTAGGCCGATGTTGTGGCCTTCGCCTCTCTAATTGCAAGGCGGCGAATTTTGCTGGAATGGCTGTCGGCATCGCCACCGGGGGTAGCGGCATGGTTGGGTGACCTGTACGACGACTTACTGCGTTTGGAGAAGATAAAGTATGAGTTAAGGGGCTCAGCAGGGGAGTTTGAGAAAAGGTGGGGGATGTTTTTGACCGTGTTTGAGGAGCTATTCGTCGCAGGTGGGTGGGGGTGGGTGGTGGTGGTGGTGGGGAAAATCTGGAAAGACTGTATGTTTCCCGGGGTGTTTATTGGCTATAACCTGCTTTGATACATGTTTGTCATAAAATACATTTTTTTTAAATAATACTTGCATTTCCCCGATGATTGATGTCAGGCTAACTGGCCTGTGGTTGCCATTTTGTCTCCCCCTCATTTCTCGAATAACAGTTACATTTGCTAGCCCCCAATCTGTTGGGACTGTTCTAAAATCTGGGAAATTTTGTAAAAAATGAGCACATCCACAATCTCTGGGGCTAGTTCTTTTAAACCCCCAGGATGTAGGCCATTAGGTTCTGAGGACTCATGAACAGTACGGGCCTGTACTGCACTGTAATGTTCTAATGTCTAATTTAGTCCCTTAAGCTTCTCTTTTGATATTACGTTCCTCTCTCTTATTCACCCCTTGGTTACTCTCCATTTCTGGTGTTAATATGTATATTCTGCAAAGACAGACACAAAAGGTTCAACATCTGTATCATTTCCTTGCCTCCAAGGGGCCAACATTTACATTAGCTACTCTTACCTTTTAAATATACTTGTAAAAGCTCTTACAACCTGACTTTATATTCCTAACTAGTTGACTCTCATTTTTTTCCCCCACTTTTAATTAACCTTCGGTCGCCCTTTGCTAGTTTCCAAAACTCTCCCAATCCTTAAGCCTTCTCTTTTAACCTTATGCTATTAACTTTCACAGTAAGCCACAGATGAATCTGTCATGCTGAGTTGTTTTGTTAAATGGAATATATTTTCGTTCAATAATTTTGAACTGTATCTTTGAATGTTTCTCGCTGTTTATTTACCGCCATTCCTTTCAGTCAACTTAATCATTCAACCGTAGCCAGCACTCCCCTCATACCTATGTAAATGGCTTGAAGTTTGATGCTTATTTAGGACTAGAGCATGTTGCTTTCAAACTTAAAAGATCCTCAGCAGAAAAGTTATGATGAGATTCATTAAATCTGCCTAAAGAGGTGGTTACACACACTGTTCCAGGTAACATTTGTGAAAGCATTCTACAATCACATCTTCTAGATTAACCTGGACAAATTTGATTAAAATTTCCCCATGATTATTACATTGCCTTGTAACATTATGTTACAAGCTCCAATTATTTCTTGCTTAATGCTCTGTTCAATGGTATAGTTCCTGTTATGGGGCTTATAAACTACTCACCCATCAGCATTTTCTGGCGCTTATAATTCTTAATCTCCACACTTATTGATTTTACTGAGTCCAGGTCCTTGCTCATCAGTATCTTCTGCCATGGTTGACTATCAAGGCAACTTGTTTTCCATTCCGACTTGTCTATTCCTAATGTTGCAATCTTCAAATACTATTTCTCAACATTGATCACAGTGTAATCATGTCTCTGTAATTAGTTCTAAAAATAATTTATCTCGTTGCCCTTTGCTAATCTACCTCTGAATGTTTTGTGCATTCATATTAAAGAGCCTCAGTTTGTCAGCCACTATTCTTTGCATGGACATTATTTGCTGATGCACTATAGTTATGGGTCAGGGTTTAGAAAACACAAAAGTATATTATGGAGTTCACGACATATAACTGTTTGTTGAATTTGGCTGGGAAATAGACACTTTTTCAGACACTTTTAATTAAAAAAACAAGCTTTATTCTAATAATTTAGTTAACATTTGAATAAATACACACAGCAACACTTTTATCAATTACAAACACAAATACCCCACACAGCTCCAGTAATCTGTGTATAACCCTTAATGAATTCCCCCTTAACTGTTCCAATCCAATAACAAAACCCAAGTAAAACCAGAAACCCCCTTTTCACAGGTGTGGCTCAGCACACGGCATTCTCACTGGTATAAGATACTCTGTTCCCCTTTTCAACCAGCAGATTTGAATTTTTTCCAGAAAGCAATTATCTCTTTTAAGTTACCAAGCAGTCTTGAAACAGCTTTTAAAAATTAAGATAGAGAGACACTTCTTTCAACCTGTGCAGTTCAAATCAGTCCAAAACTCAAAGCGAAAGTAAAAACTCAGTGGCACGGCCCAACTCCACCCACACAAATGACATCACTGAAGTCATGTGATACGACAAATACCTTGCTTAGAATCATAGAATTTACAGTGCAGAAGGAGGCCATTCGGCCCATCAAGTCTGCACCAGCCCTTGAAAAGAGCACATACTTAGGCCCATACCTCCACCCTATCCCCATAACCCAGTAACTCTACTCAACCTTTTCTTCTGTTCACGAAGGGCAATTTAGCATGACCAATCCACCTGACCTGCACATCCTTGGACTGTGGGAGGAAACCGGAGCACCTGGAGGAAACCCACGCAGACACAGGGAGAACGTGCAGACTCCACACAGACAGTGACCCATCGGGGAAGCGAACCTGGGACCCTGGAGCTGTGAAGTAAATGTGCTAACCACTGTGCTACCGTCCCTTCTTAAAGGGACACTCCCATGACACTATTCCAATTAAACACTCTGTTCCTTTCTGCCCCATCATGTTCACCTTAACCAAAGTCTCTACACTGTTTGTATGCCTCAACGTTTCTCTATAGATTTCTAAATCTCCCATCACCTGACCTTTTTCTCCTTTAAGTTATCAGATCTATCCACAGCCCTAATTATGTGATTCACCAGGATACTGATCCCAGTCTGCTTTAAGTGGGCTCCATCCCAACATAACAGCTCCCCATTTGCACCGTACTGGTGCTAGTTCCCCATGAATCAAACCCCTTCTTCTCATGCCAGTCTTTTAATTCTCCAAGAACCTCACACCTGTGGGACAAAGTAAAAAAGCCAAAGCTCCTCCACCAAAAATCTCTTTAATCTCCATGCCAGTCAAATTCACAATCATAGCATCCTGACCCTGGCCAGTGATCAGTTCTACTCAGCCGAGGAGTGACAGGTATTGTTACTCCTCCATGATGCCCCACAAGTCTTGCAACTTGGACTCCAGCCCACAACTCTGAGCTGAAGTTCCTCTAATTGCAGACACTTTAACACAAATATGGTTGTGCCATAAGCATAAGCAAAATAATCTCCTTAAATTTCATAATTTTGGTGACAACTATCAAATTGTTCAATGTTGTTTCAGCAGCTTGCAGGTACTATGCGAGATGACCTTAGAATCTAAAACTACAATTATGATGGTGAAAATATTGATGCAAAATTGTTACTTCCCATTATATAAATATTTCATAAAGATATTTTACTATGCTTTGTCACAAACAGAAGTTGCTATCAAAAAGACCATACTCACGATACAGTAGTCCCCCGTTATACCACGCTCCGCAATACCACGCTCCGCAATACCACGGTTCGCGATATACGGCGGGGGGGCTTATGGACCCCAACTTACTCGAAACAGCCGGGTGCTGTCAGCTTCCCTCTCCGGATCAAAGTGAGCCGGCCGCTGAAGTTCGCCACCTCTGCCGGAACAATTCACCAGCTTGACCCGGGACGGGCGGTGGGGCAGTGCAGGGGAGGAGGGGGGAATGGGAAACGCAACCCCTGGATCGTCCCGCACATGGATCGTCACAGCGATCTAGCTCCTCAAGACCAGAATCCTTAGCACCGTCAGCAACGCAGAGGAATAGGCTGCCGATATGTGTGGATGTAGCCTGGGGTGGGAGGGTGGTGTAACGGAGCCAAGGTGGAGCCCTTGCACACCGGGAGCGTGGGCGTGAAGCCCAAGTTGCCTTGGCCAAACAGGCGCGAGCACTCTTGCTGTCTGTATTGTACAACATTCGGCCGAGTCCCCAGTCCTTCTGCCCTCAGATGAAAACGAAGCCAAGGACGATCCTCTTCAAAGAGAAGGGGGGCCAGAACGTGACGCCAGGTCGAAACAGCCTTACTTACTCGAAACAGCCGGGTGCTGTCAGCTTCCCTCTCCGGATCAAAGTGAGCCGGCCGCTGAAGTTGACACTGCCGGCTGATTGGACATTTCACATCGTGGATATCCGCGGCTCGGATGTAACGCGGGTGGCTGTCTTGGACCCCAACACCCGCGTTATAACGGGGGACTACTGTATTAGCTACGTTGATTACTGAAATAAACAGAATGGTCTGGAGAACTTGCATGAAATAGCAAACCCAGAACCTTCCTATCATCTCGTGCACATTGTGGCAATCCTAATTTGGCAGTTACCTGCATTTGCAACTTTATATAATACAAAGATTTCTAAATAACAACAGGATTTTTAAAGAAGCATTTTGATGTAATTTTGCAGCTGGTTAACTTTCATGGATACTTGAGTGTGACATAGAATATTACAGCTGTGACAAATCGTGTTTATGGCAGAAATATAAAGGTCACGCTCAGGTAGGGGTTGTGCAGAAGCTCTAAGGTTGCTAATCATCAGCTGAAGAGTATTGACGGCAGAATTTCCAATTCATTCTCAAACTCCTTCATCTCCATAGGAACAGTTATTGGAATATTCAAAGCCATACTGTGCAAAAAATAGTTCCTGCTTCAGTATCATGAAAAGCTCATCAACTGAAGGATGATTTCATTAGAGTTATGGTTGTCTTAGGAGAGAACTTCTGCTGAGAGAAGAGGAACTGACTCTCAAGAAGAATTATGACATGTGCAGAAGCTCCAAATTTGCTAATCATCATCTGAAGAGTATTAGAACAGACAAGCTTTTGCACTATGTTTGTCATTTTCGACTGGAGTTCCTCGGAACCCAAGGGCCACGCGAGCAACCCTAAAAAAGTGTTCCTTACAATTGTGAGGTCATTTGAAAATTGTACCGATTACAAAAGATTTTTTTTTCCTTTTGCACAAAAATAATAACAAAAATCACATTATGCTAGAAATGTGCAGTCCATAATAATACAGCATGTTACAAAAATGCAGTATTTAACAGTATAGTTTAATTTTGCAGTGTTTTAACTTTAACAGGTCTGT
Source organism: Scyliorhinus canicula (assembly GCF_902713615.1). NCBI lineage: Eukaryota > Metazoa > Chordata > Chondrichthyes > Carcharhiniformes > Scyliorhinidae > Scyliorhinus > Scyliorhinus canicula. The sequence continues at coordinate 78,919,012 of NC_052155.1, read as the reverse complement.
TAAAGCAATTTCTATTACATGATAAAATCTCATATCTGCACTTGCCTTCTTGGACACATTGCTTCTGATCTTAGGCACTCCATTTTGTATGGGCTCATTTCGTCGTGCGACTAATCTCACGACCTTTAGTTCTTTACATTGTGTATTATTTGTCAACCAATAAGTTGTTTTCTTGGCCACAGTGGAAATTAATTTTATTACTATAATTTGTGAACTTCATTAAAAATACAGATATATTTACAAAGCCTGATAGAAACTAACCTTTTTGTAACGGTAAAAAGGGATTCAATTTAAAGAAATTATTTAAAGAAATCATAATGGCTGACTTACAGCCTCTGCATTTCATATTTGACATCCATAAAATGGCTGACTGCTGACTCTTTGAAATGGAATCAGATAGGAGGATCCTATAACTGACAAGGACAGGTTGACAAATGAAACTGGCATGAATAGTTCTTTGTCTCAGAAAGAAATGGATGACATCCAGCTACTGTCCAGGATAACCGCATACCATTCTACGATAACTACAGAAGTCGCCCCATGAAAGGAATGTGCTGAAGCAACTTCTTAAGATTACCAAAATAATGTTTTGATTAATTGACAGACAAATTGTGTGATCAACTTAGAAGAATTATAGATGATTTCAAACCAATCAAAGCTATGAAGGGGTTGAGACTTCATAGATAATAACAGATAATAATTCCCTAAAAAGTTAGGTTTCGGGATGAAAGAACAGTGCTTTCTGCTATGCTACCATGCAATGCTATCTGCTTGTGCTGTGAAATCGTTATTCTAATTTAAACTGCGCAGTTGTCTATGTACTTTGCATATTTGATTTGAACTCTTAATGTATCTTGAATTCAACCCATCTGTAATTGCGGGAGACAAGCATTTCGACTAAGCTTCCTGCAGGGTGAAGTTGAAAACGTCTTAAAATTCTGTACAAGAAAACAAATCTTCAGTAGACACACTAATAAAAGTGGCTAATTGATATTCAAACCCAATTTAAGTTCAGTCGCAAGTTCTGTTCAATTAATATCTGTGCGACGACACAGAAATATATTAACGAAAAGTTCAGATCCAACAAAGCCCAACTGTTCATTCACTGCATTGGCCATGTATCGGCAATAATGTCGTGTGTTGAAAGTCATCCAGATGAAATGAATTCAAGTATAAGCAACACAACAGTACGACTTAACAGATAGTATTTAGGCACCATAAATGAGAGCTACACTTGGTCTGGAGGTGTGGATTGTCTTCAAACTGCATGCGTTGTTTGTGGATAAAAGTTATCAAATACTGCCAAGGTGCTAACCAAGATGAAACAACATTTTTCGACCAAACATAGCTACTCAGCAGGTAAAAACATGAACAACAGATGCCTGAACTCCAAAAAGGATAGCTTCAAGTTTTGAAAAGAAAGTCAAAGTAAGTGACAAAGCTCAAAAGGCAAGTCATCTGGTGGCAGAGATGGATGCTAGAGAAATTATAGCACACACCATCAGGAGTCCTTGATTTTACCCATTTGCCAAGAAACAATAAAAGCAATGTTTGGAGAAGAGAGGTAACACAACAAGTTCACACTTTCTGATATCATCATCGGTAGATAAATTACTGATGGGTCAAATGATATATTGAAAAATTGAGTTTGCACTTCAAGTGGATAACTGAATCGACAGACATCAATGGCAAAGCACAGCTCTAACATTAATTCACATCCTTGACAATGTAATAATTGCTGAACATTTCTTTTGCTGTAAAGAGCAACAGGAAGCAGCAAAAGGCTAAGATGTGTTTGACACTTTGACTTCTTCTTTAGAATCATGCAAGTTGTCATGGAACATGAGTATATTGTGGCATAGTGGCATTGTAACTAGACTAGTAATCCAGAGCCTCACAGTAATGGTCTGGAGACCTGGATTCTAATTCCACCAAGGCAGATGGTGGTGAAATTTGAATTCAATAAAAATCTGGAATTAAAATTCTAATTGATCATGAAACCATTGTCAATTGTAATCAAAAAACCATCAGGTTCATTCATGTCCTATAGGGAAGGAAATCTGCCATCCTTACTTAGTCTGGTCTACATGACTCTAGAACCAAAGAAATGTGGCTTATTCTTGAATGCACTCGGAAATGAAAAAGGGTAAATAGAAATGGGCAATAAATGCTCGTCAAACCAGCACCGTCCATATCCCAAGACTTAATTTTTTAATAATGTGAAATAAAAGAATCCTAATGTTGTCTTTATTCACTGTTTGCTGCACCGGGAAGCCCTCATTGCTAAAACAATGGGACATAAATTTGAAAATAGTCTTAGATCATGTTGTAGAAATGGTGAGCCACATGCAACACTGAGTACCGCAATCACAAAGCTTTGAAAAATCGTAGAATTTGAGCACGTCAACCTCAAATGACCAGCTAACTAAAATTTTAAAAATCTAGTTGAAGTTTCCAATTTTTTCAGCCATGAATTCTGGTGTTCAAAATTGACATTCTTAACTCAAAATTTTCAGCATTTGAACAGGGTGAAAACTAACATGCAGGAACAAAAATGACCTCCGTTCAACTGACAAAATTTGTACTCTTCAACAGGAAATCAGGGTGTAGAAAATCTTTCCTTGAGATGGGAATTTGGGCAGGTTTCCTCTGGTCACCCAGCCAAAATGTGAAGCAACACTCTTATTTTCGAGTTCTCTTTATTTTAGGATTTGTTACAAGGAAGTTTCTGTTGCAATTTATTGTCAGTTGAAAAGAATAATTGGATTAGAAACTCATGCACAGGAGTGCAACACAGTGCAGGACAGCTCACTCACGAGGAACAGGAATTTACAGATATTCAAATGATCAATCATTAAAATCACCTTGAACCACCTCTCATCTCATTTTGGATAAGCATCAAAACCAAAGGATCAGAGAGACCTTGGTGTGCATGTACACAGGTTCTTTGGTCATGGGTTCAAGTCTCACCATGGCAACTGGTGGGACTCAAATTCAATTAATAATTCTGGAATATACTGTTAGGAAGGAATTCATGTTCCCCAGTGCTTCTATTAAAATTGGAGCTTTAATTGTTTAAGAGAGCACACATATTTTTTGATAGCCTACACATTTTTGAAATGGGATACAGGTGGTCTGAGATGTTAGGGGGGAAATTATGGAAGAACACAATAAAGATGGAGTTGAAGAAGTCAAGACTTGCTTCCTAGTTCTTATTATAGAGATACTGGAGTTTAACAAACAAAGCTAATCTCAGTAATAATAACCATGAAACTATCAGCGATGCTGTGAACACCCACCTGGTTCACTCATGACCATTAGGGAAGGAAATTATCCAGTCTGGCCTATAGATTACTTCAGACGCACATGAAATATTGTTGACTCCTTAAATTGTCCTCTGCCCTCTGAAATGGCCCAAGCACGCCACTCAGTTCAATTACTGAATAGTCAACAAATGCTGGCATTACCAGCAATGCCCACATTCCATGAAAGAACAAAATAACTTAGTAACTTTAACATTATTGTGTATTTTGATCCTATTTGATGCTTGCCTTTATTTTGAATACCCCGTTACATTTTGCTTCCTTCAAATCTGAGCTCCCTTGCAGATTCCCATCCCTGCACCAATCTAGATATATCCCCTTCCCAACAGTACTAGGATGTTATTACAAGACCTGCAAAGGTGCAAAACATCCACCTTGAACAGTTCGCACCTTCCCCACAATTGGTTGCAATGCCTCAGAAATCTGATGCCCTTCCTCCTATAACCATTCACCAATGATGTGTTCAATTTTTCAATCATAAGACATAGGAGCAGAATTAGGCCACTCGGCCCATCGAGTCTGCTCCGCCATTCAATCGTGAATGATATTTTTTTCAAAACATTCTCCTGCCTTCTCCCCATAACCCCTGATCCCCTTATTAATCAAGAACCTGTCTTAAAAACACACAGTGATTTGGCCTCCACAGCCTTCTGTGGCAAAGAGTTCCATAGATTCACCATCCTCTGGCTGAACAAATGCCTCCTAATCTCCGTTTTAAAGAATAATTTAGTCTGACTTTGTGTCCTTTGGTTCTAGTTTTTCATACAAGTGGAAACATTCGCTCCACGTCCACTCTATCCAGGCCTCGCAGTATCCTGTAAGTTTCAAAAAGATCCCTCATCCTTCTAAATTGCAACGAGTACAGACACAGAGTCCTCAACCGTTCCTCATAAGACGAGGGAGAATTCAGAATGTCCAAATTACCTAATAGCACGACTTTCAGAACTTGTGGGAGGAAACCCGAACACCCAGAGGAAACCGACGCAGACACGGAGAACGTTCAGATTCCATAGTGTCCCAAGCCAGAAAACGAACCTGGGACCCTGGCGTTGTGCAGCAACAGTGCTAACCATTGTGATACCACTTCTGCTCCACGTCTACTTTATCCATACCTTTTATCAACTTGTATACCTCAACTTGATTTCCCCTCATCCTTCTAAACACGAGAGAGTATAGGCCTACACTGTTCATTCTCTCTTCATGTGACAAACTTCTCATCTCTTCTCAACCTAGTTAGCCTCCTCTGAACTGCCTCCAATGCCATTACATCTTTCATCAAATAAGGGCACAGTAAGAAGTCTTACAACACCAGGTTAAGTTCCAACAGATTTGTTTTGAATCACTAGCTTTCGGAGCGCAGCTCCTTCATCAGCTGAGCTGCTCTCCGAAAGCTAGTTATTTGAAACAAACCTGTTGGACTTTAACCTGGCATTGTAAGACTTCTTGCTGTGCCCACCCCAGTCCATCTCCACATCTCAAATAAGGGGACCAGAACTGTGCACAGTTCTCCAGATGTGGAGTATTGCCTTTATACTCTATTCCTTCAGCTACAAATGCTAACATCCTTTCACTTTCTTTATTATCTCCTGTACCTGCAGGTTAGTTTTCTGGCAATCATGAACGAGGACCCCCCGATCCCTCTGCAATGGAGCACCCCAAAGTCTCTCCCCATTTAGATAGTAAGTTGCCTTCCCATTCTTCCGACCTAAATACATGACTTCATACTTATCCATTTGCAACATTTTGGCTCACTCTCCAAACCTATCTATATCCATTTGTAAGGTTCTTATTTCCTCATTATAACTTGCTACCCCACCTATTTTTGTGTCGTCTGCAATTTTGGCAATAGAACCTTCTATTCCTGTATACAAGTCATTTATATAGATTGTAAATAACTGGGGCCCCAAGTTACATCTTGCCATCCAGAGAAAGACCCATTTCTCCTGATTCTGTCTTCTGGCCAGTATTCTAGCCAAGATAATAAATTACCCCTAATCCCATGTGATCTAACCTTGTGAATTAACCTTCTGTGCAGCACCTTATCAAGCACCTTCCGGAATATTACATTTGCAGGATCCCCATTATTCACTTTCCTTGTTACAATTTTGAAGAACTCGAGCAAATTAGTCAAACATGATTTGCCCTTCATAAAATCATACTGACTCTGATGGATTGCGCTTTGACTTTCCAAATGTCCTCAGATTACTTCCTTGATAATTGATTCAAAGAATTTCCCAACAACAGATGTTAAACTAAGTGGTCTGTAATTACCCGCATTCTGCCTCTCTCCCTTTTTGAAGAAGGGTGTCACGTTAATATTTTTTCAATCTACTAGAACCTTTCCTGTGTCGAGGTAATTTTGGAATATTAAAACCAATGGATCCACTATCTCCGCTGTCACTTCCTTTAAACCCTAGGATGTCGGCCATCAGGCCCAGGGGACTTGTCTGCTGTCAATCCCAATAGTTTGTTGAGTACCGAATCCCTACTGATGTTGATTGTTCTAAGTTCCTTCCTTTCTCTTACCTCTGAATTGCCTGTTCCTATAGGAATGATACTAGTGCCCTCCACTATTAACTCTCCGTTTTCATCTTCCAAGGGACCAACGTTCACTTTAGCAATTCTCTCCCCTTTAATGTGCTTATAGAAGCTTTTGCTGTCCTTTTTGATGTTTTGCACTAGTTTTCCTTTGTAATTTACCTTAGCTCTTTTCATTACTTTGTTTGTATCCCTTTGCATATGTTTGAAAGTTTCCCAATCTTCTAGCTTGGCACTGGCCTTTGCAATATGATATACCTTTTGTCTTTATATTGTCCTTGACCTCCTTGTTTATCCATGGATGTATTTCACTCCACTTACAACTTTCTCCTCACTGGGATGTGTTTTAGTTGTGAGGAATTGAGTCCTTAAACAAGTGCCACTGCTCATGGGTTGTCCTATCTTTTAGCCTTCCTGCCCACTCTACTCTGGCCAAATCAATCCACATTCCTGTTTAAGTTCCTTTGTTTACTTCCAGAATACAAGTGTGGGACTCCACTTTCTCACCCTCAAACTGAACTTTGAATTCTACACTACTCCTTAGAGGACCCTTAACTGAGGTCATTAATTAATCCTTCCTCATTACACAATACCAAATCCAGAGTAGCCTGCCAGGTTTCATTCCTGCTTGGGTCACTGCCTGTGCGGAGTCTGCACGGTTTCCCTATGACTGCGTGGGTTTCCTCCGGGTGCTCTGGTATCCTCCCACAAGTCCCAAAAGACGTGCTTGTTAGGTGAATTGGACATTCTGTATCCCTCAGTGTACCCGGAGGCATCGGAGTGTGGAGATTAGGGGATTTTCACAGTAGCTTCATTGCAATGTTAATGTAAGCCTACTTTTGACAATAATAAAGATTATTATTATTAAGTTTGTTCCGAATACATTGTACATTTAGATACAAAGGTTTTAAATTTATTCCACTGTTAAAGTTCCCTCCTATTCGATAATCCCTTCGTGCATTAAGACATTCACTCATTCTGTCCCTCACCTTTATTTTCTGGGAACCATCCTTCACATTGCCCAACTGTATTCTTACCTCCTTTCAGTTTACCGTAGATTGTGTTTGTACAATTCTGTTCTGTTTCTGCTCTTGCCCACACTTCCTCATGGGTGTCCAGTTTTGAGTTGCTATATCTGATTTAAATCTATCCCATTTAGCATAGAGGCAGTGCCACATGACACATTGGAGAGTATCCTCAACGTGAAGGTGGGACTTCTGCTCCACGAGGGCTGTACAGTGATGAATGCTATCAATACTGTCATAGAAAGACCCATCTTCAGCAGGTAGATTGGTGAAGAAGGATGCCGCATAGCAGCTGTAGGATGTTCTTCTGGGAGGAGGATGGGCATCCCGAGGTCATGGTCCATATTGTTAGCAATTACATAGCAAGGTCAAGTACGTTTTCCCTTTTTCTTGGTTCCCTCACCACCTACTGCAGACTCAGTCGAGCAGCTATGCTCTTTCACAATCAGCTAGCTCAGACAGAAGTTACTGAGCACACTTGTTGATTGACCTTGGGAGTCCCCCACTCAGAGAACATTCTGCCTTGCCACACTCAGTCTTTCCTCCAAATGGTCTTCCGAGTACCAATTCATCAACTGAGGGGGAACAGCAAGTGGTAATCAGCCTAACGCATCACACAAGCTTGCCATCCTTCCATTGATTCTGTCTACACCTCCCACTGCTTCAGGAAGGCAGACAGCTTTGTCAGAGACCCCACACAACCAGGCTTTACCCTTTTCCAGACCCTTCTATCAGGTAGAAGATACAGAAGTCTTAAGACCCGCACATCCAGACATAGGAATAGCTTCTTCCCCACAGTTACTAGACTCAACGACTCTCTCTTGGACTGATCTGATCCCTGTAAGAACACCATTCACAATGCCCCATGCTGCTCTTCTTTAGCCCTTGTTCCGCAGTGTAACCAATCACTATTTGTTGATGTACCATTGTCAATGTATTCTGTCGATTATTATTTTGTCTACTATGTGTGTACTGTCTACATTCGCTTGGCCGCAGAAAAATACTTTTCACTGTATAGGGGCTGGTTTAGCTCACTCGGCTAAATCGCTGGCTTTTAAAGCAGACCAAGCAGGCCAGCAGCACGGTTCGATTCCCGTTCCAGCCTCCCCGGACAGGCGCCGGAATGTGGCGACTAGGGGCTTTTCACAGTAACTTAATTGAAGCCTACTCGTGACAATAAGCGATTTTCATTTCATTTTGTTACAGTACGTGACAATAAATATCAATCAATCAATCTCCCATGTTTGTTGTGTTGCCGTGAGATTTCATGGGGTCCAGAGTTGTAGACCACTCCAACCTGAATGTATATCACTGTGACACCACCTCTGGTCAGTCTGTCCTGCCAGTGAGACAGGACATACACAAGGATGGTGATGGTGGCATCTGGGACATGGTCTGTAAGGTATGATTCGATGAGTACGACTGTACTAAGCTGTTGTTTGAGAGACAGCTCTCCAAATTTCAGCACAAGCTCCCAGATGTTTGTATGGAGGGCTTTGCAGAGTCGAGCGGGCTGGGTTTATCATTGGAGTTTCCAGTACGAAGGCCAATGTTGAGTGGTCCATCCGGTTTCATTCCTTTTAGACTTTGCAGTGTTTTGATATAACTGAGTGTCTTGTTAGGCTATTTCAGAGGGTATTTAAGAGTCCACCTCATTGATGTGGGTCTGGACTCACATGTAGACCAGACCAGGTAAGAGTGGCAGACTTCCTCCCCTAAAGGACAACCAACAATGGTTTTATGATCACTATAACGGAGACTAGCTTTTTAAATTTCAGATTTATTAATGAATTTAAATGTCACCAGCTGCTGTGGCAATATAATAATAATAATAGTTTATTGTCACAAGTATGCTTCAATGAAGTTACTATGAAAAGCCCCTAGTCGCCACATTCCGGCTCCTGTGCGGGAAGGCTGGTACGGCAATTGAACCCGTGCTGCTGGCCTTGTTCTGCATTACAAGCCAGCTGTTTAGCCCACTGTGATAAAGCAGCCCCAATAATCCTGAGATTACTGCTTTTGAGGTCCAGCTTTTTAATTTAATTGCTAACTCTCTAAAATCTGCTTTCAGTACCTCACCCCTCTTCCTACCCATGTCATTGCTATGTAATTGCTAACAATGTGGACCATGACCTCGAGATGTCCATCCTCCTCCCAGAAGAACATCCTACAGCTGCTATGCGGGATCCTTGAACCTGGCAACAGGCCAGCAACATAGCATCCTGGAGTCATATCAACAGTCGCAGAAACACCCAACAAATATCCCATCACTTTTGCTCTTTCACTTTTCTTTCTCCTTTCCTGCACAGCTGAGCCAGACATTGTGCATTAGACTTAGCTCTTATTCCACTCCTCTGAGAAAAAATTGCCCTCACCTGTATCCAAAAGAGAAAACTGCTTAGTGAGTGAGATCGACTGAGGGGCCTGGTACCTGCCTGGTACGTTTAGCCAGCCGGCCAATCACTCATTCCCTATCTACCCACATTCTCCAAAGCTGGGATGTGACTACTTCCTTAAAGGTGCTATCCACGTAGTTCTCTGCCTCTCAAATGCACCATAATGACTTTAACCACCGCTCAAATTCCAAAACCCAGAGCTCAAGCTTCTGCAGTCAGTGGCACTTCCTGCAGATGTTTCTGTTGAGAACACATTGTGCATCAGTAGCTTCCCACATTCAACAGGATGCACATTCTCTTAGCTGAGCTGCCCTGCCATGGCTTTTATAAACTGTTTATTCTGAGCAGAATAAGTAGAATAAATTACCAGTTACTCAACAATCAGCTTCTTCCGCTGCACCGAAGAAATACTGGAGGTTGGAAAAGGAAGAAAAGAGCATGTCTTTGCCCTTTCACCCAACTCACTCACTCAGTAAAGTCGCACGTACTCAGTGCAAGTCGCACACAGAACCGCGTATTTATACCAGATAAGACTCTGATGAGATAGCTCTGCTAGAAACCAGATTAGGCTGGCTAACTAATTGACGAGATGCAGCTGATCTCTAAGAGGGATTGTTTATCCCTGCTTAAGGCTCAGAAAATTTAAACTTAAGCTAGTATTTTTTACATACGAAATTATATTATTATATTAAATACGAAATCCAAACAAGACTAGAAAAAGATTCTCTCACTCACCAAACCCCCAGCTGTCACTCTGTAAAGCTGCTTCCATATTCTGGTTTCAATTGTGCATGGTCAAAATGGAAACAGTTTTTAAACTGGTGAGGTAAGGGCAATAACATATTGCATCAAATACCCCACTAAAATTCTCAGCGGCAGGACGTTTTTTAACCTTGGGTAAAGGAATATGATAGAATGACTATACTCAAACATTGTATGAATAAACAGATTTAGCCCAAATCTTCCGAGAAGCAGCAATAGCCATTAGATTGCAGCTTCACTTGAACTTTCCCCAGCCTTGACACCGTTTCGCATTTCTTGCGGAATTATCCGAGCCTGGCATTCCCAGAACTGAGGAGCAGTGCCCTCCGAGAACTCCAGCAGATTGCAGTAGAGTCAAGGAAGACAGGACAGGCCACATCCCTTTTTTAGGCATTAGCTGCCACATACTAATTTTAAAGGTTCAATGTGAATGTTAACAGGTTAGGTAAGCGGGTGTGGCAAGGCTGGGTGGGTGAGGTGGCAGGCAAATTGGTCGGGTTGGGAGGGATAGTCAGGTTGGGGGCTAGTCAGCTAGTGTTGGGCTCATAGTCAGGTGGTGGTTGGTCGTCAGGGAGGGAAGGGTATTTGGGTGGTTGTAGTGCAGCATGCTCTCCGAAGTGTCCAACCCGAACTCTGAGTCTGAGACATTCATGAATGGTGCCAGGAAACAAAATTGCGCATCAGAAGTTCAAACTACGCACGCAATTCACAAGTTCAGCAAGTCAAGACATCCATGGAGCCTGTAAGGTATATTTGTGCAGCTGCTTCTAGCTCTGACTAAGGAGGGCGATGGGGGTGGCGGTTTAGATAACATTTAGGTTAGCAACAGTACTGTGAGTGGGCAGCTATGTAACCCGCCCAAGGCCATTGCGCGCGGAACAACCTTTATCAGTGTGTGTAACTTGAGGCTCGGCAGAATGCGCCTTCTCCAGCCATAACTCAGATGGCTGTACGTGTTACAATCCTAAGTAAAAACTATCTACTTGATTGAAGCCTTACTGTGTCGACTCACTCATTGAACTGAGATTTAGCCTAACAAATTGGTGACCCCCGACGTTGGGGGGGAGTCGAACACAACTCCGTTTAAGATCGCAGAGACAATTAAAAGCCGGCTAAAAAGAAGGTACGGAGTCAAACCTGTTAAATCAAAACTCCAAAATTGAAATTTTAAATTGTGTAATAATTGTCTCAGTGATTGAAAAAGGAGAAAAAATTAGAAGACGACCATAGCCGGACGTCAAACGCCTTGGGATTGTGACACGTAAGTGTTAAGTTAAACTTAAAAGTCCTTAAGGTGTAAGATTAATGTTATTACCTTCGACCAAATATTAGTGATAATATTTACTTAAAGTCTTTACTTAAAAAACTGTCAGATATCAGAAGTAGAGTGAGTCTTTACTTAAAAAACTGTCAGATCTCAGAAGTAGAGTGAGAAGGAAGTAGAGGGCATGTTATTACCTTCGACCAAATATTAGTGATAATATTTACTTAAAGTCTTTACTTAAAAAACTGTCAGATATCAGAAGTAGAGTGAGAAGGAAATAGAATTATTACCTTCGACCAAATATTAGTGATAATATTTACTCAAAGTCTTTACTTAAAAAACTGTCACATCTCAGAAGTAGAGTGAGAAGGAAGTAGAGTCTTAGAATCGGAAAATTGTTTTGTTGCCTTAGACTGGTTATTAAGAACAGAGATCTGTCACGTGAAGGTCGGGCATTGAAAACAAAACAGTTTTGGATCTATTATCACCGGTTCATAAGAGACTTGAAATATAAATGTCCTTGAAATATAAATGTCCTTGAAATATAAATGTCCGGTAACATTAGCGCGCGAAAAGAGCATAAAGATTTAGAAGAAAAATGGCCACTGGGGGAAAACTAATGCATTAAAATTGGGTATAAAATTGACAGAGAAAGAAATAGTTAAAACAGCCAACGTCTTAAAAAAAAAAGGACGGCACATATGGGAAAATAACCAAGTCATTAGGCTATCCGCCTTGAATCTGTATATTAATCCATGTGAGTTTAAGCTATATTCAGGCCTTTGTGTGAATATTTTCACCCCTAACATTTAGTGTAAGTCTGGAAGGATTTGCTGAGCTGGATGCCGCTAGAGCCGGTGGACAAGGCGAGTAGTCAAACCTTTGACCGCCTAAAATTAGAATCACTTGGCAAGGCGGACAGACGGTGAGGTAACATCCAATAAATCTAGTATCAAGGCCAAATGAGTAAAAAAGTCAGTTTAAAACATTTTTTTTGGTTTTTGAAGAGCAAAATACTCTGGTTAAAAAAAAAACAATGATCAAAGATGGGTGTGATTTCTGTGGAACAGAGAAAAATGGTGAGATACACAGAAGTAAAGATAAGACAAATAAAGTTAGAAGCACAAATGATAAATTCAACCTTCACACCATTTGGAAGACAGGCTGGTTAAAAGGAATTGAGCTCTAACTCCTTGAAACAAAGCAATCAAACGGGTAAAGATAGTGTAAAGACCTCACAAAACTGCCAACAATTACGGCTAACAACTGTCCCGAAATGTCTCAAGGAGAGAAAAAAAAATCAAATTAAGTGAAGTCCAAAAGATCAGAAAGGGGCTAAAGCACTCAATTAGTTTTGTTCAGGAATGTCTGAGGATGACTAACCCCCCTCCCAAAACAAAAAAATGGGGAGGAAAATCAATACAAGGTTACGGTTAGAAACTTAAGAATGGATACATGTCGAGAATAACTTCAGATCGTTTCAAGCCGTCCAGATAAATTCAGCAGTAATTCAACTCACTTGAAATAAAAGAAAAATAAACATCCAGTAATGTCTCTTTCCAAAAACCAGTTAAACAACGAACATTGAAAATTGAAAGAAAGGATGGGTAATGTCTAAGGTCACATAACGGATGGAGATGGCATCATGCCAAGTTCCCCACCACTTTTGATTCTGTACAAAAATTTAACCATTTCAGCAAGCAGGTCATCTGCACAAAGAAATATACATCTCTAAGAATAGCTAATGCCTCTAAAATTAATCAGTGGAAATTGACTTAAAAGGAGGGACACAGATAAAGTTTTTGAAGGAGATTGAAAAATTTTGTTCAGTATTTTAATTTTGTTCCATTTTAGAGAGAGAGAGAGACAGAGTTACGTAGAGAGAGAGAGACTGATAGAGACAGCGAAAGTTGAGAGAGCGAAAGAGAACGTCAGGGAGAGACAGAGAAGGGGAGGGGTAGTTAGATAAAGAGAAAGAGCGACAAGAGTTCCAGAGAGAGAGAGAGAGAGAGAGAGTTTTAGGCATTTAAACTTTGTTCTGAACTATTCACAGTCTTTGTATTCAGACTTTGACTTCAGACCTTGACTTGTTACGAGCTGTGATTATTTGAAAGCTTCAAATTGTCTACGCATTGTCTTTAAAGATTATAGTTTGAGTACAGTTAACAATTTTTTTCTTTTCAAAGGCTATAATTTTAATCAGGGTGCAAAATCACGTATGTAAAAATAAGAAAATATTAGTTTTATGGTGTTCAGTGGAGGTTAGGATAGTTGAAATACATATGACAAATATGATCAAGCCGGTGTTTCATTAGTTCAGGGTTGGAACCTCCCTGACACAAATAATCATCAGTAGGGTGAAACTAAACTGTCTCACAAAGCAGATGTTTTAATTATGAGATTGCAGAATGACTTATAAACAACAGATGGGTAAATGAAATATGTCCATGAGTTTCAATAACATATTGTGTTCCCTGAAAAACTTGATAACGGGAATTTGGCAGCACTCCAACTTTTACTCCCAGCCATTTGAGTGAAAAATTTAAAAACAAGTTTCGAGATGCGAATGGCATCATTCCAATTTATCCACCCACTATACCCCCCTTTTTGTCTCTGCAAGACAGTCAACCCTTTCAACAAGCTTTTGTGTGTAATCCAGAAGATGTCTTGACACTCCCATGCTGGTTTGCCTGCGAGTTCTGGCCTTTTAAATTCTGATAAAGTAATGAACAGTCCACACAGCTGAAGATGCATTTTAATTGGAACTTACAAATCTTAAGTTTTGAATTTTCACCCTCTTAACGACCCAGGACCCAAGACCAACCCGGAGTGGGTGCAAACATGGGAAGATAGGGAAATTGAAATGAGTCAATATATCAAAATGCTCGGTAACATGGTCACTTTAGTTTCGCAACAGGTGAACAACGCGGCCGGTGACGGAGAAGAAGGACAGGAGAGTCCGATAAAAGAAGGGGACCTGGTGTGTATCAGAAAACCCGGAAAAATCCCGTGGGCTGAGGGCATTCGCCAACCGGGAGGAACTACCTCCTAGAAGAATACTTAGAAGCTGAAATGTGAAACTGGGGGGGGGGAAGGGAACGAAAGAAAAACGCGCGGGTTATAAGGGGCAAGGCAAAAATTGTATGTAATGTACACCGCCCCTGGGAAGGACTTGAGACTCCGGCGGGTCGAGCCAAGAGGATTGGGGGGTCCTCACCTTCCTGAGACCTCAGGACCCAACCAGGCGGTATAGAACGCTTGGCAAAAAGGGTTTTTATTTTTATTTTTGCGCGCATTTCAAAACATAGGGGGCGCGGGAAGTAATTGTTGTCCTCATAAGAGGACAAAGGAGGGATTGTAAGGTATATTTGTGCAGCTGCTTCTAGCTCTGACTAAGGAGGGCGATGGGGGTGGCGGTTTAGATAACATTTAGGTTAGCAACAGTACTGTGAGTGGGCAGCTATGTAACCCGCCCAAGGCCATTGCGCGCGGAACAACCTTTATCAGTGTGTGTAACTTGAGGCTCGGCAGAATGCGCCTTCTCCAGCCATAACTCAGATGGCTGTACGTGTTACAATCCTAAGTAAAAACTATCTACTTGATTGAAGCCTTACTGTGTCGACTCACTCATTGAACTGAGATTTAGCCTAACAAGCCTCAGTATATACTTTCTGTTTAAAGGCTGCGAGATCTGCACCATTATTAATAGAAAAACTGACGAATACAAAGAGCTTAATGCTCAGTTTTAATTAAACTTTCCATAGATTTCAGTGAAGTTCTCTGCAAATATCCACTTAATCATGCTTTAGGAGGGAAATTAAAACAATAATTTATGATGTATTCCACAAGTGGAAAAGAGGACCAATTCATCGACAGATTACTGCTGCATTTCCCCAAAATACAATTCTAGACATAAATGGCACTCTCCAATATCAGCAGCACTCTAAGATAATGCGTCATTGAAATCCATTTAGTCTTGTGGCAAAAATATTTAATTTTTACTGAACCGAAACTTTGAACAATATGCTTTTCGCTTCTATGTCATTCACACTCCAGTCAGTCAGTCATAACATCGCAGACCCGCACCTCACAAATGAAAGTTGACATTTTACTTAATAAACTGCATACTGGTCATGCATTCCAGGTTGTTTCAGTGGAAATGTCCTTCATTTTGCAGTCATTTAAGTTGTGTAGCAAATTATCTTATTCAGGCTTTCTAATGTCTAAATCATGAATTAGTAAACACAATTATGGGGAGCACAGATTGAATTCAAGTAATAAAATGTGATCAAGCTGGTGTAGATTTTTTAAAAACCTCAATTTACATTTCTTTCAATAACATTGTTTGCTGCTTTGACAAAGAGTCATCCAGACTCAAAACGTTAGCTTCTCTCTCAACAGATGCTGTCAAGACTTGCTGAAATTGTCCAATATTTTTTGTTTTTGTATCATGCTTGTTGAGCAATGGACAACAATCTGTCCATTTCACATTTGGTCAGTGGAGACTGGGCTCAATGGTCTCATCCTTTAGAATTTGTCCATTTCACATTTGGTCAGTGGAGATTGGGCTCAATGGTCTCATCCTTTAGAATTTGTCCATTTCACATTTGGTCAATGGAGATTGGGCTCAATGGTCTCATCCATTAGAATTTGCAGCTAATGTCAGTCCCCAGACAGATTTACCCCCCTATCTTATCCCCCCCTCTCCTTACCTTTTCTCCCCGTTGCTTCCCCCTTCCCCCCTGCATCTGTCACAGCTTACCCTCCGATGTTAGTTTCTCTGCTGTTTGGCCTTTCACACCTTTTATTCTCTCTGGGGACTGCCATTAACACTCTTTTCCCTTGGTTTCTGTGGCTATTAGCACTCTTTTCCCATGGTTTCTGTGGCTATGACTCATATTTCATTCCCTCACACCACAGTATAAATTTCTCCCACTTTCTATGTCTTTTAGGTGTGACAAAGGGTCATCTGGACTCAAAACGTTAGCTCTTTTCTCTCCCTACAGATGCTGCCAGACCTGCTGAGATTTTCCAGCATTTTCTCTTTTGCTGTCGCTTTGTGATGGCCTTGCACAGAGCATGAGGAAATGGAACCACTAGGTCCCATAGGTTCATTGTCGTCAGTCTAATATGCTGTCATGGAGACAGCATCCATTCTTCCTGCTCATTAGTAACAAAAAGGGCAAGAGCTGGCACAACATAACTGGCCTGATCAGCAATAGAACATAGAACATTACAGCGCAGTACGGGCCCTTCGGCCCTCGATGTTGCGCCGACCTGTGAAACCATCTGAAGCCTATCTGACCTACACTATTCCATTTTCATCCATATGTCTATCCAGTGACCACTTAAATGCCCTTAAAGTTGGTGAGTCTACTACTGTTGCAGGCAGGGCGTTCCACACCCCTACTACTCTCTGAGTAAAGAAACTGCCTCTGACATCTGTCCTATATCTACCACCCCTCAATTTAAAGCTATGTTGGTCATCACCATCCGAGGAAAGAGACTCTCACTGTCCACCCTATCTAACCCTCTGACTATCTTATATGTCTCTATTAAGTCACCTCTCAGCCTTCTCCTCTCTAACGAAAACAACCTCAAGTCCCTGAGCCTTTCCTCGTAAGACCTTCCCTCCAAACCAGGCAACATCCTAGTAAATCTCCTCTGAACCCTTTCCAAAGCTTCCACATCCTTCCTATAATGCGGTGACCAGAACTGCACGCAGTACTCCAGGAGCGGCCGCACCAGAGTTATGTACAGCTGCAGCATGACCTTGTGGCTCCGAAACTCAATTCCCCTGCTGATAAAGGCTAGCACACCATATGCCTTCTTAACAGCCCTATTAACCTGGGTGGCAACTTTCAGGGATTTATGTACCTGGATGCCGAGATCTCTCTGTTCATCTACACTACCAAGAATCTTGCCATTAGCCCAGTACTCTGCATTCCTGTTACTCCTTCCAAAGTGAACCACCTCACACCTTTCCACATTAAACTCCATCTGCCACCTCTCAGCCCAGCTCTGCAGCTTATCTATGTCCCTCTGTATCCTATAACACCCTTCAGCACTATCCACAACTCCACCGACCTTCGTGTCATCTGCAAATTTACTAACCCATCCTTCTACACCCTCTTCCATCTAGCAACTTTCGTGACAGCCCCAGTATAGCTTTACCAACCTTAGTAACAGTCTACTAACTTCAACATAACTGAGCCAGGAATAACAATGAGCATGCCATGTACGTTGAAAGTCCATCCAGTCGAAAGAATTGTTGTTCAGCTCGAGCACCACATCTCACATTCAGAAAAAAAAATAAACATACTTTTAATTGGATAATTAACTTTTAAACAAAAAAAATACAATGCTGCATTACAGGGTCGAATAATATTTAAAAACATAGGAGGGACATCTCAGAAGAAAAAAGGTTGAAAATCCCTATTCTAATTCAAGTACATAATGTAATATTTTTAAATGAAAACTGGTAAAAGAAATTAGAATACAGCTGCATTTGAAATTCTGCTCGTATCAATCCCCTCTTGTTCAATTTAAGTCCATTCACAACCAGCAAAACTGAATTCAGTTTATGTTTGTGCATTATACTTTTCATTAATGTTTTAAGATATTACTGTCCCACATACATGAGACTAAAACATTAGACTAAAATTTAGAGACTCAATTATTCACAAATTTCATCATTCAACAGAAGTAGATCCTCTCTGTTGTGGAGTTCTTTATTAATTCACAGAAAGTGGGCATCACCAGCAAGGCCAGCATTTAATGGCCATCTCAAATATTTTGTTTATTATTTGTTCATGGGATATGGCCGTCACAGGCTGTGGCAGCATTTATTGCTCATCCCTAATTGCCCTTGAAGGGGCAGTTAAGAGTCAACCACATTGCTGTGGGTCTGAAGTCACATGTAGGCCAGGCCAAGTAAGGATGGCAGATTTCCTTCCCTAAAGGACATTAGTGAACCAGATGGGTTTTTATGACAATCGACAATGGTTTAATGGCCTTCATTCGGCTTCTTTAATCCCAGATTTTTACCGAATTCAAATTCAGTGGTGGGATTTGAATCTGGGCCCCCAGAGCATTATGCTGAATCTCCGAGTTTACTAGTCCAGTGACATTACCACTATGCCAACGCTCCCCTCAGCAAGGTAGTTATGAACCATCCTTCTAAAATACATTGTTGTGGATTTCCTTCCCTGAAGGACATTAGTGAATCAGTTGGATTTTTATTTACCATTACTGATAATGGTGCCATGTTCCAGATTTCTTTAATTAATTCATTTTATATTCTCCAGATGCCATGGAGGCATTTAAACTGCTATCTATGGATTATTAATCTTCTGGATTACTCGTCCTGTAACACAGCCATTAGA
This sequence comes from Scyliorhinus canicula, assembly GCF_902713615.1. Classification (NCBI taxonomy): domain Eukaryota; kingdom Metazoa; phylum Chordata; class Chondrichthyes; order Carcharhiniformes; family Scyliorhinidae; genus Scyliorhinus; species Scyliorhinus canicula. Next base: position 78,900,319 of record NC_052155.1, on the reverse strand, counting down.
CTACCATACCCCTAAACTGTCGAACTATATGTGACTTTCCCTACTGCGCTGCAAACAAAATATTATTGCAAGTCATAAGGTAGAGTTCAAATTCCATAAACTTCAGCATTTGCTACACACATGGAAGGTCGAAAGTCACAGAAACATTTCTGCATTATTCAGCTACCACACCTGCTTTGTGAACACTGATGGAATTGGTAAACGTGCCTTATTCTCAGAACAATGTTTCCTGAAATAGTCACATACATAATAATAAGCACAATTGTGTTATTCTTTTTTTTTAAAATACTGGAACAGGAAACATACAATTTGCCCACCTCCATACATCGAAGCAATTGAAGAAATTCTTGGAGAATTGCAGATTACAACCAAGAAGTAAGCATCACAAATTTCATTGGCATAAGAAATGTCTCTGCTTTGTCTGAACTAGGATGTATTTCATTAATGAATATCATGATGCCTGCCAAATTCCATAACCATTTTGATACTCCAAATAGAATAACTGAGATTGTCACCTTACAAAGGTCGCAAGTGCCAATCAATAACGCAAATGTGCTTCCTTGCATCACAAGAGCACTTGCAGATTTCACAACTCAATGAAGCTAGAATAACCAACGAGAAACACTTATACACCATTTGTACACTTGCAAAAATTCCTCAACCAGTTTACAGGTTGTACAAATTCAGTCACAAGCCGAGTCAAAAGAAAACATCATTCAATAAAGAGAATAAAAGTAGCTGGCATTCGGATATCTGTGTGGTACCCATCAGCAAAACCTTTTTTCTTTGGCCAGGGTCAATGACTGGCATGTGTTATACTATTGGTTCCCAAATAAAGTATTATTGGAAAATAAAAGAAACCGAAGAAAGTAAAATTAAAGAGTTTAAAATATTTGAGGGAATCGGGAAAGCTGAAGTTGTTGATTTCTGAGAAAAAATATTGACAAGCTGGACTTCGTAATGACTTCAATAGATGAGACAGTGAACATCAGAGACTTGCAGCAAAAGGAGGTGCTAAGACAGTGGTAGGTAAATAACATTTCTGCAAGGAGTCCTTGGATCGAAGAACGGGAAAAAAGTTAACATTTTTCTTCTCATCGCTATTGTTAGGAATTCATATCTTGAAAAAGTCTATGCATTTCTACAAAAAGGAAGGACGTTGAATTATTTGGACACTCTCCCAAGTTTTTTTTCAATAAAAGGTAACAAATTCACTTTGGCCTGTGAACAAGCTTTTTTTTTTAAAGAAATTGCACGACTAAAGCTAACTGCCCAGAAGGACAGCTGGGGAGACTATTTATTTTCTATTTTTTTTTAAATGCTGTTGCCAGGCTGTGTGCTTCTGCTGATTAGATGAAAAAACACTTTGACTGGGAAATTCTGTCTCAATATTTTTTGTTGGAACTCTTTACATCTTGAGAGCAAACTGTGAAGAAAGATTGCTTCTCTTTCTCTCTTTGTTGTGCTTGCAGTCCAGAGTGGGTGTTCACCTTCAGCCAGAGCATCCTCATCGCAGTATAACTTTTCAGTATTTGAGGGCCTGCAAGGCCACAACAAGAGTTTAAATAAGATAGTGTTTCACCGAAGATCCTTTGGACAGGATTTCTAGACCAGTCATTTTCAAACCCAGGGTCGCAACCAGGTGGTGGGGCCATGGGCCACGGTGTTCTGGATCGCGGGAAGAAGTGTCCAAGGACGCAACTGTCTTTTTTAAATGCCGGCTGCGACCGGCTTTCAGAATGCCGGCCATTCCGCTCATGCGTGACCCCTCAGCAATGCACAGGCCTGCAGCCCAGCGGGGCAGAGTGCCTCCTCCTGAAGGATCAGCGCGCTGACCAAGGAGCAGCTTCTTTTTTTTTAAAATCGCTGGAGTCTTCCTGCCTGGAGTGGTGGCAGAGAGCAGGTCACGTGCCTCGAACACTGACATCATGTGTTCTGGGCACGAGTGTGATTCCTCCATTTTGCAGCACCCAGCAGTGCTAGTGTGAACTCCAAGGCCTCTGATGAACAACTCATGAAGAAGCTGAAAACAGGAACAAAGCAGCATGAAGATGATTACTTGATAGGATAATTTATTAATTGTGCCACTGCAAATCAGGATTCAAAGTTCATGTGTATTATATGCAGTGAAACACTGGCGAATCAAAGTTTAAAACCCTAAAAACTTCAAAGACAGTTGAAGACCAAGCATGGCAATTTCGAGGACAAACCTCTATTTTGTTCAATGGGCACAGTGAGATCTTAACTTATCAGCTGAAGTCATTATCAGAAGTGTAATAATGAATAACAAAGCAAGTGAGAGTAAAACTGGTGGTTCGCGAATTTTGGGCAGCGTTGGCAGCGAAAGTCAGCAGGCGTGGATCGCGAAGGTCAACTGGCATGGTCCGAAGGATGGCAGATTGGTAAAAATGGTCCCAGCAAGAAAGTTTGAAAAACACTGTTCTAGACAATGACTGTGGCCGGCACTTTGTCTTTACAGACAAGAATGCCAAACCAAGTGTTAAGACCTTTTCATATGTTATCCTTTTCATAAAGTGTTCACTTACAGCAACCTCTGCAGAGATAGCATTGATGTATATTTGTTTGGTGTCATTGTGTATCCATGTGTGTCCCTTTCTTTGTGCCCATGTTCATAAACACGAGACAAATTCTAAAAGGGGTAAATTGTTACAATTTGTAATCTGGAAGTATATGGTAACCAGTTTTGCTGTGTACTTTTTCATTTAAAAATGTTGCTCAATAATAACTCAATTATTCTAAGTTTATAGAAAAATCTCTTTTATTCTGGGCCTAGCAATAGCAAAGGTAAACAATTGGCCATTTTGATGAGTAAATTAAACAATTACATTTATGGTGCGACCTGTGAAGTGTTGGGACGAAATAAACTGTTCATTTCTCCAATCCTGGTCATAAAACGAGTGTGGATTTAAGTGAAGGACAGGATTAGAGCATAACATTTTCCATGGTCAAACAACCTGCTGCCACTCCCCGTTTAGACTCCAGTTTGAAGAATGATCAAGTATTAAGTGGTAGCACAACCCTTTTTAAGGGGAGCAGGCTTTGCGGTCTATGTGACCGACTCGGGCCCAATGGCGCGCAAGTGCACAAAATCCAACCAATAGAGAGGGGCCAATTGGAGGAGGGGCCCGGGCAGCATGGGCCCCAGAACTGGAGAGTCAAGAGCTAACCAGAGTTTCTCTGTGCCTGTATATAGCTGCCTTTGCCGACATTTAATAAACCCCTTTTGCTGACTCCAGTGTATTGTCTCGAACCATCACATTGGCGACGAGATAGATGGTTAGTTCATTAGTTTTGAGCAATTCTGGATTTGGGTGGGCTGAGAGGAAGATGCCTCCAAAGACAGACAAGGATTGGGAACCATCGATGGGAGTAGAATGTTCCAACCGTTCAGCCGGAGGGGCAAAAATGGACCAGTGCATCTAACAGCGCCATTATTCCTTCACAGCGAATGAACTAGCAAGGGAAGACAAGCAAAAGGTGATACTTTTGATAGTTTGTGGGTCTCAAACCAACAAACTGTAAGAGATATTACGTCCCCCAAGACTCCCGTGTCAAAGGAACACTTCAACCCCAGGTGCTCGAATAGCCTGCAGCGCTACAAATTCTACTCTGTTGGGACCCAGAATAGTCCATCCCCGCCTTGGGAACCAGGCTCTGCTAACTAGCCGAGCATTGAGACTTCAGTGCAATACGCTGCGCAACCATCTAGTGTGCGGAATTAACAACAACAGCATCCAGAAAAATTTGTTTGAAATTAAAATCACTTTGGACAAAGCGATCGAGATAGCTCAGGCAATAGAGTGTGCAGAAAGAGGCACATCTGAGCTCCAAAGCATGCCAGATGAGGAAGTAAAACAGTTGTGGGATGATATCACCGCAAGGCGCAGTCGACAACCCAACACAGTCCTGGGGACTGGATCGAAGTCAGAGAACCGAGATAAGAATTGGTCGTCAGCCCAGAACAGAGGTGGATTTCTATCCATGTGGGTGAGATCTTGCCATTGTCGTGATTTTGTCTGTTTTCGTTGCAACCGAAGAGGCCACATCCAGATCTGTTGCCACACGAGGGAGAGCACGCCAACACAAAAAAAAAAGCAGTAACATCAATCCACAATACCATTGAACCAACTGGAAAAGAGATCCGAAAGGAGCACAAAATGTACCATTTAAATTCAGTCAAAGTACATAAAACAGCTCCACTCGAAATAATTCTGAAAGTGAATGGAAGACCATTGAAGATGGAGGTCAATACCAGGGCAAGTGATTATGATTACATTCAAAAAAGGCTTTATCTGAATTCAAGGAACTGTGAATAATTAAACCAGTGCAATTTTCCAAGTGGGCAGCCCGCATAGCCCTTCTGCTGAAGCTAAACCGATCAACAAGAATGTGTGGGGACCATAAGCTCAGAATAAATCAGGCTGCCCAGATGGGGAAATTACCCGATCCACAAATCAAGGACCTCTACTCCAAGATGGCAGGAGGCCTCACCTACTTAACACAGACCTCAGTCACGCGTACTTGCAGTTGGAATTAGAAGAGTCCCAAACGTTTATCACGATCGACTGCGATCAACAAACACAATGGCCTATTTCAGTACACGAGACAACCTTTCTGCATTTCGTCAGGCTGCGCTATTTTCCAGGATACGATGGCAAACCTCCTTCAGAGTATCCCAAAGTGATGATCTACCTAGACGATGTTTTAGTCACTGGAATCACACGAAAGAGCACATGTCAAATTTGGAAGAGGTATTAAAAAGAGGATCAGAGAAACGGGAGACTGCCTTGAACGTGAGAAATGTACCTTCCAGCGATCCTCTATTGGTACATGAAGAGAAAAAGATTGGTCTATAGGTATGTGAAGAGAAAAAGATAGGTGATGACAAATGTAGCTTCCTTACAGTCAGAAACAGGGAAATGTATTATAGGGGACAAAGAAATGGTTGAGCAACTAAACACATACTTTGGTTCTGTCCACACAAATGAGGACACAAATCGGATACCAGAAATATTGGGGAACACAGCGCTTAGTGAGAGAGAGGAACTGAAGGGGATCAATAGGTAGCTAATAATTTTAAAAGGGAGGTAGCCAACAGCATCCTCCGCATTTACCAGGACCTAAGCCAGGAGGTGGCTCGGCGGCGAGCAGCCTTTAAGAATGTCAAGGAGGTGCTGTTCAAGAAGCACGTGAAGTTTGGTCTGCTGTTCCCGGCTCGTTAATGGGTCACGCACCAGGGTCAACATAACTACTTCTCCGAGCCTGAAGAAGCGATGGACTTTGCGAGGGATCAGGGGCTGGTACCGAAAAGAGGCCCCACGGATGCGAATTAGGGCCCGGGAACTACCGTAGGAAGGTACGGCGAATGGGCCTGGACTGTGGTTCAACGGTTTGCTGGGTCAAAGGTGCCAAGCGGAACATTTGGGACTCTTTCCTTTGTTCATGGACATTGGTTTGGGGTTTTTTTGTTCCTTTTTTTATTGTTTGTTTTTTCTCTTATGTTTTTGTTTTTTCCTCTTTTTTCTGTTTTTTCCTTTTTGGGCGGATTTGTACTTTTTGTGCAGCTCGTGGAGGACACTGGAGCCGGCACGGTACCGAAGGGGGGCCAAGGACGTTGGTTGAGGGGGTTTTTCTTGGAGGGGGGAGGGGTTTCTTTTTTGTTTTTGTTTTGTTGATGTCCATGCCTTCCTGTGCCAGTGAGTTTGCTCCAGTGGGTTGGAGAGGGGGATGGGGAGCCGGGGAGTGAGGAGGAGGACGGAGAAACAATGGGAATGAGACAGGAAGACGCCGGAGTGTTGAGTCACCGGGCTAGCAGATTGGCTATTCAAGGGAGTCAGGTGGGGGTGGGGGGGGGGAGGAGAGATCACAGCCAGTGGATGGCAGGGGTGGGGGTATCGGGGATGTTGTTGGGGGGGGGGGGGGGGGGGTTGTTCTGCTGACGTGGGAGGGACTTGAAATAGGCACTGGAAAGGAGGTCGAGGGTGGAGGCAGCCAACGGGCGGGCCAGGAATGGCGCAACGCATGGGCCGGCCCGAGAAAGGCTATGGCTGACCGGCGTGGTTTGGGGGGGGGGGGGTGGATGGATTGTGCCCCCCGACCAGGCTGATCACCTGGAACGTCAGGGGACTGAATGGGCCGGTTAAGAGGGCGCGGGTGTTCGCGCACTTGCGGGCTCTGAGGGCGGACGTAATTATGTTGCAGGAGACACATCTGAAAGTGTCTGACCAGACCAGGCTTAGGAAGGGCTGGATTAGCCAGGTCTTCCTCTCGGACTTGGACTCGAAGTCCAGAGGGGTGGCAATCATGATCAACAAGCGGGTGCAATTTGAGGCGGAGGGCATAGCCGCAGGCAGGGGGGGCAGATACCTGATGGTACGGGGCAGACTGGAGGGGAGAAGAGTGGTGCTGGTGAATATATATGCCCCGAACTGGGATGACGTGGACTTCATTAAAAGAGTGCTGGGGAAGATCCTGGACCTGGACCCTTCGCAGGCTAATAATGGGGGGGACTTTAACATGGTCCTTGACCCGGCTTTGGATCGGTCGTGTCCCAGAACGGGTAGACTCCCAGCAATGGCAAGGGAGCTGAAAGGGTTTATGGAGCAAATGGGGGCAGTGGACCCCTGGAGAGCTAGACAGCCGACAGGAAGGGGCTACTCGTTTTACTCGTACGTCCATAAAGTATATTCTAGGATAGATTTCTTCGTACTAAGCAGGGATTGTATAGGGGAGGTAAAGAACATGGAATATTCGGCAATTACTATCTCAGACCATGCCCCGCACTGGGTAGACCTGCAGATCGGGGGGGGCGAGCTACCAACGCCCGCAATGGAGGCTAGACGTGGGACTGCTGTCGGAGGAGGGGATCTGTGAGAGGCTTCGGAGGTGTATGCAAAATTACTTGCAGGTGAATGACACGGGGGAGGTCTCAGCGGCGACCCTGTGGGAGGCGCTAAAGGCAGTAGTGCGGGGGGAGCTGATTTCAATCAGGGCCCACAGAGCCAAGGCAGATAGGGCAGAGATGGATAGATTGGTCAGGGAAATGGGTCGGATAGATGAAGAACACGCGGAGTCCCCGGGGGAGGTTTTACTCAGGGAGAGCAGAGACTACAGCCGGAACTGGGGGCACTGTCTACGAGTAGGGCCGTGGAACAGCTTAGGAAGGCGAGGGGCGTGGTGTACGAGCATGGGGAAAAGGCTAGCAGACTGTTAGTGCAGCAACTCAGGAGGAGGGAGGCGGCCAGGGAAATAGGTAGAGTGATGGATGGGGAGGGGCGTAAAGTGGAGGACCCGGCAGGGTTGAATAAGGTATTCAGGGACTTCTATCGCAAGCTGTATACTTCGGAGCCGCCGGAAGAACCGGAGAGCGGGCAGAAAAGGTTTCTGGACGGGTTAACATTCCCAACAGTAGGGGGGGGGGTTAACATTCCCAACAGTAGGGGGGGGGGGGGGGCGAGTGGATGAGCTGGGGGCCCTGATAAGAGTGGAGGAGGTATTGGAGGGTCTAAAGGCCATGCAGTCGGGGAAAGCCCCGGGGCCGGATGGATACCCAGTAGAGTTCTATAGGAAGTTTTCTGAGCTGGTGGGCCCAGTCTTGGCGAGGGTTTTCAATGAGGCAAGGGACAGAGGGACCCTGCCGCCGACAATGTCGCAAGCCACTATATCATTGATATTGAAGCGGGGTAAAGACCCGGAGAGGTGCGGATCCTACAGGCCAATCTCCCTGATTAATGTTGACGCCAAGCTCCTGGCAAAGGTACTGGCGGTTAGAATGGAGGACTGCGTACCGGAGGTCATTGGGGAGGACCAAACTGGGTTCGTGAAAGGTAGGCAGCTGGCGGCCAACCTGAGAAGATTACTTAATGTGATAATGATGCCCCCGGCGGGTAGGGAGGTGGAGGTAGTGGTGGCGATGGACGCCGAGAAGGCCTTTGACCGGGTGGAGTGGGACTATCTATGGGAGGTGCTCGGACGGTTTGGGTTCGGGGAGGGACTGGTGGATTGGATCAAATTATTATATCAGGCCCCGAGGGCTAGCGTCAGGACTAACAGAGAGATGTCGGAGTACTTTAGGCTGTACCGAGGGACCAGACAGGGCTGCCCGCTCTCCCCGCTGCTGTTTGTGCTGGCCATAGAGCCGCTGGCGATTGCGCTGAGAGCCGCAGAGGGATGGAAGGGGATGGTGAGGGGCGGGGTAGAACATAGGGTCTCTCTTTACGCAGACGACCTGCTCCTGTACGTGTCGGACCCAGTGGCCGGGGTGGGAAGTATACTGGGAATGTTGAGGAAGTTCGGTCAGTTTTCAGGATACAAATTAAATACGGCCAAGAGTGAAATGTTTGTGGTACAGGCAAGGGGCCAGGAGAACAGATTGAGAGGGCTACCGTTTAGGCTGGTTGAGGAAAATTTCCGGTATTTGGGAATCCAGGTGGCACGAGACTGGGGCAGGCTGCACAAGTTAAATTTGCCCAGGGTGGTGGAGCAAATGAAGGGAGAGTTTCGGAGATGGGATGCACTCCCGCTGTCGCTGGCAGGGAGGGTGCAGACTGTAAAGATGACAATCCTCCCTAGATTTCTGTTTGTTTTTCAGTGCCTCCCGATCTTTGTCCCACAGTCCTTCTTCAAAAGAGTTAACAGGATGATCATGAGCTTTGTCTGGGCGGGAAAATCCCCGCGGGTGAAGGCGGCGATGCTGGAGAGGAACCGCAGCGAGGGAGGGCTGGCTTTGCAGAGTCGGATTAATTGTTACTGGGCGGCCAACATCGCTATGATAAGGAAGTGGATGGTGGGTACGGGGTCTATCTGGGAGCAGGTGGAGGCAGCTTCGTGCAGGGGCTCCAGCTTGGCAGCCCTGGTCATGGCTCCTCTACCGCTTCCGCCGGCCAGGTACTCCACCAGCCCGGTAGTGGTGGCGACCCTGCGGATTTGGGGCCAGTGGAGGAGGCATGTAGGGGAGACGGGGGCGTCGGTTTGGGCGCCAATCTGCGACAACCATCAGTTTGCCCCCGGGAGTATGGATGGGGGGTTTCGAGTATGGCGGCGGGCGGGGGTGGGCGATATGTTCCTGGAAGGGAGCTTTGCGAGTTTGAGGAGCTTGGAGGAGAAATTTGGGCTGGTAAGGGGAAATGATTTTAGATACCTACAGTTGCGGGACTTTGTTCGTAGACAGGTCCCATCTTTCCCACGCCTCCCGCCAATGGGGATCCAAGACAGAATAGTCTCTAGGGGGGAAGAAGGGGAGGGTAGAGTCTCTGATATTTATACAGTGCTCATGAGGGAGGAAGGGTCCCAGACGGAGGAACTGAAACTTAAATGGGAGGAGGAGCTAGGCAGGGAAATGGAGGGCGGGCTGTGGGCAGAGGCCCTGAGTAGGGTAAATTCGACCGCGACATGTGCCAGGCTCGGGCTGATCCAATTTAAGGTCGTTCACCGGGCCCACATGACGGTGACTCGGATGAGCAAATTCTTTGGGATAGAGGACAAATGCACTAGGTGCGCGGGAGGACCAGCGAACCACGTTCACATGTTTTGGGCATGCCCTAAGCTTAGGGGGTACTGGGAGGGATTTGCGGGCTTCATGTCCCGGGTGCTAAAAACAAGGGTGGCGATGGGTCCAGGGGTGGCAATTTTTGGGGTTTCGGAAGACCCGGGAGTCCAGGGGGAGAAAGAGGCCAATGTTTTGGCCTTTGCTTCCCTGATAGCCCGGCGACGAATACTATTGGCGTGTAGGGTCTCAAAGCCCCCGAAGACTGAGTTGTGGCTTGCGGACATGTCAAGTTTCCTGGGTATGGAAAAAATTAAGTTCGCCTTGAGGGGATCTGTACAGGGGTTCGCCAGGAGGTGGCAACCATTTATTGACTTCTTTGCGGGAGAGTGAGCATCAGCAGGGGGTGGGGGGGGGTAAGAGTAGAGTAGAGTAGGAGGGATAAAATGGCGGGTAGTATCGGTGGGAGAGGAGCGGGCTTGTGCAGTATGTTACGATTGAAGTATTGAATGTACGAGGATGTTTGCACATTTTTGCCTTTTTTGCTTTCTTTCTGTTGATGTCTGTAACTGTTTACAAAGCCAAAAACTACCTCAATAAAATTGTTTATTAAAAAAAAAGGGAGGTAGCGAGAAAACAGGAAATTATACACCAGTAATGCTGACATTAGTGGGGAAAATTCTAGAATTCAATATCAAAATTTTATAGCACAGCACTTAGAAAATAGTGGCAGGAACTGACAGAGTAAGCACAGATTCATGAAGGGGAAATCATGCTCAACAAATCTACTGCAATTCTTTGAGAATGTAACTAATAGAGTTGACGAGGTGGAGCCAGTGGATGTGGTATTTTTGGGCGATCAGAAGGCAATTGACAAAGTCCAGCATAAAGAGATTAGTGTGTAAAATTAAAGCGCACGGGATTATGGGTAGTGTATTGAGACAGATAAAAGGAAACAAAGAGTCGGAATTAACGAGTATTTTTCAAATTGCCAGGCAGTGACTATTGGGGTACCTCAGGGATCGGTGCTCAGACCCCAGCTATTCACAATATATATTAATGATTTAGATGAGGGAACTAATTTTAATATCTCCAAAATTTGCAGTTGACACCAAGTTGTGTGGGAGGGTGAGTTGTGAGGAGGATGCGGAGATCCTTCAGTACTATTTGGACAAGTTGAGCGAGTGGGCAAATGAATGGCAGATGCTGTATAATTCGGAGAAATATGAGGTTATCCACTTTGGTAGCAAAAATGAGAAGGCAGACTGTTACCCGAATGGCCATAAATTATGAGAGGGGATTATAGAACGAGACCTCGGTGTCCTCGTACACCAGTCACTAAACGCAAGCATGCAGCTACAGCAGGTGTCAAAGAAGCAAATGCTTATTTTAGACTTCATTGCGAGAGGAGTCGAGTACAGGAGCAGGAATGTCTTGCTTCAATTATGCAGGGACTCAGTGAGGCCACACCTGGGGTATTGTGTGCAGTTTTGGTCTTGTGATCTGAGGAAGGATGTTCTTGCACTCGAGGGCCTACAGCGAAGGTTTACCAGACTGATCCATGGGTTGGAGGACTGATATGTGAGGAGAGATTGAATCGGTTAGGACTGTATTCGCTGGAGTTCAGAAGACTGAGGGGGGATCTCATTGAAAAATTCTAACAGGGTAGATGCAAGAAAGATGTTCCTGATGGTGGGTGTGTCCAGAACAAGGGGTCACAGTCTGAGGATACAGGCAGACCATTTAGGAAAGAGATGAGGAGAAATTCCTTCACCCAGAGAGTGGTCGGCATGTGGAATTCGCTACCACAGGAAGTAGTTGAGGCTAAAACATTCATGTTTTCAAGAAGCAGTTAGATATAGCACTCTGGGCATCACGGTGGCCTAGTGGTTAGCACAACCGCCTCACGGCGCTGAGGTCCCAGGTTCGATCCCGGCTCTGGGTCACTGTCTGTGTGGAGTTTGCACATTCTCCCCGTGTCTGCGTGGGTTTCGCCCCCACAACCCAAAAATGTGCAGAGTAGGTGGATTGGCTACGCTAAATTGCCCCTTAATTGGAAAAAATAATTGGGTAATCTAAATTTTAAATAATAAAAAAAAAAAGATATAGCACTTCGGGCGAAAGGGATCATAGGATATGGGGGGAAAGCGGGATCAGGCTATTGATTCAGCCGGAATGTGGTGACTAGGGGCTCTTCACAGTAAATTCATTGAAGCCTACTCGTGACAATAAGCGATTTTCATTTTTCTTCAAAATGAATGGTGGAGCAGGCTCGATGGGTCAAATGGCATCCTCCTGCTCTTATTTTTTTATGCTTCTACAGAAGCTGTGTACTTGCGGTTTTGGGTGGATGCCACAAGTCTACACCCATTCAAAGAAAAAGTCAAAGCCACACAACAGGACCCAGCAATCAGAAACCTTCCTGGGAATGGTGAACTAGTATGGCAGGTTCATTCCACACCTGACCACGACATTGGCACCACTATACAAGTTGTTAATGAAACAACACTATTGGCAAAAGCAGCCAGAAGACGCTTTCTGTTTGGTAAAACAAACTCTGCAATCTTCGTACCTTTTAGTTCATTTCAACCCGGGACAGCCAATAGTTCTCACACGCAACACATCGCCAGACAGGATAGGAGCAGTTCTATTCCAAAGGTGAAGGAGATCAGAACAGCCAATAGCCTTCGCCTCAAGGACTTTCTCAGAAGCTGAGTAAAATTTCTCCCAAATCGAAAAGGAGAGACCAGCCATCATCTATAGTGTTAAAAGATTACACTAATACATTTACAGATGGCAATTCATGATAACCAACCATAAGTCGGGATTTGACAGAGGACAAGCCAATACCCCCAATTGCCTCGTTCAGGGTGCAAAGTTGGGCCTTGCTCCTGGCAGCCTACAACCAAATATTCCAACATAGGCCTGGCATTCAAATCTCCACTGTAACCGCAATGAGTTGACTCCCATTGCCAAAGGACTGGGCACCACGGCCAATGCCCCAAGAAATCATCTTGCCGCTGAACTTCATGTACACCTTGTCGGTGTCATCTTGACATACACAAAATTGGACCCAGCGAGACCCAGTATTATCTAAGGAGGTCTACATGATGGACATGGAGAAGAAATTGGAAAAGAAACTAAAATATTAGGCATAGGGAAAATTCTCACAATAAATAGCTTTTATATTTGAAATAAATACAACACAATTACAGTAACTGGGTCCTAAAATGTGTGTTCCGTTGGTCAAGCAGCAGTGTACATTTATACTTGTTCTTAAAGCAAAAATACTGCTATAGATTATGTTGGACTTGGACCATATGGTTGACCCTCGGCAGGACCTCCTTCCTTATTCTTTCCCATCAGGCCAAACACAATAACTCCATCCTTCCTTTCGAGGCTCCTTTCCAGCTATTTTTTTCAATATTTTCCTGAAATAAGATAGGCAAAATACTCTTCAAACTCTTGCTCGTGTCTCTGGAGGATGCTTTCTATCCCCCAGATTATTGAATCCCCAATAACTACCTTATGCACCACAGTCGTGTTTGTCATTCTTTCCTGTTCTGACAAGATCATATTTTTGTTGTGATTGGTTTCTACTAGACACTTTGAGCTACTCCATCTCAGAGCTGCACATCAGCACTTTCGTATATTCCTCCAATAGCACAGCAAGATTTATCCACTGCACAGCTGAGTAATTATCCCGACCATGTACTCAGTTTGTTAATCTTTTTTGGATAGGCACTAGAATTAGCCTGTTCATTCCAAGTTTAGGTAAAAGAAAATCATTGGAGATCCTGACCAACAGCAGAAACCCCTTCTTTTCGCACAATATTTAATTGTTTTTTACATAACCAGAAAAGATCTTCAAAATTTGCTGACCTCAAACTGGGCAGTCAGATAAACTGAATAAAATTTCAGGGGAAAAAATAGGCCAGCAGGGGGAGGAAATGCAGTTCAGAATTTAAAAACATCAAGTAGCATTTAGGATATTTTTAGGAAAAGCACCATGAAAGGACATTCACCTGGAACGGCAAAGGCATAGTGGCTTTGTCACTGGACTTGTCACCCAGAGACCCAGGGCAATGTTCTGGGGACCAGGTTTGAATCCCATCTTGGCAGATGGTGGCATTTGAATTCAATGAGAATCTGGAATTAAAAGTCTAATGGTGACCATGAAACCATTGTCAAATGTCCTAAAAACCATCTGTTTCGCTAATGTCCTTTAGGAAAAGAAATCTGCTGTCCTCATGCGGTCTGACTCCACACCCACAGCAATATGGTTAACTCTTTCATAAAGCAAGCCACTCAGTTGTATCGTCTCAAGGTCAATTAGGTATGGGTAATAAATGTTGTCCAAGCCACCGGTGCCCACAAAGTGGCTTCAAAACAAAGATGAAAGAACAATTTGAAAGGAAATAGGATGAACATTTGAATAATATAGAAGGATGCAGTTAAAAATCAGGAAAATAAGTTTAGCATGCATGTTTCTATTGAAGTGCCAGGACAAACACAAAGAACTGCATGTTTTTTTTTTGCTGTAAATGTGAGAGCAGAGAAGGTAAATTTTACAGGGAACTGTTCAACGTTAACATACGTTGCCAGTAATATACTGCATGGCATTGAATAGTGATAGGCTGTGAATCTCTATTTCAAAACAAACAGATGCTCCAAGTGCAAAAATCTATTCTGAAACTTGTAAAACATTGTCCGAAAATGATTTATTCCAGAGATGTACATTCTTCAAAAGCACTTTTCATTGACTATTCTAAAGTAGCAATACAAAGCTGCAATGACCTGGCCTCAGAGAAAAATAGAATGTTACCTCACTTTGAAACATTTTTGATCCTGACATTAGCAACACTTGAAACGGATCTCATTTTTGCACAAAATAAAAATGTAATTTCTTCTACCCAAAAGCAAACATAAATGAGTCCACAATTGTAATACATTCCTGCTCATCTCCCCCACACACACCCCTCCCCAAATATTGCCAAAGGGATGCTGGGAAGCAACAAACGTTGTGTCAATAATACTTTTTGAAAATAATAAAAGCAAACCTACATGGGAACCAATGGTTGTTCCCTAACTTCCACATGCCAGACTACTCTTGGTTTCAGAGGGAGGAGAACATTCAAATCAAGTAAGCATAATTTGGTGTTCGGATGTCCAAGACCATAGTTTGTCAACACAGTAAGGAGTTAACAAAATGAGCCGTGTGTTCTAATTTTCTCTCTTTATAGACAACAGGGGGAAAATGGAGATTATGTATAGAAAAAATTCTCAAGTAAAAGAAAGAGCAGGTAGTTACCACATTTCTTAGTACGTTAGGAGTCTGCACATCCTCCCCGTGTGTGCGTGGGTTTCCTCCGGGTGCTCCGGTTTCCTCCCACAGTCCAAAGATGTGCGGGTTAGGTGGATTGGCCATGCTAAATTGCCCGTAGTGTCCTAAAAAAGTGAGGTTGGGGGGGGGGGGGGGGGGGGGGGTTGTGGGTTACGGGTATAGGGTGGATACGTGGGTTTGAGTAGGGTGATCATTGCTCGGCACAACATCGAGGGCTGAAGGGCCTGTTCTGTGCTGTACTGTTCTATGTTCTATGTGAGCAGAAACAAGCAAAAAGGTGGATTGTTGGGTAACTCCAGGAACAGGGAAAGTTCAGGACTAATCTGATGAATGTGTTCATTTGAGTGGAAGCCACAGAACTAAAAATGTTAGTTCTCTAATTTGCCACAGTTTCACCTGTTATTCAAATGACTCACATCTTATTTGTTGAACATATCAGATCAGTTTTGTACTCTGTCCAAATGCACACAGATTTACTCTGCAAACGCTGGAAACGTCACAGGGCCACACATACCACTTAGCTCAAGCACGATAATCCTAAAATAGACCCACAACTGGTACAGGAAAGCAATATCAGCTCAGTGGATGGTGACTTTAACAAAGATCCTTGAAGAATAATTTGCTTCTAAATTCACTCAAAATCATAGCAGGTGTGTTGCTCCTCTCCACTAACCAGAGTGATGGGAGACATCGAGGAAGACTAATTACGGGCCAAGGTTTAGAGGACCCCAAAGTGTATCATGGAGTTGACCTGACCCATAACTTTTAACAGCTTTTGGCTATGGGGAGCACACGGGCCCACTTTACAGGTATGGTGCAACAGAGAGCTAAAGTACTTTTAAATTAAAACAATGTTTATCCTATGAATCCAGTTAACATTTTTATAAATATACAGTAAACATCTTAACAACTATCAACTCAAATACTCCCCCAAAGAATACAGTACTCCAATAGTAACCCTTAATCTTCCTTGCAACATCCATAAGACAAATACTCTCTTCAACACAGACATCTATTTTAAATTCTCTACTGAGAGCAGTTAGCACTTTTAAATGAGCAAGTGATTTGAAGACATTCCTTTCATGCAGAAAGAAATCAGAATTACACCTGGTTCTGCTAGATGCCGCTCTCAATCTGCACAACGAAACTAAACACACCCTGTAGCTGCTTGCTCAAAGCGAAAGTAAAAGAGACAGACAACCCAGCTCCACCCACTCTCTGACATGATTGCAGCTATTTAATAAACACACATTTCTTAAAGGTACATCCACTACAGCTATTTGATAATCACACATTTCTTAAAGGTACTCTCATATGACATACTGAAGAGGATGAGATCTCATAAACTGAGGATTTACAACTGAAATGGTTTCTGCCATTAGATGGCGAAGAAGGAGGTGATTTTGTTTTGATGCAGGAAGAGGAGCCACCAGACAGAATGTTGGTCGGGCAGCTAGAAAACATGAGTGAGCGCACATCAAAACAAGGCACCAAAGAACATCGTCATCCCTTTGCCTCAACTCAGATTTCTCATACTAAATGAAGTTAAGATCTTGTAATGAGGCAAGAGCTGACTTCAGCTGCCGTCGAAAAGGTATATTGACAAAAATTCTGATGCAGGCCATTGTCCAGTGATATGTATAGATCCTTGCAAGGCTCCATCAACAGATATGTATTTTGTGGGGGGAAAGACCAAAAAAGTGGGACTTGTGGCTCTAGAAGGTTGGAGTTAAAATACATGCAATAAGAACACTCAATGGTGATGCAAGATTGGTATCTGCCAAATCAGCTGAGATCACATCCTCAGGGACTTGAGGAAATTTGTAAGCTATTAATATCGAAGCTAAAATGGTGATGGCATGACCTTTTCTACTCTCATCATTGACTTAGAAAGTATGGGTTTAAGGACCAATCACAAATTACAGGAGGCAAAATTGAGAAAACACTTATGCAATGGATGTAACTCTCCCAGTCTTCAATGATCCAATGTGATTTAATCTGTATTTCAGACAAATTAACTGGAATATTTGTGAATATTAAACAACTGTTATCTTACACAATATGCCAGGGGAGAAACAAGGATATAGATCAGGTGCCAGACCTGGTTTATAGCAGCAGTCCCATTGCAGCATTGGAAATTTATTTAGGGGAACACCAGGGCAACCGTGGTTGTAGTGCCACATCGTTTTAACTTGATCATCCTAAACAAGGCAGCTTAACTAATTTAAATTCAATTTCATTCGTTCTGATAAAAATAAATAATTTGGATTTAATGGAGGACCTTTAACCACCTCAAGTTAGTTAACCTGACTTGCTCTTTCCCATCTTCCTTAAGAATGGTTTTCTGAGATTAAGAATTCATGGTGAACGTACTCAGAGCAGTTAGTATCATCATAATGTACTTCATTGGTGCACAACGCAATAATACACAAACCATTATATTGGTTATCCCAGATGATGATTTGGAACACCTTCATGACTTTAGAAAATATCAAAAGGCCAACTACAAAAAAGACTTTCCCTAGCACACACTGCAACAACATTCAAAATATTAGTTGCACTACTGAAAACCAAAAGTAAAATCCTTCAAATTGTGTCTCAACATAATCTATCCGTGCCAGCAAGGCATTTCTATTTCCCACAATTTTTAAGATTTAACTGTTTAATGTCTAAGTTTTTGTTCTTGCATATAAAAAGATATTTAAGATTTTAACAATCTTAAATAGAGAACATCACATTTAAAATTTAAAAAGTATTCGGCACATTACCAGATTTTCTCATTTTGCTCAAGGAGATGGTGGTGAGGCAATTTATCAATGATGATTATTTTTTAAAAAACAAAATGGACTGCAAAAGGATTTCAGGGATCAGTAGTACCAAAGATTCTCCTGATTAACCTTCAACAAAAAAATTACATGTCAAATTTCAGTTTTCGCTGATCTTCTGCCAGGTTTACATCAATTAATCAGGAGACCTCCCATGGAAATTGAGTTTAAGAGTCACAACATTGTATGGTACTGGCGCCACAGTACTGGGGTGCAACAGTACTAATATGCTGAGAAAGATGAAGCAGGCAAAGTAGTGATCTGGCCTAGCTCATTTTGCTAAGCCTTGAATGTCTTGTGTTTTCCTCTTCAGATCTTTGCTTGCTTCAGCCTTCTCCAGAGTGACATTTCACAACTTTCTAGAGTTTAAATGTCCGCTTTTCTAAAGATGCTCATTTCAACACCAAAAATACAGATTGGGGTCGAGGATTGAGGACTCCGACTATAAGTTAGTGCAAAGAATGGGCGGTAAAGACAGCCTTCTCAATAGATTTGAAGGGCTGCGAAAAAAGTATTATAAGTCAGGCAGACTGACTTTGCATTTATATAGCACTTTTAATTACCTCAGGATGCCGTAAAGTGCTTAATGCTAGTTAAATACTTGTGAAATGTAGTTACTATAATGCAGGAAATGGAATAGTCATGCCTTAGTTTATTAAAAGGCACAGCGGACTCATGGCTTTTTATTGGCTATTCCTGCTCCTTTTTCTGTTCCAAATGCAAGTCAACACTTAGCTGAGTTGTCACAAAAATAAAACTCGAGCTTTAAAGTAGTACACCTACCCAAACTACTGTACACAAAATATTCTGAAGGCAGTCATACCTTGATGTGACTGTATTCACTCTTACTGTTGGTATCAGCTGAATTGAAGATCGTAGATTTGCTCTCTGAGCGTAGTTTGCCATTCTGTCGGAAAGGACTTGACAAGGGCAACCCTGCAATACTGATTCCATCTGAAATGAATAAGAGACAGAAACAATTTTAAAACAAACCACAGAATTTGAATACACACAAGTGCTAATTATTGAAAAAAGATTTTTCAATAGACAATTTTTTAAATACTTGTGAAATGTAGTTACTATAATGCAGGAAATGGAATAGTCATTTTATGCACAAGTATCCCACAAACAGCAATATAATCATGACCAAATAATCTACATGAGTCAAAAACAGCAATATAATCATGACCAAATAATCTACATGAGTCAAAAACAGCAATATAATCATGACCAAATAATCTACATGAGTCAAAATCATTGAATAATAAATATTGATCAAGACACTGTGCGGAAACTCCCCTGTTCTTTTTCAAAATAGTGCCATGAGATCTTTTACGTCCACCTGAAGGCAGGCAGGGCCTCATTATCAGAAAGACAAGAGCCCTAACAGAGCAATTTACCCTCAGTACTTGACTGGAGTGTTAGTCTAGATTCTATACTCTGGTGTGGGACTTGAATCTGCAACCTTCTGGCTCTGAGGCAAGAGTGCTACCACTCGGTTGATTCGCTTAAATTATCACAGTTAGCCAACGGGATAGAAAAAAAGATTTAGCGACTCCTTTTGAGTCTGCAGCATGTAGAATAACACAGTTTAGGACTTCCATTTGCTCATGAGGTTGCTTATTCACATTGCTGCTAAAATGGAGACAAATTGACTCACCAAACAAAAACACAGAAGATTGAGGAGAATGTCAATTTTGCACATATTGCTCTCTATTTATTTCAAAATTGGGCAGGGTGCTCAACCAAAATTGTACTCGGTCTCGTCAGTTTCTCACTAGAACTATATTTCAGACCACCTTCATCAATGTCTACCCATGATATTCCTACGCACTGATGTTTTTTGCAAAAGATTTCCCCATATCCATTACAGTTCTATAATACTACATCACACCAGTGTGCTTAGAATGTGATATGCAACCAATGACCAAATATATCGCATCACCTGCGACTCACACTGAACTGTGATTAAAATGTTCTGCGAGTATACAAGAATGCATACACACAATACTACAATCCGCTGCAAGCTCCAATTGTAAAGACCACATCCACTCACAAAAAACTGAAGACTTACAAATGTTTTGAACTTGTGTTCATAGGGTGAGAGACTGCCATTCAGCCCCTCGAAGTTGATTCCAACTTTCAATAAAATGGTTGTTGATTTATAGGTCAACTTTATTTGCCTTCCTTGGTTCATACCCCTCAATACCCTTGCTCAATAAAAATCTCAATCTCATGTATGGAATTTTCAATTGACATAGCTTTAGCCTCAAAAGCAATTTTTGGAGAGCAAGTTCCAGCTTTTCTTTATGAGAAGAGGTTCTTTCTGACATCACCCTCATCAATCTAACTCTATATTTAAGGTCGTTCTGGACACTTCTACCATAGGAAATAGTTTCTCTCTACCTCCCTTTAATCATCTTAAATGTCTGAATAGATCATGCCTTGTTTGTCTATTACACTTAAGGAACACAAATCTAATCTATGCAATCTGTATTCATAATTGGTCAAAAATTCTCTGCACCTCGCCAAGAGCAATATTTCTTTCCAGAGGTACAGTGCCCAAACTGAACGCAGTATCCAAGATGTGGCTGAATCAGAAATTTCGGTAACTGTAACATAGCCAACACCATGTGCTCCAGTTACTTTGAGATTAAGGCTGACATTTCATTAGCCTTTTTAATGTCTCTTTTAGACCTTACCACTTATATTTAGTGATTTCTGTACATGGACCTCTAAATTTATGTTCCTTCACAATCCCTAGCTTCCCACCATTTAGAAAATATCTTTCTCAGGAATAGGTGGACTTGCATGTTCCCATTTAGAACTTCATCAGATATTGTTCAGCTCATTTACTTTTACAACTTGCTACACCCATCTATGTGGCTCACTGTGCCACCTACATTAATGCAGACAGAAAACCTAGATATTATGATTTTTATTCCTTCCTCTAAAGCATTTATAAATATAATGTTAAGTTAAGACCCCAGTTCAGATCCTTTGGAACTACAAGTCATAGCCTGCTAATTAGAGTGCACACCCATTATCCCTATTCTGTCTCGTACTTCCTAACCAAGTTCCTTCCAATGTTAAAAGGGTGCCTCCAATTTCATGTTTTAACTTTTCTTAAAAACCTTGCTATGGAACTTTATTAAATGCCTTCTATTATCTACCACGTTTCAACAAGAGGAGGAATTTCTTCAGCCAAAGAGTGGTGAATTTGTGGAACTCATTGCCGCAGAAAGCTGTGGAAGCCTAGTAACAGTGCCTTTAAGGGATAGATAGGTTCTTGATTAATAAGGGGAGCGGGGTTACAGGGAGAAGGCAGGAGAATGCGGATGAGAAACATATCAACCATGATCGAACAGCAGAGCAGATTCGATGGGCCGAATGGTCTAATTCTGCTCCTATATCTTATGGTCTTAATACTGTCTCAACAAAATTCAACTCCATTTGTTATACATTTCTCAACACTTACAAGTCCATGCTGGCTGTAACTGATCAATTTACATCAATCAAAAATTATACTACCGAATGGAGAATATAAGCAACACACAGCCATCAATTAGAAGCAATCTTGTATCTTTTGCCTTCAGTGCAATCAACAGTTCGATTACCAAATTATATAAACAGTTTTGCATATATGTACATCGCACGTCACTTAGCATTGTTCAACCTTTTGGATTTTGCTAGAACTAATGTCAAAAGAAATGGTAAGACGACATGACCCAAGTTGTGCAGAATGCAGTCCTGGTTAAGCCACATTTTCCTCCACTTAAACACTGGGAATATTGTTTCCATTATTTATTGCCCATGCAACATAATCTGTTCCCTAACTTTTGATTTCGTCCATCTCCCTTTAATGGCCCTTGACCACATTAGTAGTACAAAGAACATTTGTAATTTCCTTAAAATATCAGTGGACTCAGTCATAACTTTTAAGAATATTTAAGAATATTGCATCAATTGTAAAGGGATTGACTGCAATGCCCTTGCATCATCAACATACTAGTCCATGTCATTGAATTATCTGGGGTTTTACAGTAACACAAACATAGTCAAAAGGCTGGCATAGAGGTTGAACCAAGAGCTTTATTAGGCAACTTGATCCTTGTGCTTACATGTGCAACTGACCAGAACACATCAGGTATGTATTTGCATCAACATGCATTCAAGTGATTATTTATTTCATCCAACATATTATATTAACATACTAATCAATATACTATCGCAAAATCCCCCTTCCCTTAAATAAGAACGCCATCCAATTCAACACTAATATGCACACAAATAGGCACCCCTTGTGAAACAGAAACAATGCTAATGATAAACACTATTGAGATAGAACAATCCACTGTAACATAAATTCATGGAATACTACTCTTCAATGTGATGCCAACATTTGGAATTTCACCAGTCACCGGCTGATTTGATGAGACAACTGTGATATGAGGAAATTTATTTTCACACGAGTGTTTCCAGTTTGGAATGCACTGCCTGGAAGTATGGTGGAGGCAGTTTCAATCGAGCCATTCAGAAGGACCTTTGATTTTTCTATTCAAGTAACCAATGTGCAGGGTATGGGGAAACAGCAGAGAAATGGACCCAAGTCATGATGCTTATCTGGCAAGCTGGTGCAGACACGATGGGTGAAACGGGATCTTTCTGGTTTGCAACAATTCTGGGATTCTGTGAACCAACCGCTCCACAAATTGACATTGGAGACATTTTTATGTTTTTGAACTGTAAAAAAGTAGTCCTTAAGCTACCTTGTGTGGCAATGTGAGAAACAATAGCAGCACACCGCTCTTAATTGCCCCTAACCCTCCCGCAAGAAGATCTCTGAGACATCAGAGGGATTTTCTCTCTGCTACCAGGAGTCAAAGATAAAGGTATTAAGAAATTAACTGCCTTTCTGCTATTTCCAGGTGATCTTCAAATGCTTCAACTGCAGAAGTAGTTACGATCAAGAAACCATCTCTCTCCCAAAACCTGCTGAATACACCTGAAAAAGCCAAACGGGCAACTGGCCAACTGCAGAAGGCACAACTGCAAAATCAGAATCATTCAGTTCAGAAAGAATGGAATTCAAGCAATGGGCCCACAGCCATATTTCTCAGAGACTGATTTGAAATTTCATCTTTCGTATTTTTTCTTCCTTCATCTGCATTTTAATCGTTGTTCTGTATTCTAGTTTATAACTTTATCAGTTTACCTAAATAACTTTTAGCAGTAGTTTTTGGTCATAACCTAACCTTGTAAATCTTGTGTGCAGGGTTGTTATTTTCAAATCGACTATGTCATAAATTAAAAGCGGTCTGCACAATTCTCTGCAGCAGTGGTTCCCAAACTGGGTTCGTCTGTCCAGTTCACTTAAATTTTGAAAATGGCTTTCCTGTAAACTTGTCTAATCAGAGATGGTTGTTTCACTGTTGGTTAGGCATTAGTCAGCCTATCAGCTGCCAACGAACTGAGAAGCTGGCCTCTGATTGGATGAGCTGGAAATACTTCAATTTAAACTCAGGTACATGGAACTGCAGAGCATGAGGAGCTGGGCTGAGTGAGAGGGTGGGTGAGAATGAATGCTCCCATCAATAAGAACAAAAAGGTAAGATTTGTAAATATATGTTGAATAACAGAACTTTTTTATTGTAATAAATAAATATATACATATAAGACATTGAAACATATTTTAAGTTAGTTTTTATATGTTTGTACTTACTGCACAATAATAATAATTTTTTTCGGTTTAATTCTTCAAAATAAGAATGTTTCACAGCGATTCCTTCAGGGCTCATGGGACGTCAAAAGGGTTCCACATCTTGAAAAGTTTGGGAAACCCTACTTTAGAGCTTCGAAGAATGTGAAATGATCTTAGCGAAACTTACAAAATTATTACAGGGCGTGACAGGGTAGATGTAGAGAGGATTTACCTCCTGGTTGTTGACTCTCGAATGAGGACGCAGTCTCAGAGGAAGGGGCTGGTTTAGCAGGGGCTGGTTTGGGACAGTGGGCTAAACAGCTGGCTTGTCATGCAGAACAAGGCAGCAGTGCGCGTTCAATTCCCGTACCGGCCTCCCCGAACAGGCGCCAGAATGAAGCAACTAGGGGCTTTTACAGTAACTTCCTTGAAGCCTACTTGTGATTATTATTATTAGTTAGCTTCTCTATATTTAAGTGGCAGCAACAGAAGGAAAATAAGTCGCTTTTAGATCTCCTCTTCTGTTATGGGTTATTAGTGTTAGTGATATGACCCCCTGGGCTAGTGCGCAGTCAATTCCAGCCCCACTTGTCCCAGAGTCGCAACACAAGTGAAATAATATGTTATTTTTAAAACACTGGAGGACCTTGGCTAAGCCCAATAAACTGCACACACCAGGTTTGTAAATTGTAATCACAAATAACCTTTTATTATTTAACAGTAATATAATTAAGCTGACAAAAATGTAACTGACTACCTAATACCCCTTTCCCAACCCATTCCACTCTATAGTAGACACAACATAGAGAGAAAGGGTGGTGGAGAAGGAATAAAATAAGGATAAAATAAAACGATAAAGGATCTCTGATGCACGAGGATGGCTTACAGTTAAAGTCATTGCAGAGTTTTAGCTTTTGTTCCGATACTTATTCCTTCTCGGCTTCAGATGGTTTTCTCTGGCAAAGCTGTCTACTTTCTTTGTAAAATCAAAATCATTACAATGTACCAGACAATCACTGTTTTTAGAAGAATAAAGTGGTTCTTTACTTCAGAGCGAGAGAACAAGTGAGCGAGATTGTTCCTTTCACTTACAAGGTCTAAACACTTCTACAAAGTTCTCTCAAAAGTATCATGCAAGAACCAATCAGTGACTGTTGTCGGGTAGAACACGGTCCCTGGTAAACCCACAGGATGCCATCAAGCCAATCGAACCAACTTTCTCAACAACTGGTTCCTAAGATTCGCTCAATGCCGACGAGTCTCTTTTCTCTTCTCTAAAATACAAAACCTGGAACACACTGTCTTGACTCGCAGGTTTCTTCAGCTCGTGTCCTCTGCTTAAAGGACCATTCCGATTATGGGTTCACGGACCAAAATAATAAAATAAAATTGGAACTAAGTGAAATCAAAAGGAAGGGCTCTAAGATTAGTAAGATATATTAGCAGACTTTATTAGTCACAGAAGGCTTATAAATAACACTCATCATTTAAAACAGAGAAATAGCACGATTACTCTGATCTCTAGATTGCATATCCAATGATCTGTGGGAATTCCAGGACATTTCTTATGTTCTGGATAATCATTTGTGGTGTCATCAATTGCAATAGCTCAAGCTCCAGGTTTCAGAGACTGAGCAGCAGCTGGTGACACTGCAGTGCACAAGTGAGGTTCAGAGCTTATAGTTGTGGTCGCCATATAACATAAGAGTAGGGAGCAAGAGAGGAAATAAGTAGCCACCAGAAAGGCAGGGACAAATTGGCAAGTGGTGCAAAATGCAGATTGCTTTTCACTTACCACCATGGAATGATAGTTCATAAGGGGAATGCAGCCAGAATCAAGTTCAAGGCATCACAGCTTTCTCAGCTATACAGGAAGCACGAACAAGGTTCAAAAAGCAATAGTAATGGGATATTTTCTCGGGGAACAGACAGGCATTTATTGGGCCACAGATGTGAATCCCAAATGGTCCGTTGTCCCCCTGGTGTCAGGGTCATGTTTATTATAATTAATTTATGGGGCGTGGGCACCATTGGCGAGGCCAGCATTTATTGCCTTGGAACTGAGTGACTTGATAGGCCATTTAAGAGGGTTTCACGAGTCAACCACATTGCTGAGGATCATATAGGCCAAATTGGCAGGGGAATGGGAACCAACATTAAAAAGTAGAAAAGGAAAATAAGATGCATAAAGGAGTGATATGTTGAACAGTACTAGCGATGTAAGCAGTACTATATTAGATAGTAGCTAACTAAGAAGGGCTAATCGCAGAGGTTTGCAAGAATAGAGTGAGGAAACTAATTAATTAACCAAAATGTTGATTGGTAAAATGTTAGAGTAAAGGGTAAGGAGGGAGAGGAATTTTTGAAATGCGTTCAGGAGAACTACCTTGACCATCATGTTCTCAGTCCAACTTGAAAGGAGGCATTATTGGATCTGCTGCTGGTCAATGAGATGGGCCAAGAGTCTGTGAGAAACACTTGATTAAGTGTGGTAATTGGATCTCAAGGCTTAAATTGGAGAAGGGCAAGGAACAACCTAGTGCAGAACTTCTATGTTGAAGGAGGGACTAACTTCAATGGGATGTGAGGGAATCTAACTGGGATAAAGTGAAATCAATGATGGACAGATGGCAACAGACCAATGAATGGTCCATAAGGAAGTGATATTCCAAATACAGGCTGGGTACATTTCAAAAAGGGCGCAAGGTAATGGTTTCTTGGATGACGAGGGAGATAGATCACATGATGGGAACAAAAAAAAGAGGTATGATGCATGTCAGGTGAATTATTCAAGTGAGAACCAGGCTCAAATGCACATGTTGAGAGCAAATAGAAAAATTACTCTTCCCAAAGAGAGTATGGGGATAGAAGGCAGTTAACATAAAGATGACTCCAAAAAGTCTTCAACCTACATATAAATACTGGGATGGAGTTTATTATGAGCAATGAGGGTGATAGATGCTTGTGTACTTTGTATCAGTGTTTACAGGGGCATGGGGGAGAATACTACCTAATTATTGGTAGAAGGGGGGATGGTAGAAGTAATGGATGGGATGAAAATTAATTGGAAGGATTATATGGAAAAGCTAACTATGCTTTAAAAGTCTCCCCTGGTCTAGATGGCTTGCATCCCTTGTTGCTTCACAAAGTGGGAGTGAAAATAGCGTAAGAGCTTGCCATAATTTTCTATCTTTCCCAGAAATGAGGTCCAAGAGGATTGGGGAATGGAAAATGTGACCCTCTTGTTGTTCATTAAGTAGAGCCAGTACAGATTTGTAAAAGTTAAACCATGCTCGGCTAATCTCATTGAATATAGTGATCGAGTTGATTGATGAAGACAAAGCCTTCTTGGGTTTTTCAAAAAGCATGTGTCAAAAGTACCACTTAAAAGGCTGGTTATTGACTTCCAGTGACATGGATGTGCTGTGCTGACACAGAAAAGGTGGCTCTCCTTCCAAGAACTCAAAATTAGGCTTTTATCCAAAATAGCCCGCAAGGACCAGGGAAAAAAAGCATTCTCTCACCCTTTCAAGTAGCAGCACAAGGATCAATGCCAAACAACAGCAGTTCCAGAAGCCAAAAAGAGAGAAAAAGCAGCAGAAGCCAGAAGTGAGCAAACAAGATGACGGACCCATGAGGCGAAGAAACGGCAGCCACACTCTAACAAAAGGGACCAAAAAGCTACACATGGAGCTCTTCCTTGCCGGAGGGTGGATGGAAGAAGTTCCTCACCAGAGACCTCAAAGAAGACGTAAAGACAGGCATAAATGATTTGGTCACGGTGGTGGTTGCGGAGGTCCTGGCCACCATGCAGGTGGCCCTGAACAAGGCAGAGAGGCAACTGGAGGCTAAGGGACACCATCAAAGAGTTGGGAAACGCCTCAACAGATCAGATCGACAGGGTCACCACCCAAGAGACGGATAGAGAAGCCTAAAAAGGAAGATAGAGAGCCAGGAAAACCGGTCGTGGCGCCAAAATCTGAGGATAGTGGGCCTGTCGGAGGGAACCGAAGGCAGGAACCCCACAGAATATATGGCTCAGATGCTGGAAAACCTGGTGGAAGGGACAGCTTCCCCAACCTGACAGAGCGCACAGGTCGCTCCGGCCAAAACCTGAGGGCGGGGAGCACCGAGCGCCATAATCGCCAAGATGCACCAGGAATAGGACTGGGAAAGAATCCTGCACTGGGCCAAGCAAACAAAGACCTGCAACTGGGAAGGACTCCAGGTTAGGATATATCAGGACATTGGGGCAGATCTGGCCAAGCACTGGGCAGAGTTTAACAGAGCAAATGCAGCCCTGTACAAAAGTGGGGTTAAATTTGGATGTACCCAGCCAAACTATGGATCACTTTCCAGTGCAGGAATCATTACTTTACAAACCTTGTGAATAAATTTGTCTAAGAGAACGGACTGGGAAGACAGCAACAAAGGCAGCGGTGAAACTATCACCCAGAAGCACCAAGAGACAATTTGCGCGGGACTGTACCGCCTGGCAGAGAGTGCAGGAGGAGGAGGAAGGGTGGGAGGATATGTAGCAGGTGAAGCATAGGCTTAGACCGACCCCAGGAGGGGGGCCACCACACTAGCGAGAAAGCTAGCCCCAGAGCCGAGTGGACTAACCTCACAGAGGTACTGGGGCGGTTTGGGCTTGGAGCAGGGTTCACTGCCTGGGTGCAACGTCCATACAGTACTCCCAGGGAGAGAATGCAGAATAACACCACAAACTCTAAATACTTCCAGCTGCACAGGAGCACAAGGCAGGGACGCCCGCTGTCTCCACTTCTATTTGTCCTGGCAATTGGGCTACTGGTGATCACACGAAGAATGGCAAAAAATTAAAAGGGGATCCAGAGAGGGGACAGAGAGCACAGAGTCTCACTCAATGCTGAAGACCTGCTCCTCTATGTCTCAGACCCCCAAAGCAACATGGACGGAATCATGTTGCTCCTTAGAGTTTTGAGCCTTCTCAGGCTACAAACTCAACCTGAGCAAAAGTGAAATCTTCCCAGCGAACCCACAAGGGAGAGAGGCAGAGCTGGAGGAATTGCTGTTTAAACAAGCCCAAAACAAATTCAGCTACCTGGGGATCCAAAGTGCCCACAATGACACGGATCCACAAATGAAACCTGACGAGTATAGTAGAAGTAAAGAAGGACCTGCAGATCCATATCGATCTGAATCCCCAAGGCCTTTTTTCACACAGTAGACAAAATTATTATGGCATTTGTGTGTGTATTTGGGGGGGGGGGGGGGGGGGGGGGGGGGGGGGGAGGAATCCAGGGATCCCAAAAAAAGACCTGAAAAGAAAAAGCATGTGAGGCCTGGAATGCTCAAACCTGCAATACCACCACTGGGCAGCCACAGCAGAAAGAGTAAAGGGATAGGTAAAGGAGCCAGAAACAGAATGGGTAAGGATAGAGGAGAACTCCTGCCTAGAAATGTTCCTCTGGGCCCTTGCTTGGAACAACACTCTCAACTCTGCCAGCCAAGCACTCTACAAGCCCAGTGGTAATAATCATGTTCCGGAAATGGGAACCAGCTGCGGCAACACTTTGGCCTGACTGAAATGTCCATGTTCCACATCTGCAACAATCACAGGTTCGCACCAGCCACAATGTACTTCAGCTTTAAAAGGTGGAGACTGGACGAGCGGACACTGACAGTCAGGGACTTCTCCGTAGACGACAGACTAGCGACTCTAGAGGAGCTGACAGCGAGGTTTCAACTGCCTAACGGGAACGAAAGACAACACTTAAAAATCAAAAGCTTCCTGCGTAAAGAAATAACAACATGCCCAAGGACGCCAGGACACTCACTGATGGAGGAGCTGTGGGACAGTGCAAAAGGAGGCCATTCGCCTCATCCAGTCTCCACCAACCCTCTGCAAGAGCACCCTACCTAGGCCCACCTTCTGCAGGAAGAATGTTCCCGATGGTGGGTGTGTCCAGAATCAAAGGTCGCATTCTAAGGATACGGGGTAGACCATTGTTGGATTCAACAATTATAGATGGGGGTCCTTTAAGATGTTAGCTAAAACAATTCCTGAAAATTACAGAATTTGTAGAAATATGAAGTTATAAATTGGCTAATCGTTTGAATACTGTCCATGACTGTTTCAAATGTTACGAATAATATACTGCAAGTACTGATATGAAGGTACATTCAACAATCTCGTAACTGAGAGCAGGCATGACGTAGGGAGTTTGAACGTGGGACAAGAGTCGTGGGACAAATGTCGTGGCAAAGTTAATTAATTCATTTGGAGTAATTGATGAATGTCTAATTAACCAATTGCCTGTTAAGTGACTGATACTTTCCTGAACGAATCAAAGGGGCGTCTCAGCTGAGAATTAGAGCCAATGAAACTAAACAAGGGGCTAAACCGAGATAAGGATTCCCTTAAGAATGTGATCCGTTTAACTGATTAACAGAGAAACTTTAGCTGTCAGAGAATCCTTGAAGAATTGGTAAAAAATTACTTTTAAAGGCCTTTGTTGAAATGACTTTTAATTTTGTAAATCTGAAGTCACTTTTATCTTGAAGTTTTTGCTTCCACTCGTTAGTGTCTCAAGGACATTTCCAGACACACAGGAATAAAGACTTTTCCAGCTAATTTTGTGTGAATGTACCAAAATGTGTTCTTAAAGAAATAAACATTACTGAAATTAATTCAACCGGACTGACTTATCTATGAGCGAGGGATAAGGCGAATCTTACTGCCATCGAGGACAGAGGTGAAGAGAAATTTCTTCACCCAGAGAGTGGTGAGCCTGTGGAATTTGTTACCACAGGAAGTAGTTGAAGCTAAAACTTTGCATGTTATCAAGAAGCAGTTAGATATAGCACTCAAGGCGAAAAGGATTAAAGGAAATGGGGGGGGGGGGGGGGGGGGGGGGGAGAAGCGTGATGAGTTGGATGATCAGCCATGATCAGAATGAATGGTGGAACAGGTTTGAAGGGCCAAATGGTCTTCTCCTGCTTTCTATGTTTCTACCCTGTTATATCCTACACTATAATTTCATTATTTGATTTACGATACAATGTAGAAATAATACTTCAAGACAGAAATTTATCGAGGATTTTAAACATGAAAAGATGAAGTCAGCCATTATGAAGATTAAAAAATTAAATGAAATAATCAAATATTATCAAAAACAGAGGCCCAATTTCAGTTGCAGCAGCAATTCCTCGGTTTTATTTTAACCAGCTGTGTGGAATAAATTCTTAACCTGAAAGTCATGTATCTTCTATCACTAAGACATCTATATAATTTTGTGTACAGTACAAATATTATGTTTGTGGATGGCAATTAAATTTGTTTGAAGTAGAGTAAAAGAATAATGTCATGTTCTCTTGCTTGCTAAAATAAGGAACATAATAACACCGATCTACTGAAAGATGGATTTCGAAAGGACCAAAGGAAAACAACTTCTTTGTAATAATGTCAATCTTACCAATTATGTTACTGACTTAAAATTTTCAATTGTCAGCTTGAATTGCTAATCCAGCTAATAAGAATCTTATAAATAAGTTAATAGCATTACAAAAAAAATTTAAGTCTAGCAATTTAGTGCATCTCTCAAAATAAATGCCCCTCTTCATATCATGTTATCCAATGTACAATAATTATGCCATTGTTAGATGAGGAAACTATTCCCAATAAAAAGGCTATATTTGATTAAAATGAAACCTCATCTTTGTTCTTCAACAATAAAAAATACTGTTTCTGATTTTTTTTAAATCAGTCCCACAAGTTGATATTCAATCCTGAGCTGGATAAACCTGTATTCCCAGAAAAGTTATTACAGATAACCAGTTATTTTATATGTGATATTTTTGGAATATCTGGAAGTCAACAACTAAAACATTAACACGATACACACCCCCATAATGTATTCTTTACATATCGAAGGTAACAAATTTAGCATCTACGAAGAACATCTTTATTGCACCCACAAAGGAAAAATGGATAAAGACAAGGAGAATTTATGTAACTCAAATGTTACTGCTCTTGTGGCCTGTAAGGCAAGATATATGGCAGTTAAAATAAGTATTAGCATTGATCAAGCGGTTAAGTTCACCATTCACTGCATTGAGTTCATGTTTATATATTTTTAGTGAATGAAGCTGCCTCCAGCATTTCGAACATTACCTCCTACTGGTGACTAACAGCGTTATGATTGTTCCTGGATCTTGAACAATGTGGGCATCGATATTCTCAAATAGAAATAAGTTATCAATGACAAAAAGGCAGGATGTTGATCATTGATGACTTTGGTACATATGGCACAAGTCGTGTTGAGCAATCATTTTAACAATATGAAATTAATGAACATTTCGCACATATGAAGTCTTTCCAGACTCAAATTTATGACTATTAATTTGCCAAAATATATCTGACTACTTTTGAATTTGTCAATCACTTGAATCCCAGATTAATGCATTTTCAACACACCACACATGAGTGTGTGTGTGTGTGTGTGTGTGTGTGTGTGTGTGTGTGTGTGTGTGCGCGCGATATACATTCACGCATTGGATTAGTAGGCTACTGTGCTGGGGAACTAGGTTTGCATCCCATCCCTGCAGACAGTGGAGTTTTAATTCAATACAAATTTGCAATTAGAAGTCTATTGGTGACTGTTGTCATTGAAAACCCATCCGGTTCGCTGAAGTCCTTCAGGGAAGGAAAGCTGCCATCCTTATCTGGTCAGATCAGGCCTACATGTGACCCCAGACTCACAGCAATGTGGTGGACTCTTAAATGCCCCTCCGAACTAAAATACTCAGTTGTATTCAACTGTTACAAAGAAAACACAAAGGAATGAAACCAGACAGACCACCCAACAGTGACCAAAGCACCAGAAACAACGATGGCAAACCCAGCCCTGTCGAACCTGCAAAGCTCTCCTTACTACCATTTGGGGCTTGTGCGAAAATTGGGAGAGCTGTCACACAGACTAGTCAAGCAACAGCTTGATATACTCATGGAATCATACCTTGCAGATTTTGTCCCAAACACCACATCACCATTCCTGGGAATGTCCTATCCCACCAGCAGGTCAGACCCAGAAGAGATGGTGACACAGTTATATAGTCGAAAGGGAGTTACGCTGGGAGTCCTCAACATCATCTTTGAACCCCATATTCTCATGGCACCAGGTCAAAGATGGGCAAGGAAATCTCCTGTTCATTACCATGTACCATCCACCCTCAACTGACAATTCAGTGCTCCTCCAAGTTGAATACCACTTGAGAGGAAGGCCCCCTTTGGCCCACCACAAGAACCACTGCGAAAGGGCCACACTGGCAAATACTTTTTCTATTCACACTCACATGAATCCCGCCCATCACAGATGTGGAGAATTTGTGTCCAGGATACAAATAGATTCAAATGACCCATTTGCATTGATCCCACTTTTTCCCGACAGGGGGGTCTCTGCCATATCAGGAGCTCCGCTACCGCCGGCGGGTGGCAGAGAATCCCCCTCAGTATTCCCCCCCTAAATTAATGATCTGCCTTTCTGCTATGTTTGTTTTGAGGTTTATCTTTGCCCATTATCTTCTTTTAGCCTGTTTTATTACTCTTTTATCTCATTTCAGTATTCCTTATATAGTACCTGGCGGACTTCTTTCTGATTCTCTGTGGGATTTGCAACTTACAGTTTCTCTTTATATCAGTTTTAACCATGAAATACCCAAAGATTCAGTTTTTTGTAGCCTGTGCTTCTTTCTGTTGAAAATAAAAATTGGGAGAAAATGAGCATGTTTCCTAGACTGATGTGATAAGCACTGAATAGCTACAGGTGAACTTTAAAACACCGATGAAGATTTTCAACTTGCTAGTAATCTGCAAAACTGGTGTTGCAAATCTATTAAACAACTCAATTTTTGTTTCATTCGAAATAGGCATCAGGCAGCCTGCCTGCAACACCAAAATCATGACGAAGCACCAATTCGAAAATTTAGCATCCACATATAAACCTGCAAAATTAGGGAACAAAGCTAGAATATTTCTGCATCAACAGAATAATTCATTCTTTTAGTTTAAAAAATGTATGAAGTTATGAATAAAGAGCAACTGACGCTTTACATATTGTCTTGCAGTTATAAAAATGTTGATGTTAACTTTTAAAAGCGATGCGATTATCGACATTTGAATATGACCTTTTCACTCATCTGTCAGGGATAAGCTATATTCGGAAAAAAAAGAGACATGTTGGCAAAACTGACGCAAGAATGCCAAATTTCTTATCAAATCTCAATGCCAAATGATTATTGTGCTGTACAATTTTCAGTGCTGGCGCAATGCCAGCTGCACAAGCCGTCTGACAAAATAACTAGTGGATAGCTGGACATCTCTTCAGCTATTCTCAAGTGACTGCACTCAACCTGCCCAAGCATGCAAAACTCACAACCGGTTGTTCAACGTTAGATAGGATTCTGCAATTAAACAGCACTTGTTGAACAATCCTGACTATACTATAGCTTTTACTCTGCAGATAAGCGAGCACGCCTCAGCCTTATTTTGAATTAGATGAAAGCATGGGGCACAATATTCCCTGTGCATGCTCTATGGCAACGCCTCAATCATTGAGAGTCAGTCTGTCAACCCTTTTCTGATGCAGTCTAAATTGTTGCTCAGTTTGAAATTTGGCATTCATGACTGTGTTGATGAGTTTAAAGTTGTACTCCCAAATTCCGATTTATATTCAGAAACAGATCAACTATCAGTTAGTTTTGTAGATGTTGACTATCTGCTTTGTACTTCAGCACAATATTGTGTGGTGTAAAGGAATAACTTTTTAAATCGAAAATTCCACTTACTGTAACATAGGCAAACCAGGCACGTAATTTGTTTGCAATTTTTAACCGCACAAGTGAAGCTTTAATTGCAACCAGGGTCAAGAGACTTGTTACAGGTGTTCCCTGAAATCCAAGTGAAGAAGTGTTTCCTGTTTATTTCCTTTGTACCCATTTATTTTATTGCATTTTTATTATTTTGGTCCGTGGACCCGTAATCAGGATGTGCAGAAGATTCAAGGTTGAAAACAGCCTGCATGGCAGGACATTATGCTCCCAGGTTTTGTCTTTTGCAAAGGAGAATCCAGACTTCTAAGCATCAAATGGATCTTCGGAACTAGCTTTTGGGGGGATTGGGGGGGGGGTCCATTTGATTGGTTAATTTACAGCCAGTGAGTTGGCCAGGGACAGTGTTCTGCCTGACAATGGTGAGTAGCTGGTTCCTGCGTGACGCTTTCTGAGAGAACTGGGCAGAAGCATTGGAATTGAAAGGAACTCTCTGTCTCTTTATCCTGCTTGCTGAAGTGAAAGTACTGCTCTATTTTTTCCTGAAAGCAGCAAGTTCCTGGCACATCCTTTGCTGAGAACCTGAAATTATGCTGAAGGCATACAAACTTGCCAGAGAATACCATCTCAAGCCTAGAAGGAAGTACCAAAATGAAAGCCTGAACGTCAGAAAGACATCGGCTAGAAGTCATCCCAGTGCAAAGATCCTGATCCTTTGATTTTTATTTATATTTTATTTTTCTTTCCAGCACCCTTTCCCCTCTGTGTTGTTGTCTGAACGTTTGGGGTGAGTTAGGAATACGGGGTTGGGAAAGGGGTTACACTAGGAAAGTTAGTTAGTTACATTTTCTGTCCATTTAATTATAAAACTGTACATAATAGAAGGTTACTTGTGTTAAAGTTACAAACATCATGACTGTAGTTTATTGGGCTCAACCAAGGACCTTGGGTATTTTAAATAAAACCTAATTTCACCTGTGTTGCGACTTCGGGGGCTTGAATTAACCAGGATGTCATGACACAAGATTAAACTATGTTCTTGAAATGAATCACAAAAATGATCTCAAACATAATTTCCAATTGTATTTAAGAGATGTTTATTTCTGATCAATTTATTTGCTGCTAGCAGCTGTCATGACAGAATTTTGGTGCAATCCAAATTCTGGAAGCGCAATAACATGCAGAAGATCATTATCAATTATGACGTGATTATTGCAGGTTTATTAAGATGTAATGTTCAATAATTTTACTACTGTTTAGCAATTTATTCTACTGATATTCTAAGATTCGTGTTGCTCCAATTTTCTTCAATTTACCTGAAAGATTCATCAAGCCCTCTACCGTTATTTTATTTATTTATTTTTCCAATTAAGGGAAAATTTAGCGTGGACAATCCACCTACCATCCACATCTTTGGATTGTGGGAGTGAGACCCAAGCAGGCACTGGAAGAATTAGGACTGATCATTGACATCTAAGCACAAATAATGCTGAACAAACTGTTGGCTATTCTCAATTATTTTAGCCATTATCCTGGTATGTGATACACGTCAGAAGATGGGTTAATACACCAGCAGACACTGGGATAAATAACCAGTTCCTCAATTTTTGAATGCATTTATTGAAAGGGGCGACAGCCACAACTGAATCAGCTATAGCAGCATATGGGATATTAGGTTTAACGATTCATCTGAAGAAGATAAACAATATTGATAAATTGAAGAATATTGGAATCAGTTCTGCATGGACTTACAGAAGAATTCTTTTTAAATTACATTTTTGTTGTCTCATCCACATTGGAAAACGCACTACAAGTTGCTTCCCACAAAGGGAACAATATTCAAGCTTCCGACTAATGCATCTATTGGAATTAACTTAGTTGTTCATAACTTCAATATTGCTAGAAAGAGAGACATGTTTGCCAAACCTTCTCATTTTGCACTGATCTGGACAACGGCACAAATGCCACATTTCAAATGATCACAACAAATTATAGTACAGGAGAAAAGGATGCTGATTGGTTGGCAAATCTACTCGATTGCTTTCTCCATGGCAAGACATCCGCCAATGAGGAATGATAGGAGAAGGCTTGAAGCAAGTCAAAAATCATAAATGCTTTAAAAATATTTGGGGTTGTTTGCGAAAAAAAGGCCCTTGCACATGAACACATATTACTTTTAGCAAGCATAAATGAGCCACATTAAGACTTTGATTGATTATCTTAAATTGCAGTAAGAAGTCTTACAACACAAGGTTAAAGTCCAGCAGGTTTGTTTCGAATCACTAGCTTTTGGAGCACTGCTCCTTCCTCAGGCGAGGAAGGTTCCAACAAACATGTTGGAATTTAAGCTGGTGTAAGACTTCTTACTGTGCTCACCCCAGTCCAACGCTGGCATCTCCACATAATATCTTAAATTGGTTGTTAGTGGAGCTATTGACATACTCAGGATTATTCAGCAAGTGCTTCCCAATTGCAGAATCACACCTGATCATGTTTTGCTTTGGGTTTTGCAAGCACCAGCTGGTTGACTACCGTCTGCACTCTGCATATTATGAACAACCAAAACCTAGTGGAGCAGCGTAACAACAACAATCTCTCCCTCAATGTCAGCAAAACTCAAGGGCTGGTCATTGACTTCACACCCCTGCATCAACGGGGCCGAGGTGGAGATGGTTGACAGCTTCAAATTCCTAGGTGTGCACATCACCAAAAATCTGTCCTGGTCCATCCATGTCAACATGACAATCAAGAAAGCACAATAGCGCCTATACTTCCTCAGGAAACTAAGGAAATTCGGCACGTCCACATTGACTCTTATCAACCTTTACAGGTGAACCATAGAAAGCATCCTATCTGGCTGCGTCAGAGCCTGGTATGGCAATTGATCAGCCCAAGACTGGAAGAAACTACAGAAAGTCGTGAACATCGTCCAGTCCATCACACAAACCCACCTCCCTTCCATTGACTCTGTCTACATCTCCCGCTGCCTTGGGAAAGCGGGAAGCATGATCAAGGACCCCTTCCACCCGGCTTACTCACTCTTCCAACTTCTTCCATCAGGCAGGAGATACTAAAGTCTGAGCACACCAACTAACAGATTCAAAAAAATGTCTTCCCCATTGTTACCAGACTCCTAAACAACCCTCTTATAGACTGATGGGCTGATCTGATCTCTTCAGTAAGAAGTCTTACAACACCAGGTTAAAGTCCAACATGTTTGTTTCAAACACTAGCTTTTGGAGCACTGCTCCTTCCTCAGGTGAATGAACCCGAGGAAGGGGCAGTGCTCCGAAAGCTAGTGTTTGAAACAAACATGTTGGACTTTAACCCGGTGTTGTAAGACTTCTTACTGTGCTCACCCCAGTCCACGCAGGCATTTTCACATCCTGATCTCTTCACATATCTTTACCCAATACCTGTGTCTCTGTATTTACATTTTGTATTTTATGTTTGCCCTGTTATGTATTTCCTTTTCATGTGCGGAATGATCTGTTTGAGCTGCATGCAGAACACTACTTTGGACTGTACCCCAGTGCATGACAATAAACCAATACAATACAATACAAAAGGAACATGGACCAAAGGTTGCCACTTTCAGACCTGAAAAATGTCCGGTCTCCCTTAAATTACCCTGAAGAGATGAAATCTCAAAAAATTTGAATGGATTACATATTACTGCACATTCATTCTATTACTATGCAATAACTGCACAAATGCCGCACTGACATGATGCCACCTTTAGTCCAAAAAGACATCTGCCTACCACATAATTTAGCAACTTCATGTAAGAACTTCAGTGTCGATACAATGCCAGATACATCGGTTGTAAATCCCAAAGATTAGCTCACGAAATCACATAACATGTTGCTTTGCTTGTTCACAATAAGCAGGGTGTAGACTGTACCCAACCTGCCCATGTTTGCAAAATCCAAAACAAAACATCTACTGTTCGATGCAATTCTGCAATACGGGGCACTTGCCGAACAATCCTGAATGCACTAATAGCTCCACTATCAACTAAATTAAGACAATAAGTAGAGCTCATATCGTGGCTCATGTATGCTCATTACAAGCAACATACATACATTCATATATAGGGTATCATTCTCTGAAAACAAAAGGAATGTGTTCAAGTTTTGCTTCTTTTTTGAATTATTTGGGAGCTTGAGCTCCCCATTGTTTTTGCAATGGTAATGCCTCAGCCAGAGATGCCTTGCCAACTAATCAGTACCCTTTTCATCTTTTAAAAAAAAAAATTCATTCAAGGGACATGGGCATTACTGACTGAACCAGCATGTATTGCCCATCCCTAATTGCCCTTGAGGGGGCACTACGAGTCAACCACATTACTGTGGGTCAGGAGTCACAGGTTGGCCAGATCAGGTAAGGATGGCAGATTCCTTCCCTAAAGGACATTAGTGAACCTGATGGGTTTTTACGACAATCAGAATTGTTTCAGGATTCATTAGACTATCAGACTTTTAATTCCAGATTTTCGTTGAATTCAAATTTCACCATCTGCAGGTGGCGGGATTCAAACCCGCGTCCCCAGACCATTACCCTGGGTTTCTGGTTTACTAGTCCAGTGACAATGCCACTACACCACCGACTCCCCATAATATAAATTGTTGCGATTGTTTGAAAAGTGACATTCCTGCGCTTGTCCTGTTGAATGCAAGACAAAAAAGTTATGGCAATGTCTCCCTTGTCAGCGCTTAAGACTCAACTAAGTTTAAATGCTGAACGTAGTGTGGTTTTTAAACTGGTGCGCGAGTTACAGATCCAGTTGTCTGCCGTTTTTCAAGATGGCCAAACTAAACTAAAAATCAACTTCCTTCTAACATACCGTGCCAGTTGCCAATCGACTACCCTTGCATCCTTATTACATACTACCTCCACCATGTATAGCTGCAATAAAAACAATTTATGGCATCTTTCCTGGAACTAGAAAATGCAGTACAGATTACACCACATGATCCTTCAATTGCCCCGAAAGGAATTGAAAACACCTTCTTCCAATTCAAATTTCCTTTTCTAGTCACTTATTTTTATCCAACAATACTGAAACCAACCAATGCTGGATAATCATGCATTTTGGTGAAAGGTTGGCTTACCGTCATTCAGGTCCTGGAGAAGGTTTTCTTGACAGGAAAAGTCCAGTTTCACTTGAATGTTCACTGTGAAACAGCAATCTTCCCAGATTCAAGTGGAAATTGTGCGAGCAATTCTTCTAAATTCCAGCTCAAAAAATCACCATACAGTTTTTCTGTGAACAACAAAAGAACTTGATTCATGAACCACATAATATATCATACCAAATTGAATGAAGTTCAGCTGATAACTATGGTTGGACATGTGCTGTTCTATTTTCAAATAAATCAACATTTCTGCATGATCAGTAAAAAACATTTCAACAATAGATTTTAGTACAGAAACAATTAATTCTTGAAAATAGAAACTAGAATTTGGAAAGTTAGAAAATCAGTGTGAACTCAGTAAATTCAGAACCAAAAATCACAATACCCGATGAAACAAACCAAAATTCCTATTAACATTTGATAATGATGTTCAAAGACCATTTGGAATAAGTAATGCAGCAAATCGCATGATTTACATTGCATATTTGGATGAAGTTTTATTTTAGCGTGGCCCGGTAGCACATTGGTAAGCACTGTTGCTTCACAGTGCCAGGGTCCCAGATTCGATACGTGGCTTGGGTCACTGTGTGGAGTCTGCACGGGTTTCTTCCGGGTGCTCCGTTTTCCTCCCACAAGTCCGAAAGACGTGCCATTAGGTAATTTGGACATTCTAGGGCAGCACGGTGGCGCAGTGGTTAACATTGGAGGTTCGATCCTGGCTCTGGGTCACTGTCTGTGTGGAGTTTACACATTTCCCCCGTGTTTGTGTGGGTTTCGCTCCCACAACCCAAAGATGTGCAGGGTAGGCTGTTTGGCGATGTTAAATTACTCCTTAATTGGAAAAAATTTTTAAAAAAATTTTAAGAAGGTAATTTACACATTCTGAATGTGGCGACTAGGGGCTTTTCAAAGGAACTTCATTGCAGTGTTAATGCAAGCCTACTTGTGACAATAAAGAGTGTTATTATATTTAGTCCCAAGAACATATTACAACATAGTAAGTTATTGTTTAGTTCTGGAACTTAAGGAGCACAAAAGGCCCAAGTAAAATTAATTATTATATTCCTATAATATTGACAAGATATAAATTGATGCTGACTGAGGGCTACAATTTCCAGAGTTACAGAAAATATTGCATTATCTCCAGTAATTTAGAGGAAAATATGTGATGTTTTCAACCTAATTAATTCTCGCCTCCATAAACACACATGTCCAGAAAGGGCATCAATTTGTAGATGTGCAGCAACACTTAAAATTGATAAAGAACACATCGACCAATATGCAAACACA
The DNA here is from genome assembly GCF_902713615.1 of Scyliorhinus canicula. Classification (NCBI taxonomy): domain Eukaryota; kingdom Metazoa; phylum Chordata; class Chondrichthyes; order Carcharhiniformes; family Scyliorhinidae; genus Scyliorhinus; species Scyliorhinus canicula. Next base: position 78,859,707 of record NC_052155.1, on the reverse strand, counting down.
GAAAATTGCATAACTGGCCATAGTGTTATGATTGGGATGGGAAGAGTCCGCAGTTTATTTAGCCCCACGACCCCACATCACATCATTAGTTGAAAAGTTTAATTCACTCACCAACATAGGCAATTATTTACCTTAGCTGTTATTAGACCCAGAATAAAGGAGACTTTAACCAGGTTTCTTTCACTAAACTGATGATTGATTATAAAACAAAGATTTGTTTGTTAAAACAAATTGCAAGAACTGGTACTTACACAATTGTACTCTGGAAGTACAACTATCTATCCCTTTTTAAAGATAACCGAGCACACACTAGCAAATGATGGACAAGCAAATAGATAAGCAGAGATGAACTATGGCAGAGATGCTTTAAAAAGTCATGGATAAAGTTTTGAAAGGTATGATTTTTCCAACAATGAATATATATACAATGAGAAATCAGTTGTTCTTAAGATTCAATACAAGGGCAGTTGCACAATTTTCCAAGAATAGCATCAATTTGTCGGAAGAATGTGTTTTTGCAGCTTATACTTTGTAGCCAACGTATCACTAAAAAGAACAACCAAATTCTCAATTTCATTTTAGCAAGCAGAACAATTCTGAAATATAGATTTTTCAGCTGTTATTCCAGCAGCAATTCTGAAAAATGGAAGAGACAAAAATGTAATGTTAACAGTTTCAACTATGAATGGGATCAATAATTTAAAACATTTATTGGAGATAAGAATATGCTGTCATTTTCAGTATGAGAGGTGTTTGCAGACGGAGTTAGTAATGTAATTGGGTATGGTAAAGGTTGATTGAGGGCTATGCAGAGACTTAGAAGATGGCACTTCATCTGCACATTTTTCCACTGCGCCATGTCTATAAAGCAAATTGAAAAGTAAACCTTGGATATCATGCTTTTCTGACTGTGAAGTCTCAAGACACATGCATTTTGTTTCAATTTGTCATTTTCTAATTTAGCAATCATTACAATCAATCTTGTATCACAAAAAAATTACCAAATGTGCATCGTGATAGAAAATAGGCAGCACTAGCACAGTGGTTGGGACTGTTGCCCGTTAATTGGAAAAAAATAATTGGGTACTCTGAACTTATATTTGTTAAAAAGAAAAAAAAAATGAAACTTCTTTTGTCAATGTTTATAATTGAATTTCATATGTGGTTGCAGATCTTCCATCAGTGGTGACATGTACCCTGTAGTTTTCTTTTTAAAATCTCCTACACGAAAGAACCTCTGAAGAAATGACTCTGCACCTGGAGAATTCTATTTTCAAAGCCAGAAAGGTGCTTTGGCATTAATTCTCAATTATCATTCCCTTAAAAATTAAATTGCTGTTGACTGTAACAGCCCAAACATTTTGGGTATTTTTAGTGGGCAAGTTACAGGCTCCGCCCCAAACAATCACGATATTACATCAACTGTATGATCAAATCTGTTGATGAAACTCAAGTGACTGGATGTACACATGTGGGAGGCATACGAAGCAGGCTAACTGATTATTTTGTTGTTATTTTGAACCTGGAACGAGCAAGTGCAGAGTGATTCCCAAAGGGGTTGCATTTCATTTTTTTTAATGCACTTTGATCTCCCACGGCATTGGAAGTAAAGAGTTATAACTCCCATCTACAAACAGCATAGATAATTCAATATTTAAGTTATTGTGCTTTGTGAGGTTCATGGGATAAGATGTTTGAAGCATCATCAGCAAATTACTTCAAATCTTTTCCTCTTTAAGCTCAAAAATCCACTTTATACCTCTTGTATTACCCAAGGACTTTCATGGATCCATTGTGAAGTAAAATTGCTTTTAAAGAATTGCAAAAGTGATACTAGGATTTTTCTTCAAATACATCTCTGAAATAGTTCACAAAAATAAATTCAATGTGCAAGTCAGCTTTAAATATATCCAAATAATTTAAAGCGACTTGAAATTTTTAACATATTCGTTGCATTTAAACATGTGTAATTATATTGAATCAATTTACTATTTCTGAATACCACAAACCTCCCATACAGAATTGTGTTCAAAAGAAACAAAAAAAAATGCAAGGTAGTGAAATCAAAACCAAGTAGTCTTCATTTAAAATGGGGTTTGAAGGCAAGGAATAATTTAGTCAGGGTCCTCAGGTATAACTTTGTTCCCATTTTGATGTTACAAATGATATCCTTATTTTTACATATTTCTGCTATTAATTCCCATGTCCATGTTTCTAATGGAAACTGCCTCCAAATGAAAAATGAAATGAAAATGAAATGAAAATCGCTTATTGTCACGAGTAGGCTTCAATGAAGTTACTGTGAAAAGCCCCTAGTCGCCACATTCCAGCGCCTGTCTGGGGAGGCTGGTACGGGAATCAAACCATGCTGCTGGCCTGCCTTGGTCTGCTTTAAAAGCCAGCGATTTAGCCCAGTGAGCTAAACCATTGTGGTAATTCCACCCAGTGGCCAATAGAAGTCCTGTCATGGTGTTTTAAACCCTTTAGCCAGCAGCTACATGGCAAGGTTTCCAATTAATTACAAAAAGAACAAAGAAAAGTACAGCACAGGAACAGGCCCTTCGGCCCTCCAAGCCTACGCCGACCATGCTGCCCATCTAAACTAAAATCTTCTACACTTCCGGGGTCCATATCCCTCCATTCCCATCCTATTCATGTATTTGTCAAAATGCCCATTAAATGTCACTATTGGCACTGCTTCCACCACCTCCTCCGGCAGCAAGTTCCAGGCACCCACTACTCTGTGTAAAAATCTTACCTCATACATCTCCTCTAAACCTTGCCCCTTAAACCTATGCCCCCTAGTAATTGACCCCTCTACCCTGGGAAAAAGTCTCTGACTATCCACTCTGTCTATGCCCCTCATAATTTTGTGGACTTCTATCAGGTCGCCCCTCAACCTCCGTCGTTCCAGTGAGAACAAATCAAGTTTATTCAACCTATCCTCATAGCTAATGCCCGCCATACCAGGCAACATCCTGGTAAATCTCTCCTGCACTCTCCACATCCTTCTGGTAGTGTGGCGACCAGAATTGAACACTGTGTGGCCTAACTAAGGTTCTATACAGCTGCAACATGATTTGCCAATGCCCCGGCGAATGAAGGCAAGCATGCCCTATGCCTTCTTGACTACCTTCTCCACCTGTGTTGCCCCTTTCAGTGACCTATGGACCTGGACACTAAGATCTCTCTGACTGTCAATACTCTTGAGGGTTCTACCATTCCCTGTGTATTCCCTACCTGTATTAGACCTTCTAAAATGTATCACCTCACATTTGTCCGGATTAAACTCCATCTGCCATCTCGCCGCCCAAGTCGCCAAACAATCTAATTAAATTGAGTGCAATTACAATATAATGTTCCCACAAAGGTAGTTTCCATTGCAAATGTTGACAAATTGTATGTGTTTATGTATGTATGTGTGTATGTGTGTATGTATGTATGTATGTATGTATGTATGTATGTATGTATGTATGTATGTATGTATGTGTGTGTCTGTGTCTGTGTGTGTGTGTATGTATGTATGTAATATATACACAAATAGATCTGACGATGGCTGCAGCTTGTCCAGCCATCGTCAATGCCCCATTATGTGGTGCGATACAAGCAGCTTCACAATAGCATTTACAGATACTTGGTGCTTGTTCATATGGTATATGTATTCACAGCAATCGGTGTTCACACACCAAGATTACATATCATTGCATTTATTTCTAGATAGAGTTGAAGTGTAGGAATCATGATATTCTTGCTTTATGGTACGACTGAAATGATTTTCTCTAAAACATTGTTAAGACTATTGTTCAGAGTTCAGTAAATTTGCTTGAATGCTCTAACTGTTGCATGTTTATTTCAGTTGCCAGAAAAAGCAAGCTATCAGCAGACATCTGCATCCCTAGTCTATTTTATTGTTTCTCAGAACTATTGCTTCTGGGATGACCTGAAGCTGCTGTTATCCATGGAGATTCTGAAGATGCACAGTTGCCAAGGACGCCCAAATGGAACTCAACATTTTGACTTTGATATATAATCGCTATTTTCTAATGGATACTTGTTCTATATCCTGGAATTCTTTTTCCAGCACAATCATGAGAGCACCATCACAAGGATTAAACAGTTCAAAGAGATCAACCATATCCAGTTCCTTCCTCTTTGGGCAACTATGGATGAAATAAATGTGGTTTTGCTCATGTTGCCCTATTCAGAAGAAGAAAAAATTACCCGGATCAATGTGATACACAATAAGCTTTTGGAGTGAAACTTTTCCTGCTGAATATTTGCTGCCAAGTGGAAACCATCATCTCAAAATTTCTCAAGGCATATAACAAATCCCAGAATCACTTATTAATAAAGATAGAATATATTCAGGGATTGAATATAGTACCCCTAGCTCTCGAGAGACAGGGTCAAGAATATGCTCAATAGTTGTTACTTGATCTTTGTTGTGCTGCCACTGTCATTCATACTAATTATGGTATGTGAATTACTTTTGGGTTATGTTTGAAACATGATAAAGTGCGATACGCAGAGATGTTTCTTTGTATAATGAATTGTAACTGTTCACATTAAAAATGAGCGTTGCTTCTTCAATTAAGGACACGGCTTATCCAAGATAAAACAAACTGTGAGATTTAGCTCGCTGAGAATAAAAAGTGTACAATCAGATGACCTTCATGAGGATTTTCACATATTAAATAACACAAGCAACACAGAACTATATGAAAAGCGGAATACAGCAGGGATACTAAATTCAGGTTCTGATGACAGGTCCTTGACCATTTCTGCTTCCACGCATACTGCCTGACCTGTTCAGTGTTTCCAGCATTTGCAATTTTCTTTTTCACAGAACTAGTTTCTGACTTCCGATGATGACGACGTGCTGAGCAGTCGTACGTTAGGTGGCTCTCCTCCCGTGGATCCGAAAAACAGGCATGTTTCAATGAAACGTGGCAAAAAGACGCAGCACAACTCCACCTCCACGTGCGCAAGGCTCAGCCTGACGCAACTAAAAGTGGTACACAGAGCCCATTTAACAAGAACCGGAGGTGGAGGATAGATGTGAATGGTGCCAAGGAAGCCCAGCCAACCACGCCCACATGTTCTGGTCTTGCCCCAGACTTGCAGGGTACTGGACAGCCTTCTTCAAGGCAATGTCCAAAGTGGTGGGGATGAGGGTGGAGCCATGCCCAAAAGTGGCAGTCTTCAGGGTTTCAGATCAGCCAGATCTATTCACAGGAAGGAAGACGGACGCCCTTGCCTTTGCCTCCCTGATTGCCCGCTGTAGAATCCTGTTCGGCTGGCGGTCAGCAGCACCACCCAAAGCTGCAGGCTGGCTGTCCGACCTCTCGGCATCTCTCCAAATGAGAAAATCAAATTCGCCATCGGAGGGTCAGACAGCGGCTTCACAGAACATGGGAGCCATTCACACAATTGTTCCAGGACCTGTTTGTGGCCAACGAACAAGCAGAAGAATAGCCAGGTAGCCAAGAATCAGGGGAAAGTAGCCAAAGCATGAGAGGGAGAGATAGACCGGGAGAGGAGGGGGACAGCGAAACCTGGAGCGGTACTGGAGCGGTTCAGGCTTGGAACAGGGTTCATCTCGTGGGTGAAGCTCCTATACAACACTCCCATGGTGAGCGTACGAACAAACAACACCAACTCCAGTAATTCCAGCTGCACAAGGGCACCAGGCAGTGATGCCCGCTGTCCCCACTGCTGTTCGCTCTAGCGATCGAACCATTAGTGATCGCTCTCGGAACAACAAAAAACTGGAGGGGGATGCAAAGGAGAGGCAGAGAGCACAGAGTCTCGCTCTATGCAGATGACCTGCTTCTCTACATTGCAGACCCACAAAGCAGCATGGAAGGAATCATCCCGGTCCTGAAAGAGTTTTGTGCCTACTCGGCTACAAACTAAGCATGAGCAAAAGCGAGATCTTCCCGGTACACCCACAAGGAGTAGGGGCAGCACTGGTGGCACTGCTGCGTTCAAACAAGCCCGACATAAATTCCGCTACCTGGGGTTCCAAATCGCTCATGACTGGAAGGGGATCCACAAATGGAACCTGACCAGTCTGACAGAGAAAGTCAAAAAAACCTGCACAGATGGAACACACTCCCACTCTCACTCTCACTCGCGGGGAGAGCGCAGACGATCAAAATGAATGTGCTGCCCAGATACCTCTTCGTACTTAGATCTAACATGCTCTATATCCCCAAGGCCTTTTTCAAATCACTAGACAAATTAATCATGGCGTTCGAATGGGAAAGGGGGAATGACTGCTGGGATCACAAAGAAGGTTTTACAAAAAACAAAGTCCAGGGGAGTGCTAGCCCTCCTAAACCTGCAATTCTGCACAGGGCAGCGACAACCGAATGAGTAAGGGGATGGATCAAGGAGCCAGATGCCGAGTGGGTGCACGCAGAGGAGGTCTCCTGCAAGGACCTCTCCCCAGGCCCTCGCCACGGCAGCACTCCCATCCCCATCCAAAAAACACTCCAGCAACCAAGTGGTAGTGTAGCCACCTGGGGTGGCCACTTCCCGATTCCAAAATGGAGACCCACAAAGAATACAGGGAAAATTGGCCAGGCACAGAAAACAAGCAGGTGCAAGGTTTCCTGTGTATTAAGGCTTGCAGAACCCAGACAGAACCGAAACCAGTAGCCATCTACATATTAATGAGCAATCCCCAGAAACAATTAGAAATATTGAAGCAATCGGGACCAAACCAGACTCCCCGGCGCCAGCGGGAGCCAGGACATAGGAAGGCCAACAGACATATAGGAACCGCCCAGTGATCAGGGAACAGCTCCAGTATTGGAGAAATCGATTGAAACGATTGGGATGTGGTCCAATTAATTGGGACCTGGTCCGGGGTCCGCCCAAAAGGGCACGAAACACCTGGGGACTATAAAATAGAGTCCCCAAGTTCAGCTCGTCCTTCTTGGCAGGTTCTCTTAGCAGCTCGAAAGAACTCTTTTTTTTTTTTAAATTTAGATTACCCAATTATTTTTTCCAATTAAGGGGCAATTTAGTGTGGCCAATCCACCTACTCTGCACATTTTTGGGTTGTGGGGGCGAAACCCACGCAGACACGGGGAGAATGTGCAAACTCCACACAGACAGTGACCCAGGGCCGGGATTCGAACCTGGGACCTCAGCGCCGTGAGGCGGTTGTGCTAACCACTAGGCCACCATGCTGCCCTTGCTCGAAAGAACTCTTGACCGTAACTCTCAACAAGGAGAGACCTGCCTAGCAGCTGCACCAACCAAGTAAGTCTCCAGTCAATGCACGCTATGAGATAGGCGCTCCTAGCTACTATTCCATACCAGCTTGAAACCTGCAGCCTCAGAACCGAACAAAGGCCATTGTTCCTCTGACCTGGTGGGCCATTCCGAAAGCTAAGTATAGGCCTTTAGTGTTAGTGATAGTCTAGTAAGTAGAGTTTTATGCATGAGTAGTGATTGACTGTGTGTATAATCAATGTGTTTTGTTTTGAAACTTACTAACTGGTGTATTTAGTTATTGATCAGCACTTGGCCTTGGACCTCGTGGTGGTATCAGAAAGATACCTGGCGACTCTAGAGCAAAGGTTATTAAAACAGAGCAATTAAGTAAAAGCACAATTAGCAACAGTGGTAGCCACCCTCCAGACCTGGAACTAACTACGACAGCATTTCGGCCTGACCAAAAAGTCAGACAAACCCCTTTCTGCAACAACCATAGGTTCGCCCCAGCGCTCACTGACACCACCTTTGAAAAGTGAAGACAGGACGGGAGGACACGGACAGTCAGGGACCTATACATCAACGGCAGGATCGCAACAATGGACGAACTGACAGAGATTTCAGCTAGCTAGGGAGAACGAACCAAGGTACCTGCAACTTTAAAACTTCTTATGGAAGGAGACAAGGACGTACCCACGACTGCCACGACACACACTACTGGAGGAGTTACTTGACACAAACATCCTAGGTAAAGGAACCTGTAGCGACATGTATGAACGACTGGTAGAGAGGACTGACACCGTACTGGACACAATGAGAAAGAAAAAGGCCTGGGATTGAAATAGGGTGGGGACTCTGGAGTGAAGCACTGCATCGGGTCAACTCCACCACCACATGTGCAAGGCTCAACCGGACACAACTAAAGGTGGTACATCGAGCCCACTTAACAAGAAACCGTATGAGTAGGTTCTTCCCAAAGGTGGAGGATAGATGTGAACGGCGCCAAGGAGGCCCGGCCAACCACGCCCACCTGTTCTGGTCGTGCCCCAGACTTGTTGGGTACTAGACAGCCTTCTCTGAGGCAATGTCCAAAGTGGTGGGGATGAGGGTGGAGCCATGCCCGAAAGTGGAGGTCTTCGGGGTATCAGACCAGCCAGACCTATTCATAGGGAGGAGGGCGGACGCCCTTGTCTTTGCCTCCCTGACTGCCCGCCGTAGAATCCTGTTCGGCTGGCGGTCAACAGCACCACCCAAAGCTGCAGACTGGCTGTCTGACCTATCAGAATCTCTCCAAATGGAGAAAATCAAATTCGCCATCCAAAGATCGAATGACAGCTTCCAGCGAATGTGGGAGCCATTCACCCATCTGTTCCGGGAACTGTTTGTAGCCAACAAACGAGTAGAAGAACAATCAAGTAGTCAAGAACCAGGGGAAAGTAGCCAAGGCATGAGAAGGAGGGAAAGATCCGGGGAGGGGGTGGGGGGGAGGAGAGAGAGCGGCAGTGCAGGGGGAGAGAAAACTCAAGCGAAAAGAAAGATGAACTGCAGGGAAGGAGAGGTGGGAGCAGAGAAGAAGGAAAGGGAGGAGGCACAGAACAATAGAGGGGAACAAGGAGGTGGGGGAAGACGAGGGAACACAAACTGGAAGGAGAGCACAGGAAACGACAACAACCACGGCAAACACAGTAACAGAGAGTAAGAAAGTACAGGAGGAAGAAATGAAGAACGGGCGAAGCAAAGGCGAACGCGCTACAACGGGAGCGAAGGCAGACAGGGAGAAGCAAGCAACAGCATCGGGGCACCACCCAGGCGCCCCCCCAGATCCATTTTTTGTATTGCCGGGGGTGTGTTCAATCTCTTTGTACAGGACAAGAAAAAGAGATGGATAAAAATGTAAGAATGCACAAGACGGGCATACAGATGTACTGTAATTGTCTCCCCATACCTTGATGTGTATATACCCCCCCCACTACATGTTTTTCTTGCTAATCATGAGATTTTGCTAACTATATAGCGTTGTTGTTTTTAGTCTTGTGTATAATATCTTCTCAGTTTTTTTCTTTCTCTTTTGTGCACATCTGTAAATATACTGTGTTCGAAAACCCAGTAAAAAACACTTATAAAAAAAGAACTAGTTTCTGGCATACACATCAAGTCAGAAATATTTCTCTCAGTTTATCAAACCATCGCTCTACCTGAATTCTTCCACTGCTGCTACATTCTGAGACTGCTTATCCAACACTCAATACTGGGTGAGCAAAAAATGCTTCCAAATATTGGGAAGACATTAGTCATTGTTTCCAGTCCCCATGACAAACTTAATTCCCTAGCTACTGGTTCCATCCCTCTCCGAGCAATAGTCTGAGATTAATTCAGTGTGTTCACAACTCAGTATTTTGATCCTCAGAGGAGCTTCCGACCTCACAACCATGCCATGGCTATTATCACATATTTCCACCTTCTTATCAAGACTTCACATGTTTCAACTCGTTTGTTTCTAAAACCCTTATTTGTGTCTTTGTTACCTCTGAATTCAGCTATTCCAACACACCCTTACATGGCAGTATGGTGGCACAGTAGTTAGCACTGGTGCCTCACAGCGTCAGGGACCCAGGTTCAATTCTGGTCTTGGGTGACTGTCTGTGTGAAGTCTGCATTAGTTTCCTCAGGTGCTCCGATTTCCTCCCACGGTCCAAAGATGTGCAGGTTTGGTGGATTGCCCATGCTCCATTGTCCCTTTGTGTTGAAAGTTTTGCAGGTTAACTGTGGTTACAGGGATAGGGTGGGGTGCTCTTTAAGGGCTGGTCCGTACTCGATGGGCTGAGTGACCTCCTTCTGCACTGTAGGGGTTCTATGGTAAATGTTCTCTCGCATTCTACCCTCTGTAAACTCGAGATCATCCAAACTTCTGTTGCCTTTATCTTAACTTGCAGCAAGTCACATGCACCTAACACAGTGCTCACTGCTCTATCGCGGCTCCTCGTCAAGCAACATCTTTGATTCGCATCCCAGTTTTCAAATTCCAACACGCCCCTCCCCATCTCTGCAATCAACTCCAATTCTGGCTAACTTACAATCCTTATTATAATTGATTCACTACTGGTGCCCCGAGTTTTGGTTGCCTAGGTCCCAAGCTCTGGAATTCCCTCTCTACACTTCTCTACTTTTCTACCTAGCTTTCCTCCTTTATGACACTTCTTACAATCTTCCAGTTCAAACAAACTTTTGTTCAACTCAACATCTCAGGTGGCTTGATGTCATATTTTGTTTTACAATGCTCCTGTGAAGCAACTTGGGAGTTTAATCATGTTAAAAAGCCTTAAATAAATAAAAGGTGTTGTCATCATGATCAAAACTCAACTATATACTCCAGACAATAGGCCTGTGTGAACATACCTCTGGCTAGCTTGCCCTAAATATTTGGAAAAACTCTTTTAACATAATCGTCTTCAAGAAAAGGACCCTTGGACATACCGGTAAGTATACAGAACAGCTCAAAATATAAAGGGATTATTTCAAGTCGGTGTAACTTTTCTAGTCGGGCTACAAAATCTATGGTTGTCATTCATATTTCTTCACCCATTCATCCACAAAAATTATTTAGCCAAAAGTGATTTTAGTAAGTTTTGGGTGGAAATCTGACTGAACGGAAATATTTTCAGACAGCCCAATGTAATTTGACCACGCATAATTAAATAAGTGATTTAATGCAGATCACCCTGCTCTCTTGTACAAATCACAAGACGATGGATCATTTGTGAGAACATCTCAGAGATTCAAGAAAATCTAGCATCTTTGTGCAAACAAATTTCTTTGACTTCTGCCAGTCTTAAGAATTTTTTTTTTTTTAAAAAAAGGAAATTACAGACCACTCAGCTCAACATCAGTCATAGGAAAAATAATGGAATTGCTACTAAAGGAGAGAACAGAACAACATCGTGAAATGAACAATAGAATGCTGAATAGACAGTATGAATTTTAAAAGGGAAAACCTTGCTTGACCTACTTTATTGAATTTGTTTGTAAAGTTAACGGGGGGAGTAGACAATGGTAATGAAATACATGTAATTGATCAGATTTAAAGGGCAGCTCCAAGGACATCAAGGTTTTCGTCAATTCTGGTAAACATCTGAAGAGGGAGATAGGATGGCTTAAGGGGGAGCGCTTTATACAATATATCGGAATTATTTTTAAAGATCTAGTCATATGTTTTGACCATCTTCATCGGTTACCGAAAGAAGCAAAACCTTCTGTTGGGTTGAAAGTCACACAAGCTGCTAGCTGTGAAGAAGCATTCAAGGGCACAAACTGATCGTTAGTTATCAGGAAGGAACACCACAGGTGTAAACCTCCCAAGGACTGCAATAACATTGTGGAATCATTAACCATTTGCTCTGGTGCCAAATTGTCTGGAGATAACAGAAGGAAGGTGACAATCACATTGTCTATTGAAACATCCACAGAACATAGAACATTACAGCGCAGTACAGGCCCTTCGGCCCTCGATGTTGCGCCGTCCTGTGAAACCCCTCTAAAGTCCCTCTACACTATTCCCTTATCGTCCATATGCCTATCCAATTACCATTTGAATGCGTTTAATGTTGGCGAGTCCACTACTGTTGCAGGCAGGGCATTCCACGCCCTTACTACTCTCTGAGTAAAGAACCTACCTCTGACATCTGTCCTATATCTATCTCCCCTCAATTTAAAGCTATGTCCCCTCGTACTGGACATCACCATCTGAGGAAAAAGGCTCTCACTGTCCACCCTATCTAATCCTCTGATCATCTTGTATGCCTCAATTAAGTTACCTCTTAACCTTCTTCTCTCCAACGAAAACAGCCTCAAGTCCTTCAGCCTCTCCTCACAAGATCTTCCCTCCATACCAGGCAACATCCTTGTAAATCTCCTCTGTACCCTTTCCAATGCTTCCACATCCTTCCTTTAGTGTGGCGACCAGAACTGCAGGCAATACTCCAAATGCGGCCGCACCAGAGTTTTGTACAACTGCAACATGACCTCATGGCTCAGAAACTCAATTACTCTACCAATAAAAGCTAACACACCGTATGCCTTCTTAACAACCCTCTCAACCTGGGTGGCAACTTTCAGGGATCTATGGACATGGACACCAAGATCTCTCTGCTCGTCCACACTATCAAGAATCTTGCCATTAGCCCAGTACTCTGTCTTCCTGTTATTCCTTCCAAAATGAATCACCTCACACTTTTCTGCATTAAACTCCATTTGCCACCTGTCAGCCCAGCTCTGCAGCTTATCTATGTCCCTCTGTAACTTGTAACATCCTTCTGCACTGTCTACAACTCCACCGATTTTAGTGTCATCTGCAAATTTACTCACCCATCCTTCTACGCCCTCCTCCAGGTCATTTATAAAAATGACAAACAGCAGCGGCCCCAAAACAAATCCTTGTGGTACACCACTAGTAACTGGACACCAGTCAGAACATTTCCCATCAACCACCACTTTGTCTTCCATCAGCTAGCCAATTTCTGATCCAAACTGCTAAATCACACTGAATCCCATGCCTCTGTATTTTCTGCAATAGCCTACCGTGGGGAACCTTATCAAATGCTTTACTGAAATCCATATACACCACATCAACTGATTTACGCTCATCCACCTGTTTGGTCACCTTCTCGAAGAACTCAATGAGGTTTGTGAGGCACGACCTACCTTCACAAAACCATGTTGACTATCTCTAATCAAATTATTCCTTTCCAGATGATTATACATCCTATCTCTTATAAACCTTTCCAAGACTTTTCCCACAACAGAAGTAAGGCTCACTGGTCTATAGTTACCGGGGTTATCTCTACTCCCCTTCTTGAACAAGGGGACAACATTTGCTATCCTCCAGTCTTCTGGCACTTGAGAGAAGTCATTAAACAGCAGGGGCATCAGACAAGAGAGGTTGATTGATATGCATACAGCAGATAATTGCAGCCGGTATGAAATTATGCTAGACAGCTTTTGCACTGATAGGATTATATAATGAAGTAGACTTGCACATGTTGCAATTGGTCAATCGTACTAATTTATTCTGCACGATGTGAACATAATAAATAGTCGTGATTGGATACAGACAACCAATAACAAACGTAAACCTTTGATTGGCATATACTGATTTCTTATAACTGAATCCAAAGATACAACTATCTGTGTTGTCCTTGCATTGGGGCTCTCTTGTATGCCATGGGTTGGAGCTCTGGAGCCCTTGCTTTCGGAATTGTGGGCAACATGGTAACACAGTGGTTAGCACTGTTGTTTCACAGCTCCAGTGTCCCAGGTTTGATTCCTGGCTTGGGTCGCTGTCTGTGTGGAGTCTGAACTTTCTCCCTGTGTTGAGTCTGAACTTTCTCCCCATGTCTGCATAGGTTTTCTCCGAGTGCTCCGGTTTCCTCCCACAAGTCCCGGAAGACATGCTGTTAGGTGAAATGGACATTCTGAATTCTCCCTGTGTACCGAAACAGGTGCCGGAATGTGGCGACTCAGGACTTTTCAAAGTAACTTCATTACAATGTTAATGTAAGCCTACTTGTGACAATAAAGATTATTATTATTATAATAAAGGTCTTGTCTGAAACTCCAAGAATCTTCATCTGGATTCTCGTGAGACTGAAGTGCACTGCAGCTGAATAGCTGTATTTTCTCTCCCCAACATGGCTATTCCGTGAACGTCAAACAAGGTGGCTTCAACCTTTCTACTCTTGAGAGCAAAAAATCTGATTCATGCAAAACTCATACTGAACCAAATATTATTCATCATCATCAGTCACCAGATAGTACATACACCTATCATGCTGAATGATTCTGAGAACACCTTATACGCAAACATCAGAAAAACAGATCAAATAGAAGCAACGATGCATTGAAATGGGTGCAACACAGGAGGCAATTTTGTTCATCATGTCTGTGCTGACCATCTGCAAAAGCAACTTACCTAGTGCCACTCCCTTGCTTTTTCCCTGTAACCTTACAATTTCTTTATCCTTAGATAATATGTTAGTTACTTCCTCAATACAATGTGAAACTGAAAATTGCAGTTGGTGTGATTTACAGTGTACATTAAACATCTCATAAGAACACACGAGTTAGGAGCAGGAATAGGCAGTTCCATCCCCCGGGCCTGCTCCGCAATTCAATACAATCATGGCTGATCTCATCTCCACCTTCCTGCCCGCTCCCCACAACATTTCATCCTGCTACTAACCAAAAATCTATCTCCTCCTTAAATTTGTTTAGTGTTCCAGCGCCCACTGCACATTGGGGTAGATAATTCCACTGTTTCACAACCCTTTGAGTGAAGTAATTCCTCCTCATTTCTGTGTTAAATATGCCACCCCCAAGCCTAAAACTATGGCCCCTCGTTCTGGAATGTACAACAAGGGGAAACATCACTCTACATCCACCTTTTCAATGCGTTTTAGCATCTTATATATTTCCATTAGATCTCCTCTCATTCTTCTAAATTACAACAAGTGTAGGTCGAAACTGTTCAATCTTTCTTCAGCCTAAAGATGTGCAAGTCAGGAGGATTGGCAATGCTAAATTGCCCTTTAAGTGTCTGAAGACGTGGGGTTACGGAGATAGGGTGGGGGATTGGGCCTATGTCAGGTGCTCTTTTAGAGAGTCGGTGCAGATTCGATGGACGAAATGGCCTCCTTCTGCACTTTAGTGATTCGATAATAAGAAAAGGCCTTCACCCCTAGAATCAATCTCTTGAATTTTCTCTGAACTGCCTCTAATGCATTTACATCCTTCCTCAAGGTGACCAAAACTGTGTGCAGTACTCCAGATGCAGTCTTACCAATGTCCTATACAGTTGCAACAGCACTTCCCTACTTTTATACTCTATTCCATTAACAAGGAATGTCAAAATTCCATTTTCCTTCCTTATTGCCTCCTGTACCTGCATACTAGCTTTCTGCGATTAATGCACAAAGTTATCCAGATCCCTCTGCACCGAAGCTTTTTGAACTTTCTCTCCATCTAGATAAGAAATTGCTTTTATATTCCTCCGACCAAAATAGTTAACTTCAGACTTATCCACATAAATTCCATCTGCCAAATTTTGGCCCACTCACGTAACCTTATTTTTCTCAATGGAGCAATTACTTCCTCAATTATTTCAAAGGAGTTTAATTTCACTCAAAACTCCATTGCATCATTTTCTGTACCTGATAAAAGGGAAAACCTCTCTTAATAAAAATTTACAAATAAATCCCTGATAAGATTATTGCTATAATATCAAAACACATTACTATTTTAAAGCAAGAAACAGACATTTCCACTGAGCAATAGATCAATACTAACCTTTATTATTTATTGTCTTAGCAGAGATCTCTAAAGTTTCTAAAAGCTCGGTGCCAATGTTCTCTAGTTTGATTGTTAGCTGTTGCAATTCTCCATTGAAGAGGTGAACAGATGCACTACTCGAAACCTCATCACCCGATGATGGCAGAAGTGTGTGTGCAGACCTACAGTAAAATACATTATATTAATATTAAGTATTTTTTGCATAAATGTGACAAAAATATATTTTGACATGTATCGTGAGCTAGCCTAAAAGCAAAATGGCTCACTATCAAACAAAATAGCCAATAAATTCAAAATCAAAACCATATCTCTATCTCATCATCGAACACTTTTAAAAATGTGAATAAGTAAATTGTAATTATAGACAATAATTATTTCTAATTCAGCATACCTGAAATGAGTCCATTGATGTCACGAGATGCAATCACAAATATATCTGCACCTTATTTGAGGCACCATCTTGCTCAAGTAACACATTTTTTACTATTACAAAATGGGTAACTACTATTCAGTGCCAGTAAAACAAGGTGATGGTGCCACCAAATAACCATAATTAATTAACTTTGGCCAATAAAGCACTGGTTAGCACTGCTGCTTGACAGCACCAGGGATCCGGGTTCGATTCCCAGCTTGGGTCATTGTCTGTGCGGAGTCTGCACATTCTCCCCATGTCTGCGTGGATTTCCTCCAGGTACCAGGTTTCCTCCCACAAGTCCCAAAAGACCTGCTTGTTAGGTGAATTGGACACTCTTAATTCTCCCCCAGTGTACCCAAACAGGCGACATGGGGACTTTCACAGTAATTTCATTGCAGTGTTAATGTAAGCCTACTTGTGACACTAATAATGATTATTATTATTACAAAATCTTAGAAGTATGAGTAACATGACCCACTAACTCTGCTGTACTTAGCCGTAGATAGTTTGATAATTTAATCAGTAACGTCATGCTCCCTTGCAAAAATGAGCGCAATCACTTAACTATTTGGAGTTGATTTGTTCAGCACTATATCTTGTAATTTTGTGTAACACCATTCAAAATGTAGTAAAAGTTTTACTGCTTTAGCTGTAAAGAAAACAATTACTGCTGAAATGTTATTATTTTTTCCAGTCTCATTGTAAAGTATACAAACATGTCTGCTCGCATTAGAAGTTTTCCCGTCATGTCCTCTGGTCCAATTAATTATCAACAACAATTAACCAATCGACCCAATCAGTTGACTGACTGCATATTTTAGATAACAGCTCCTTCTATAGGTCTAATAGTTTATTACATGACAACATGCAAATAGCACCTTCGTATTAGAAAAATCTCAAAGCTGAAATTGAAAAATGTTGTATTCTCAGATTTGAGAATAAAAGAGATTTAAAAGTGAAAACTATCACACGAGAGGAAAGGGGGTATTCTCCCTGCACAGGATTGGATTGCTACTCAACTAGAATTAGAATATTAGAGAGGGTAAGGGAAATCTAAAGGGAAAGTTACCTTTGAAAGGATATTAATGCATGGAAATTATTTAAATAATCTGAAATACATTACATTTGTGGAGAAAGGATTTGTGCAAACCAATTGTCGAGAACAGAAAGTAAATTATGTAGTCAAATAGACACATAGTCTCAACCTGTAAGAAAAGAGATTAATAATTGTGCAAAAAGGTTAACAGATCCTAGTCATATCATTCATGAAAGGCGCACTATTTTTATAATCGCACAGATCTTCCATGGCCTTGCTCACAAAATGTCACGGGTAACAGTGTTTATAATTCCTATTCTCAGAATTATTCTGCAGGTGTGATGGAGCTGTGTTCAAAGTGGTCGGTTTCCTTAATGGTAACATATTTTGCAGTAAATTAGCAGAAATCAGAAGCAACTAAAAACTTATTTGTTGCTACCAGGTAACTTTATAGATTGCCAGGTACTTGCAAATTTGCAGGTCAATGTGAGTCTTC
This sequence comes from Scyliorhinus canicula, assembly GCF_902713615.1. Lineage (NCBI taxonomy): Eukaryota > Metazoa > Chordata > Chondrichthyes > Carcharhiniformes > Scyliorhinidae > Scyliorhinus > Scyliorhinus canicula. Next base: position 78,842,193 of record NC_052155.1, on the reverse strand, counting down.
AAACCTTAAATTTAGAGTACACAATTAATTTTTTCCAATTAAGGGGCAATTTAGCGTGGTCAATCCACCTAGCCTGCACATCTTTGGGTTGTGGGGGCGAAACCCACGCAATGACGGGAAGAATGTGGAAACTCCACACGGTCAGTGACCCAGAGCCGGGATCGAACCTGGGACCGTGGCGCCGTGAGGGCTAACCCACTGTGCCACCGTGCTGCCATAACCTTACAATCTTCATGAAGTAACTTGCAATAGGCTTCAGGCTGAAATTGATGTCAGCAGAACATTAGAACCCATAGAAGCCCTACAGTGCAGAAGGAGGCCATTCGACCCATCGAGTCTGCACCAACCTTCAGAAAGAGCACCCTGGCTCGGTCCACTCCCTCACCCTATCCCTGTAACCCTGTGCATTAATAATAACTAATCCACCTAACCTGCACATCTTTGGACACAATGTGATAGAGTGCTGTTTTTGAAAAGTATGAAAAACACCCAATTTTTTAAAAGTATGAATAAAACATAGATCTGAGGCAAAACATTGGCAGTTGATCAATTTGTTAGTGTTTAATGTAATAGAAATAGAAAATAGGAGTAGGCCATTCGAGCTTGCTTCATCATTCATTACGATCATGGTTGATCACCCAACACAGTAACAAGTTCCCACTCCCCCTCCCCCCCCCCCCCCATATCCTTTGATCCCTTTAGCCCCAAGGGTCATATCTAACTCCAACATATATGAGACAATGCTTTGGTCTCAACTACTTTCTGTAGCAGCAAATTCCACTACTCTCTGGGTGATGCAATTTCTCATCTCAGTCCTAAACGTTTTACCCCATATCCCCAGACTGTGACCCTTGGTTCTGGACACACCACCATGAGGAACACCCTTCTGCTTCTACCGTGTCTAATCCTGTTCGAAGCTGGGCAAAAATAATTACTTTGCCACCTCACATGGTTCTTTCGCCCACGCTTTTCCAAACACAGGGTCATGATCCACGGATGCGTCGCGGGCAGGTGTCAGGAGGGTCACGCAAAGCAATCGGTCATGGCATTCCTGATCACAGGAAAAGATTACAGGATTCCAAGAATGCCGGGTGTCCCGCACATGCATGCCCCTCAGGCCCAGCGCCGGCCCTAGGGTTGCTGGCGCCCCGGGCAAGCTGAACTTCAGCGCCCTTGGGGGGGACGGGGCCGAGGCGGGGGGGGGGGGGCCGAGATGGGGGGGCGGGGCAGAGGCAGGGGGGCGGACGGAGGGAGGGGGAGGACGGAGGGAGGGGGAGGGAGGACGGAGGGAGGGGGAGGGAGGACGGAGGGAGGGGGGCGGACGGAGGGAGGGGGGGGCGGACGGAGGGGGGGGCGGAGGGGGGCGGACGGAGGGCGGCCACCGCGCATGCGCTGGTTGGCACCGGCCCAACTGCGCATGCGCGGGACCAGAGTCTCTGGCGGCCCCTTGCACATGGCGCCCCGGGCGACTGCCCGAGTTGCCGGTACCTTGGGCCGGCCCTGCTCAGGCTGATCTGGCAGTGACCAAGCCCGGGTAGCCCAGTGGGGCAGACCGCCTCCTCCTGTCTTCAAAGTGCTATCCCAGGACCAAATTTCCTTAGAAAAAAGATGGCATCTTCCTGCCAGAAGTGGCGGCAGAGAGATCACACGCTCGGCATGTACACTGACGTCATGTGTCCGTGCATTGGGTGCAAAATTATGGAGGAGAGATTCCTGTATTCGTAGATGTCAACAAGCAAGCAACAGGACTGTGTGAAGGATTGAAGAGGAGTCATTTTGTAATAAGCAACAGAGGGCCAAAGACAAAAACAGGCCAGGATCTCACAACTGAATCTGCTGGACAGTGCTTCCCGGTAGAGTCCAAAGCAGTGCTGGTGTAAGTTGTATGCAGAACTCCATGACCTCTGGTGAACCTCGAGTAAAGCAGTATAAAAATGATTTCTTGAGGTGTGGCTTTGTTAATTGTGCCAATGCAAACCAGAATGTAAAGCCCATGTGTATTATATGCAGGGAAAATTAAAGTTTAATATCCTCAAAACTTTAAAGGCATTTGACGACTCAGCATGGAGAGTTCAAGGACAAATCTCTTGATTGTTTTCAATCAATGCAGTGAGAATTAAATTGTCAGTCCTTGGCAGAAATGTAGCACGGAATGACAAAGTAAGTGAGATCGTGAGGACCAAGAAGGCTCACCTGTCGTATTACGGGTAAGAAATAATAGTGGGTCGTGAAGGTCGATCGGCATGGCTAGCCAAAGTCGGCTGGTGTGGCTTGTGAAGGTCAGCCAGTTGGTAAAAGTAGATCCCAGGAGAAAAGCAGAACCCTTCTTAAGCCTGCCCATTTCAACCTCTTTTACTGGCACTATTTTGGAGCGTTGAAACAATCCCCCAGGCCTGTATCACCAAGTTATTCATCGTTGATCTACAATTCCATCTCATTTCCCCATTTAATTATATATTATTATAATTGCTTATTGTCACAAGTAGGCTTCAATGAAGTTACTATGAAAAGCCCCGGGTCGCCACATTCCGGCGCCTGTTCGGGGAGGCTGGAACGGTAAATGAACCCGCGCTGCTGGTCTTGTTCTGCATTACAAGCCAGTTGTCTTAGACCACTGGTTTAAACCAGCCCCTGGCATATGGCATTTATTCGCCACATCTCCTAATACTCATCCTCCTTTTCAAATCCCTCCATGGCCTCATTTCTCCACTGCTCTGTAATTTCCTCCAGCCCCGCAATCCTCTGAGAGAATCACTCTAGTCTAATCTGGCCTCCCAAGCATCCCAAATTTTAACTGCTCCACAATTGGAGACTGTGCCTTCAGTTGCCTTAATAAGAACATAAGAACTAGGAGCAGGAGTAGGCCATCTGGCCCCTCGAGCCTGCTCCGCCATTCAATTAGATCATGGCTGATCTTTTGTGGACTCAGCTCCACTTTCCGGCCCGAACACCATAACCCTTAATCCCTTTATTCTTCAAAAAACTATCTATCTTTACCTTAAAAACATTTAATGAAGGAGCCTCAACTGCTTCACTGGGCAAGGAATTCCATAGATTCACAACCCTTTGGGTGAAGAAGTTCCTCCTAAACTCAGTCCTAAATCTACTTCCCCTTATTTTGAGGCTATGTCCCCTAGTTCTGCTTTCACCCGCCAGTGGAAACAACCTGCCCGCATCTATCCTATCTATTCCCTTCATAATTTTTAATGTTTCTATAAGATCCCCCCTCATCCTTCTAAATTCCAATGAGTACAGTCCCAGTCTACTCAATCTCTCCTCATAATCCAACCCCTTCAGCTCTGGGATTAACCTAGTGAATCTCCTCTGCACACCCTCCAGTGCCAGTATGTCCTTTCTCAAGTAAGGAGACCAAAACTGAACACAATACTCCAGGTGTGGCCTCACTAACACCTTATACAATTGCAACATAACCGCCCTAGTCTTAAACTCCATCCCTCTAGCAATGAAGATTAAATTCTGAAATTCCCTCCTTTAATCCATCCCACCTCTCTTTCCTCCTATTCAATGCTCCTCAGAACCTGTACCTTTGTCCATTCCTTTAGTCATGTGCTTACATATATTCCCTCACATGACTTGGTGTCAATTTTGTTTTATAAACCTCCTATGAACTGCCTTGAAACATTTTGTTAAGTTTTACATTTATGTATCGTTGTTGTTTTTGTGCATCTATCAATTTCAGTTGTGAAAATATATTTTGACCCAGCATCCAATGAAGTGAAAGCACTTAGTCTCCATCACCTTTTTCTTTAACATGTGCACTCACTCTTAATGGTGTGTACATGTCACCAAGAATCATTTAATCTAATTTCTCATATTGAAGAGAATATCCCAATTTATCTTTCTTTGATCCCATATGATTGATCATGGCCATGGAATTGGATATATATTTGAAATGGAAACGACTGCAGAGCTATGGAGCAAGGAAAGGGACCAATTGGGTAGATAAAAGAGCAAGGGTACTTCCAGTGACAGCCATGGAGTGAGCGGTCGCACATTTGGTGACTCCCGCTCAAGGTGGATTTTCTCAGTCCTTTCCCACCCGAATCGTGTGGTGTTTGAGTGTAAAAGGTGCACGAATATCCAGGGAATATAATACTCCTCTGGTGAGACTGGTGTATGGCTCATGGGACGAGGAGTGCCACAAGGAAGAGAGAGCAGTTGGAGAACAAAGTTTTTGTGGTGCGACACAGGTGAAGATGGCGGAGGGCAAGGGGGCAGCGCTGCCCTCCCAGTGGTCGACGGAGCAGCTGGTGGAGTTCTTAAATTGCAAATTCCAGCAGCACAGAAAGAGGCCTTAGAAGATTTGGCCATGGTGGTGAAGCCACTTAGGGTGGCGATCGAACGGATGGACCAGAGACAGGAAGCTCAGGGCCTGGCGATCCAGAAGGTGGAAGCAGCATGAATATCAGCTGATCGCACTGGAGGCAGAGATGGGGATTGCAATGAGTAGCCAGAAAAGTCAGAGAGAAGTTAAAGGACCTTGAGAACCGCTCCAGGAGGCAGAATTTGACGATCGTTGGAATGCCCAAAGGTATCGAAGGTGTGGATGCCTCCAAATTTGTGGCGAGCATGCCAGAGAAGCTGATGGGGGAGGGGCCTTTGATCAGCCCCCCGAAGTGGCTCAGGTGCTGAGGGCGCTGAGGAGGAGGCCGCTGATGGGGGAGTCGCCGTGGGTGATGGTGGTGAGGATGCATCAGTTCCTGGATAAAGAGAAGATCATGAATTGGCAAGGCTAAGCAAGAAGTGCACCTGGGAGGGAAGTGAGCTGCGCATTTACCAAGACCTGGGTGCAGGGCTGGTCAAGTGGAGGGCCGCGTATAATCGCTTAAAGGCCGTTCTCTACAAGAAAGGGCTGAAGTTCGGGGTCTTAGATCCTGCCTGGTTGTTGCATCATAAACAAGAATTTTATTTTGACTCGCCGGAGGAAGCAATGGACTTTATGAGAGACCATGGACTGGGAGGAGTGTGAGGACACTGAACTTCGGAGAGGAGTTTTGTATAAATTATGGGGCATATCGGGTGAGTTGATTGGAGCAGGTCACAATGGGGGAGCGGAGATGGTGTGTGTTCCTTTTGTATTTCTTGGTTTGTTGGTTGTCGGGAGTGGATTTTGAGGGTGAAGGGAAGTCAGAGACCTTGGGTGGGGGCCACCATTCCAGCTGGGCGGGCTAGTTAACGGGAATGAAGCAGGGGGTCGTCAGGCGGAATGTGCATGGAAGGGGGAATGGGTTGGTTCTTTGGGGTGGGGGCGGGTAAAAGAGGACGGTTGCTGACATGGGTGTGGTTGGTGTGGAGCAGTTGGGAAGGGAGAGATGGTGGCAGACATCTGGGGGCGGGCCTGGAGGTGCTGGCCTTAAAAGAGGTATGGGGGCAGCATGGTGGCGCAGTGCTCAGCATTGCTGCCTCACGGCACCGGAGGTCCCAGGTTCGATCCCGGCTCTGGGTCACTGTCCATGTGGAGTTTGCACATTCTCCCCGTGTTTGCGTGGGTTTCAACCCCACATCCCAAAGATGTGCAGGCTAGGTGAATTGGCCACGTTAAATTGCCCCGTAATCAGAAAAAAAACAATTGGGTACTCTAAATTTATTTTTTTTAAACAAAAAAGGGTATGGCTGATCGGCGGGGGAGGAGGGGGTGGGGAGCCCACTGACCAGGCTGGTCACATGCCACGCGAGAGGGTTGAATGGGCTGGTTAAATGGTCGCGTATTTTCACGCATCGGAGGGGGTTGGAAGACCGAAGTTGCGTCCTTACAGGAGACGCACCTGAAGTTCGGGGATCAGACAAGGCTGAGGAAGGGATGAGTGGGGCAGGTGTTCCACTCAAGGTTAGACATGAAGACGAGGGGGGAGGGTGTGTTGGTTAATGAAAGAGTGTTGTTTGATGTGGGGAGCATTGTGGTCGATTTGGGGGGCGTAGGTATGTGATGGTCAGTGGGAAGTTGGAGGGGATGCCGATAAATGAGATTGTTTTATGCCCCGAATTGGTATGATGTGGACTTTATGAGGCGAGTGTTAGGGAAGATCCCAGATCTGGACATGCATAAGCTGGTTATGGGAGAAAATTTCAATACGATCCTGGATCCGAGGTTGGACCAGTCAAGTCCTAAGTCGTCGAGAGTGTCGGTGGTGACCAGGGAGCTAAGGGGGTTCATGGATTGCATGGGGGAGGCGGACCCATGGGGGTTTGGGAGGTCAAGTATGAAGGTGTTCCTGTACTGTACCCAGGATTGATTTCTTTGTGACCGATAAGGTGCTGCTGACTCGGAGTATTCAATGATCGTGGTTGGATCAAGCGCTGCACTAGGTGGATTTGCAAGTGGCACGGGGGAAGCCCAACAGCCGCAGTGGAGGTTAGATGTGGGACACTTGGCAGATGAGGGTGTGTGTGAGTGGGTGAAAGCCATCATTCAGGGCTACGTAGAGATGAATAATGGGAGGGCACGGCTGCCACGTTGTGAGAGGCATGTGGTAATTTGGGGTGAATTTATTTTGATCCGGGCTCGCAAGGAGAGGGTGGAGCGAGAGAAGAGAGCAAGGTTGGTGGAGGAAATTCTGAGGGTGGATCAGAGGTGCTCAGTGGCACCAGAGGAGGGGTTGTTGAAGGAGAGGCAGAGACTCCATATGGAGTTTGAGTTAGTGTCCTCAGGGAAGGCAGCAGGGCAGTCGCAGAGGGCGGTGTACAGGTCCGGGGAAAAGGCAAGTTGGATGCTGGCCCACCAGCTGATGAAGCAGGCAGCGGCGACGAAGGTTGGTATGGTGAGGGACGAGAGGAGTAAGGTGGTGACGGACCCATAAGGGATGAATGGGGTATTTGAGCCCTTCCATATTAGGCTGTATGAGTCAGAGCCCCTGCCTGGGTGGGATGAGACAATTCCTGGATGGATTGCATTCCCCAAGGTGGAGGAGGAGAGGGTGCGGTCATTGGACTATGGGAAGTGATGGACAGTGTGGTGTCAATGCAAGCAGGGATGGCCCGGGGGCCGGACGGGTTCCCAGCAGAGTATTCTCAGGTGTTCGGTGCGGAGCTGGGGCCACTGCTAGTGGAGAGGTACAATGAGGCGAGGGAAAGGGGGGAGCTTCCCTCCACACTGTCGCAGGCTTCCATTTCCCTTATTTTAAAGAAAGATAAGGACCTGGAGCAGTGTGAGTCATACCCCCGATACCACTGCTTAATGTTGATGTGAAATTGTTGGCAAAGGTATTGGCATTGCGGAGAGAGGACTGTGTGCCGGGGTGATAGGGGAGGATCAGACGGGATTTGTGAAGGGAAGCCAGTTGTCAGCGGATATGCACAGGCTGCTTAATGTTATTATGATGCTCTCGGAGAGGCAGGAGGTAAAGGTAGTAGTGGCGACGGAAGCAGAGAAGACCTTTGATCGGCTGGAGTGGGTGTATTTGTTGGAGGTGTTGGGCCGGTTCAGGTTTGGCCAAGGGTTTGTGGATTGGGTTCAGCTGTTGTACAGGGCGCTGATGGAGAGCATATGGTCGATCAGGATAGGTTTGGGGTGTTTTCGACTACATGGGTAGACGAGGCAGCGGTGCTCGCTCTCCCCGTTGCTTTTTGCCTAGGCAATAGAGCCGTTGGTAAGCATGAAGTGGCTGGAAAGGCATTTGGGGGAGTTGGGGGGGTCGTCGGGTTCAGATTTTGTTATCCATTTCTGACTCGGTGGGCAGCATTGAAAGGATCATGGAGGTCCTGAGGGAGTTTAGCCGGTTTTTGGGGTACAGATCGAACATGGGGGAGAGTGAGGTGTTCCCAATTAATGCGAGAGGGCAGGAGAGGAGGTTAGGGGAGTTGTCGTTCCAGGTGATGGGGGCGAGGTTTTGATATCTAGGAATCCAGGTGGCTCAGAGCTGGGCCCAACTTGGTATGACTGGTGAAAATGACGGTGCTGCCCAGATTCTTGTGCATGTTCCAGAACCTCCCCATCTTTGTTCCCAAGTCTTTTTCAGGAAGGTGAATGGGATATTGTATGGGCGAGGAAGACAGGTGTTCCTGGAGAGGGATCGTTTTGGGGGGGGGGGGGGGGAGATATTGCATTGGTGAGGAAATGGACGGTGGAGGAGTGATCATTGTAGGGGCGGATGGCAGCAGTGTTGTGTTGGGGAACAGGTTTGTGGGCACCGTTGTTGGCAGCTTGCCGATGAGGTATTGCGTGTGTGGAACCAGCGGAGGCAGCATTTTGGGTTGGAGGGCATATAGTTCTGGGTGCCGACATGTGCTAACCATAGATCTGTGCTGGTGAGGCTGGATGCGAGATTCCGGAGGTGACGACAGTTAAGGATAGAGTACTTTTGGGGCTTGTTCAGAGGGGGCACGTTTGCAGGGCTGGAGGAGTTGGAGAAAACGTATGGTTTTAGGTACCTGCAGGTCAGAGATTTATTGTGAGAGGTGCAGTCCTTTGCGGGGTTGCCACCTTCGGTGCTGCAGGACAAGTTGTTGTCGGAGCATGATTTAGGGGAGGGGAGGGTGTCAGATACCTACAGGGAATTGATGGAGAGCCAGCGCACCTCAGTGGTGGAGATTGAGTACAAATTGGAGGAAGTTTTGGGAGGGGAGGTGCAGGCCAGGACGTGGGAAGAGGCCTTAATACGTCCTCGTCATGTGCAGGGTTAAGCCTCATCCAGTTTACGATGGTGCATAGGGCTCACAGGACAGCTGTGGGGATGAGCCAGTTCTTTGAGGGGATGGAGGATAGCTGTGGGTGATGCACCGGGGGGGGGGACCCACAAATCACAGCAATGTGTTTTGGGCGTGCACAAAACTGATGAAGTTCTGGCAGGGAGATGTTATGTCTGACATTCTGGGTATGGGGGTGGCCCCGAGTCCGGAGGTGGTGATATTCGGTGTGTCAGAAGATCCAGGAGTCCAGGTAGGGAGAGAGGCCATTGTATTGGCCTTTGCCTCCCTGATAGCCCGGAGTCAGATCTACTTGTGTTGGCAGGACTCAGAGACACTGAAGGCAGGGGTATGGGTGAGGGATCTGGCAGAACTCCTGGGATTGGAGAAGATCAAGTTTGCTTTGCGGGAGTCCGAGCTCTGAGGAGAGGTTCACCCGGATGTGGAAACGTTAATTGATTTCTTCAAGGCGGATTTGGGGGGGGTTTGGGGATCTGTGCTTTCTGTCATGTTGATCTTCTGTTATATTTATGTAGATATGTAAAAAAAAAACCTTGACTAAAATCATTTTTTTACGAACAGATTAAAGAGCAAGTACAGGGGTAATGAGCCAAATCACTTCCTTCGTTGCTGCATTATTCTACAGCATAGAACTACATGTCATTTCATTCACTTGTCTAATCTCAGTCTATATTCCCCTTCAACATCCTGCCCCCAACTACACAAACCATACTTCCTTCATGTTATAACGGGAGTTTCAAGTCTGAATGCCTATGTCTAAATCATTAATACATATATAGTAAAAAGCTGAGTCCCCAAAATATAGAACATAGAACGATACAGCGCAGTACAGGCCCTTCGGCCCTCGATGTTGCACCGACATGGAAAAAATCTAAAGGCCATCTAACCTACACTATGCCCTTATCATCCATATGCTTATCCAATAAATTTTTAAATGCCCTCAATGTTGGCATGTTCACTACTGTTGCAGGTAGGGCATTCCACGGCCTCACCACTCTTTGCGTAAAAAACCCACCTCTGACCTCTGTCCTATATCTATTACCCCTCAATTTAAGGCTATGTCCCCTCGTGCTAGCCACCTCCATCCGCGGGAGAAGGCTCTCGCTGTCCACCCTATCTAACCCTCTGATCATTTTGTATGCCTCTATTAAGTCACCTCTTAACCTTCTTCTCTCTAACGAAAACAACCTCAAGTCCATCAGCCTTTCCTCATAAGATTTTCCCTCCATACCAGGCAACATCCTGGTAAATCTCCTCTGCACCCGTTCCAAAGCTTCCACGTCCTTCCTATAATGAGGCGACCAGAACTGTACGCAATACTCCAAATGCGGCCGTACTAGAGTTTTGTACAACTGCAACATGACCTCATGGCTCCGGAACTCAATCCCTCTACCAATAAAGGCCAACACACCATAGGCCTTCTTCACAACCCTATCAACCTGGGTGGCAACTTTCAGGGATCTATGTACATGGACACCGAGATCCCTCTGCTCATCCGCACTACCAAGAATTTTACCATTAGCCAAATATTCCGCATTTCTGTTATTCTTTCCAAAGTGAATCACCTCACACTTCTCCACATTAAACTCCATTTGCCACCTCTCAGCCCAGCTCTGCAGCTTATCTATGTCCCTCTGTAACCTGCAACATCCTTCCGCACTGTCTACAACTCCACCGACTTTAGTGTCGTCTGCAAATTTACTCACCCATCCTTCTGCGCCCTCCTCTAGGTCATTTATAAAAATGACAAACAGCAACGGCCCCAGAACAGATCCTTGTGGTACGCCACTCGTAACTGAACTCCATTCTGAACATTTCCCATCAACTACCACTCTCTGTCTTCTTTCAACTAGCCAATTTCTGATCCACATCTCTAAATCACCCTCAATCCCCAGCCTCCGTATTTTCTGCAATAGACGACCGTGGGGAACCTTATCAAACGCTTTACTGAAATCCATATACACCACATCAACTGCTCTACCCTCGTCTACCTGTTCAGTCACATTCTCAAAGAACTCGATAAGGTTTGTGAGGCATGACCTACCCTTCACAAAACCATGCTGACTGTCCCTAATCATATTATTCCTATCTAGATGATTATAAATCGTATCTTTTATAATCCTCTCCAAGACTTTACCCACCACAGACGTTAGGCTCACCGGCCTATAGTTACCGGGGTTATCTCTACTCCCCTTCTTGAACAAAGGGACCACATTTGCTATCCTCCAGTCCTCTGGCACTATTCCTGTAGCCAATGATGACCTAAAAATCAAAGCCAAAGGCTCAGCAATCTCTTCCCTGGCTTCCCAGAGAATCCTAGGATAAATCCCATCCGGCCCCGGGGACTTATCTATTTTCACCTTGTCCAGAATTGCCAACACTTCTTCCCTACGCACCTCAATGCCATCTATTCTAATAGCCTGGGTCTCAGCATTCTCCTCCACAATATTATCTTTTTCTTGAGTGAATACTGACGAAAAGTATTCATTTAGTATCTCGCTTATCTCCTCAGCCTCCACACACAACTTCCCACCACTGTCCTTGACTGGCCCTACTCTTACCCTAGTCATTCTTTTATTCCTGACATACCTATAGAAAGCTTTTGGGTTTTCCTTGATCCTACCTGCCAAAGACTTCTCATGTCCCCTCCTTGCTCGTCTCAGCTCTCTCTTTAGATCCTTCCTCGCTTCCTTGTAAATATCAAGCGCCCCAACTGAAACTTCACGCCTCATCTTCACATAGGCCTCCTTCTTCCTCTTAACAAGAGATTCCACTTCTTTGGTAAACCACGGTTCCCTCGCTCGACCCCTTCCTCCCTGCCTGACTGGTACGTACTTATCAAGAACATGCAATAGCTGTTCCTTGAACAAGCTCCACATATCCAGTGTGCCCAACCCTTGCAGCCTACTTCTCCAACCAACACATCCTAAGTCATGTCTAATGGCATCATAATTGCCCTTCCCCCAGCTATAACTCTTGCCCTGCGGGGTATACTTATCCCTTTCCATCACTAACGTAAAGGTCACCGAATTGTGGTCACTGTTTCCAAAGTGCTCACCTACCTCCAGATCTAACACCTGGCCTGGTTCATTACCCAAAACCAAATCCAATGTGGCCTCGCCTCTTGTTGGCCTGTCAACATATTGTGTCAGGAAACCCTCCTGCACACATTGTACAAAGAATGACCCATCTAATGTACTCGAACTATATCTTTTCCAGTCAATATTTGGAAAGTTAAAGTCTCCCATAACAACTACCCTGTTACTTTCGCTCTTTTCCAGAATCATCTTCGCCATCCTTTCCTCTACATCCCTAGAACTATTAGGTGGCCTATAGAAAACTCCCAACAGGGTGACCTCTCCTTTCCTGTTTCTAACCTCAGCCCATACTACCTCAGAAGAAGAGTCCCCATCTAGCATCCTTTCCGCCACCGTAATACTGTCCTTGACTAGCAGCGCCACACCTCCCCCTCTTTTGCCCCCTCCTCTGAACTTACTAAAACACCTAAACCCCGGAACCTGCAACAACCATTCCTGTCCCTGCTCTATCCATGTTTCTGAAATGGCCACAACATCGAAGTCCCAGGTACCAACCCATGCTGCCAGTTCCCCTACCTTATTTCGTATACTCCTGGCATTGAAGTAGACACACTTCAAACCACCTACCTGAACACTGGCACCCTCCTGCGAAGTCAAATCTGTGCTCCTGACCTCTATACTCTCAATCTCCCGTACCCTAAAACTACAATCCAGGTTCCCATGCCCCTGCTGAATTAGTTTAGTAAATCCATATATTCTTATGGATTTCCACTGGTCACATACGAAGCAGAGTGTATGAACAGCCTGTCCATGGCAACTCATAGAGGTTGATGAAGGATGAAAAATGAAATGAAATGAATGAAAATCGCTTATTGTCACAAGTTGGCTTCAAATGAAGTTACTGTGAAAAGCCCCTAGTCGCCACATTCCGGTGCCTGTTTTGGGAGGCTGGTACAGGAATTGAACCGTGCTGCTGGCCTGCCTTGATCTGCTTTCAAAGCCAGCGATTTAGCCCTGTGCTAAACCAGCCCCTTGGTATGCACAGGGATAGGATTAGCTGATGAATGGTGGATGCAGACATGAGATCCAAAACTATTCCAACTGCCCCACTCTATCCCAAACTCTTATTTTTTTTCTTCCCATGCTTCAATTACTCATCGTATATTCCCCGAAAGGTGCAATGATATCCCCTCAAGTATTCATCACAGAAAAATATTCCATGCTCCAACGTTATGTTTAGTGAAATTTCTCCAAACTATGACACTTTCAATTTGATAATTCCTGTCATATTTATTTTCCAGAATGTACACAGCAGTGGAATAATGCAAGTCCAAAATCAAATCTGTGGATAGTAACAAGTTCAACAAGAAAAAAGTTGATTTATCATGTGCAATATTTTAAATTGTTCTTTTAAAAATTCAATACCTTTCAGAGTCAAGTTTGGTCAACAATTCTAATTTTATCAAAACAAATATAGGCTTGCTGCACAATACTGCCGTAAATTATTTGAATGGCTGCCGATACCAACAGTTAAAACACCAACTTGAGAATCGATAAAAGTTATGATTGCTTTGAGAAATAACAGAAGATTTCTCTGCAAAGAATTGACAAAGTTCTAATGCACCAAGGTAATGTTATGTTTTTTGATCTTGATCAGAGCATAAAATATTAGCTTGAAGTCAAATCTGATACTTGTAGCATACAAATCAATTACATTATGCTGTGATCCTATTCATCGTACCGCACAGTGCAGATTACAAGTGAAATCTCAAAACAGATTATGATGATCTCATCCAATAAAATTTAATCGTAAACTGTACCTTCTTTGGCTAGCTCCTCTATTATTCATTACCTTGCCTCCACCTGTAAGCTCTCAAATTTATGGTTGCTTCCTCGCTGCATTCTACAGTCCTCTGCTATTTTTTCCAGGTACCTTTTTTGCTATTTTTATTTACACTCTCAACAGTTTTAGCTGAAGAGGGAGGGAGGCAAGAGCATCGCACATTATTTTCACTGCTATATCATATTAAAATAAAGCACCAACATTTTGCTAATAAAACTTTTCATTCAGTATAATTCCATGTGACCAAAAAACAAATCTGATGAATACTTAGTGGGGCAACCACACCATCCAAACTTCACTGAGTACATAGTATTTCTTAACACTCATTTTATGTTGAATATTGGAAAAGAAAATGTTGCAACACATCATGACTTCATGGCACGTAGCCAGAATTATACTTATTACATGGCACCTCAAACTGTAACAATGGAAGTTTTAACAAACCTATGATTTCCAACTAATTATACATTTCCTCATATTTGCCTCTGCCAATAAAGATGGGTGAAGACAATGTTTTTGCATGTTTGTTTGTTGTCGGTCAACAACGTATCTCAAAAGCTAAAGGATGGATTAGTGAACCTGGAACTGTTACATTCTCAGTTTATGTTATAACTAGATGAGCAGGATGCCAGAATGGAACCCTGCCAAGATTCTCCATTTGGGAGACTATGTTCGCCCAAGCGTAAATCAGGAAGCAATTCCCTATCCTTAGCCATGCTAATTTTTGAATGGAGAGGATTTCAAGGGATCAGACCATCATTTGGAGCGGGCGACCCAATAGTGAGATTGTGCGGTTGGCCACAGCCCCCCACATCGCAATTCAGCCCCCCCCCTTCCTCCCCCCAAGAACGCAACTCAGCAACGCACCCCACACAGCGTAATTTAGTCACCACCACCAGCCCTCAACCCCCAATCAAAGCTTGATGCTTATAAACATTAAGAAGTCTTACAACACCAGGTTAAAGTCCAACAGATTTGTTTCAAATCAATAGCTTGCGGAGCACTGCTCCTTCCTCAGGTGAATCTTTATAAACATTGTCTTCAGTTTCTCAGCTGACCTCTTCAAAGTTACTCAACTGTGAAGGGAGAAAAATGCAACAATGCTGACAGCTGGAGGTGTGTGGAAGCTGTCATTCACACTTCAGTAAAATCAGTATCAAAGAGAAATGAAAGAATAGATTGCAGATCAAAGGACTGAGAGGGTTTAAACCCAGCTGACTGCTTTTCTCTTTCCAGGAATTGACAGATTCTGCTTTCTGTGTTTGAGCCAGCAGGTGTACTGCCCAGGTGAGTGGTAAAAGCAGTGATTTTTTTCTTCTTCACTGCCTTTGCCTGGACTGCTCTCTAGCTTCCAGACAGGGTTCTCTTTTCTGGTGGGGGAGTGCGAACTTCCTGACAGTGGTCTCTCTTCTGGGGGCAGAGGGGGGTCTTCCTGGCAGTGATCTCTCTTCTGGAGGAGGCTTGCGGTCAGGGGTCTCTTATCTAGAGGGGAGGGTCTTGCCGACAGGGTCTCTTTCTGGGGGGTGGG
Organism: Scyliorhinus canicula; assembly: GCF_902713615.1. Taxonomy (NCBI): domain Eukaryota; kingdom Metazoa; phylum Chordata; class Chondrichthyes; order Carcharhiniformes; family Scyliorhinidae; genus Scyliorhinus; species Scyliorhinus canicula. Next base: position 78,827,120 of record NC_052155.1, on the reverse strand, counting down.
GGGGGGGGGGGGGGGGGGGGGGGGGGGGGGTGTCCCTATTTAGGGGGTGCCTGCAAGGGTCTCCTTATTTAAGGAGTCTCTGTGGGGCTCTCTTTATATAATGTGGAGGAACAGAATCACAGGACTACTAGTTAGTTTTAAAACCAAGGGAGAAAAAATTATTAACATGTTAAAAATTGGATTATGATGCAATACTTTTTTTCATTCACAGGATGTAGGCATCCTTTGCTGGACCAGCAATAATTGGCCATCCCCGAGAGCATTTAAGAGTCAACCACATTGGTGTGGATCTGGAGTCACATGTAGGCAGGACCAGGCAAGGACGACAGGGTTGGATTACGAGGAGAGGTTGAGTAGCCTGGGACTACACTCATTGGAATTTAGAAGGATGTAGGAGGATTTTATTGAAACTTATAAAATCATGAAGGGAATAGATAGAATAGATGCGGGGAGGTTGTTTCCACTGGCGAGTGAAAGTAGAACTAGGGGGCATAGCCTCAAAATAAGGGGATGTAGATTTAGGACTCAGCTTAGGCGGAACTTCTTCACCCAAAAGATTGTGAATCTATGGAATTTGCTGCCCACTGAAGCAGTTGAGGCTCCTTCATTAAATGCTTTCAAGATAAAGATAAATCGTTTTTTGAAGAATAAAGGAATAAAAGGTTATGGTGTTCAGGTGGGGTAAGTGGAGTTGAGTCCACAAAGATCAGCCATGATCTCATTGAATGGCGGAGCAGGCTCAAAGGGCCAGATGGCCTACTCCTGCTCCTAGTTCTTATGTTCTTATGTTCCCTTCCCTAAAAGACATTAGTGAACCAAATGGGGTTTTACGACAATCGACAATGGTTTCATGGTCATCTTTAGACTTTTAATTCCAGATTTATTTTATCGAATTCTGATTTCACCATCTGCCATGGTGGGATTTGAACCAGAGTCTCCAGAGCATGACCCTGAGTCTCTAGATTACTAGTTGAACGGCAATACTACAACGCCACTGCCTCCCCAGTTTACTCCTCTCTAAGCTTAATAAAACACAAATTATAATATGAACATGGATTATGAAGTGCATTTTAAGCTACAACGGTCTTAATAACACAATGTCCCTTCAAACATATAAGATGGCTGTGGTCAAATAGTCTCTCCAGTCGGAACTCAAGTGATTATCTGTGGATTTCTCCTCAGAATCCCCCAAGGTGATTGCCACCCAAGTGTCTGAAAACTCTACTCTCGAAAGAAAAGACACTTTAACATCTTTGTCCACAATAATACTTTCCATTACCAGTTTGCATTCCAAAATCTAGTCTGGGTTTTCCAAATGGCACTTAAAAAGAATTTAGAGTATCCAATTTTTTTTTTTCCAATTCAGGGCAATTTAGCGTGGCCAATTCACCCACCCTGCACATCTTTTTGGGTTGTGGGGGTGAGACCCATATGGGGACAATGGACAAACTTGACATGGATAGTGACCCAGAGCTGGGATCCAACCTGGGTCCTCAGCGCCATGAGGCAGCAGTGCAAATGGCACTTTTAAGCAAAGCTCCTGCTCCACTTTTAACAATGAATCCAGTCCAGGATTTGCAATTCCCCTTTTAGGATCCCTTTGCCTTGACTGCTGTACAAATTGTTCACAATTGCTTTTACTTTCAATTCCCAGACTATATTAAAATGGCATCAAATCTTTCATTTACCTGTGAAGTCTGCTGTCCCATTGTAAATTTAGTTGCTGCAATTATCTTGAAAGGGTGTAGTTTTTAGACCTTATATTAAAATTAGTTTTAAAAACTTTACTTATCCAATAAGTGCTGAAGGGAGTTAAAACTCTTCCATATTGGTCTGTATTACACACAAGTTATTTAGCTGAAGTGGTCATCACAGGAAGCATGACCAAGGACACATCTCTCTGGTGATGGGACCCAGGGAAAGACAAGCCAGATGTTATTTATCAAGGATGGCAGGTGAATAAATTGGGATTTTTTCAGCAGTGCTAGCCTTTCAAGGAGAGGGAGAGTAGCTGTCCAGAATTTATCTTGGGAAATAACATTATACGTAGATAGGGTAGGTGATTGATATCCACATTCTTGATAACGGGGAGCTGGTGATAAATATTCGGGGACAACATAGATGTGCCTTTGCACGGCTTGGATAATTTAATTAAGCATATGGACCACTGATGTGATTTGTTAATTATTCTCATGTACTATGCATGACATAGCCTTAAAATTGTTAGTCACAATCGGATATAGATAACTAGTAACAAATGATTGGTATATGCTAATTTCATGTAACTGAATTACAAAGTCCATCTGTCGGTACAATCCTTGAATCTGTGCTCTCTGGCGGCCCAACGTAGAATGCCACTAGCCCCGACTATAGCATTATAATAAAGGCCAAGAATTTAACTCCAAGAGACTTTGGCTGGTTTCTCATAAGTGAGAGACTGAAGTACACTAAAGTCAAACAGCTGTACATTCCCCGCAACACTTATCTCTGTCTTGTTGCTATTTCTTTCAGTCTATCTTCTTCTGCCTTCATCACTTCTGCAAAACGTGTTCTTCTCCATGTTCTCTGCTTTGCAAGGTTGATTATATGGCTGGTATAATAAGGACAGGTTCAAGCTGTGTTTGGTATGGAGGTTACAGAACAAACATGGCTCTTAAGGGCTCATTTCCCATCCTATCCCTGAATCACATGCTCTCCCAGTCACTCACTCCAATGTTTTCAACTCCTCTTCTTCCCCTCATCTCTTCACTCCCAGTTCTCCCTCTTCCCCTTGTAACTCATCTCTCCATCCCTCTATTCCAAGTCACAGGGGCTGGTTTAGTACAGGGCTAAAATCGGTGGCTTTTAAAGCAGACCAAGGCAGGCCAGCAGCACGGTTCAATTCCCAAACCAGCCTCCCCGAACAGGCGCCGGAATGTGGCGACTCGGGGCTTTACAAAGTAACTTCATTTGAAGCCTACTTGTGACAATAACCGATTTTCATTTCATTTCATTTTTTTTTTCACTTGCCTTACTTTAAACTATTAACTTCCCTTTCATCAAGTCTTCTTCCCACACATGACTGATAAGAGGGTTCCTTAACCTCTCAGCTGCCATGTTTATCTGAAAGGAAATCAGAAAAAAATGGTCATGCATCTGCCTTTCACATCTTTCTCTCTGTCTGCCTCCAAGGTTTCACAATTAAAGCCTCCATCTAACAGATTTTGAAGAAATTAACATTCACCTTTTCTAACCAGATAATCAGTTAGTTTCAAAATTTAACTGGTATTTTTTTGAAAACAGAATAAGCATTGACATTTACTCACTCTGACCTGTTTTAGGCTGTCTCCTCTCTTGACTTTAATTTCTTTAATGAAGTGTACAGGACATTAAAATCACAGATTAATTAGTACACTTCCATTTTCTCGGTCACAAACACACTGTGGGCTCAATTTTACAGGGCACCCTCTCCCGTCGGCCTGGCATTTTAGCTTTCTTGGAGAGGCCAGTCAATAAACCCAACGGCTGCCCTAAAGCAATTTAATGCTGGGAACAGCCTTTCTGAAGAGATAGCTCACCTCTGAGAGTCAGTAAATCCAAATGACCAGCGCTATAATTCCAGTGGCGCCACTAGGAGCCCTTGCGCCACCAGGTCAGCAAGCCCAGTTAAGTCCAAGACCAAGAAGCTAAACCTGTACTGACTCTTGTTTTGAGCCACTTCAAGAGGCCAGGGGGACAGTTATGGGGAGGGGGCAGGAAAGTGCCTCAAGTAAGCCCAGAGGACTTGCAAAGAATGCCTCTCAGCCCTTGCAGCAAAAACAGCTGGGCTTCCCACATGGCACGGGTGTCCCCCAGTGCCATAGGTTAAAGACCAGCATCGTGGAGGGCGAAAGACCGGCAATCAGGCTGATGTCTCCCCTATAAAATTTCAAACCAATCGGGGGCAAAGGCAAACCCCCCCCAGCCACAAAGGGCTGAGTGAGAGAAGTATAGTATGGCTACCCAGGGATCCTCTAAATAAACATGTAGTTCAATTGCAAGGGCCGAGGCTCCTCCATTCCTACCTTCGCAATCCTCTTACCTGCCTGACTCTTAATCACACCCTCCTGTCTTACCACTAACCAAAGCAGAGAACATTAACCTCAAGGGTATGACTGTTTTCTGGAACAAAGTGTCCAGGTAACTTTCCCCATACCTCATATGTCACAATGTCTGCAGCTCAGCTTCCAGCTCATTAACGCTGAGCTGAAGCTCTTCAAGCCACAGACACTGATGTTGGTGTGATGGATTGCAGTATACAGGAGCTCCCACATTCTGCAGCCGTGACTCATTACCCACCTTACCGTCTGTCTTGTGTTAATAAATTTATTTTTCTTAATTAATATAATTTCCCTCTTCCCCTAACACTCACTGAACTATCTGCTTCACACTCTGCACTCAAGCAGCACTCAGTCCAGAATATATAGCAAACAGTAACTACTGTTGTGAAAAGGGGTCAAAGCAATGTTGACAACAATGTCACAGAACACTTGTTAAACAGGTACTGTGTTCCATTGAAATAAATTAACAGAAAAATATCTAAACTAAAACAGGATGCAACCATCTTCACCTTTTCTATTAATTGTTTACATTACTCTATTGAATAAATATAAATTTCACATTTTAATACATTGAATGCTGTCATTTGAATCATACACTAGCTTATAACGAAACAAAGTCCCAAATATAATTGCCAAAATTTCTCTTCAATGGGTAGCACAGTAGAATGTGTAACGGTAAGCAAATAAACATATTCCAGTTCCTAACATGTTCTCCATGATTTGTTTTGAAGAAAAGGGGTACAATTCCTTAGCTATGTTAATGAGCCACTCAACCAGAGGTATGCAGTCATAACTCAGAACACACGAGTTCTAAATCCCAGCATGGCAGTTTGTGGATATTGATTCATACATCCCACAGTTTTGTGCTCTCAAAGCTGTCCGATTGTTTGAAAAATCTAACTGGTTCATTAATATCCTGTGGGGAAGGCCTTAACATGTGCAATTACCATTTTATTTTAGATTTTCAGTATTCATTTTCTTTTCAAAGATATGCAAGTCTCAGAGAATGAATAAAACTTAAATGTTTGTATTGAGTCCATTACAAATGCAGGAAATGGTACGTAGGGATATGTGAAATACTGTACAAAGAAATTACTTAATGCAATTGTTACAGACTCCAAATCCTCTGCTCACATCAATGAAGTGACAGCAGCCATTAAATTCCACGACTTCAGAATCAGAATAATTCCTCCACCAGATCAGATCCATTTACATTGAAAAGGCAACTGATTCACAAGAACAGAAGATCTCCATTTTCATCCAAGGAAGGAAAGAAAATCAACGTTGCTGGTTTCATTGTAATGGCAGGTTAGCTTCACAGCATGTCCAGGATAGTAATAGTGTAAGGGCAGAGAGGGAGAAAGAGTTTCCAAAAGGTGTTCAGGAGAATTTTCTACATCACTTATACTTCTAGTTTGAGGAAGGAGGATCAGGTTCTGGGTAATGTGGTAGGACAAGGGGGTCAAATGTCAGCAGAGGAACTTTTAGGGGACAACGATCAGAATATCATAAAAGTTTAGCATAACTGTGGAAAACAACTAGATGCAATCCAGAGTAAAAAGAATTGAGGGGAAACAATTCCAGTAGAGGGTCTGGCCCTAGAAAATTGAATGAAAGATTACAAAACTGTAAAGGAACAATGACTCGCTTTAAAAAGAGGAGAGTTTAGATGTAGTTGAGGTATAAGGGCAAAAGGTACAGCAACCAAAGCCAGTATTCACTGGATGAAGAAAGTGATAGATTTTATTCAGATGAAGCAGAAAAAGGGTGCATATGACAGATGCCAGTTTGATACACAAGTGAGAGCTAAGAGCAAATAGACAGCATAAGAACTAGAGCACTACGCCGCAAGTCTGCTTTGTTATACTGTACAATACAATCATGCTGATCTTCAGCTTCAACTACACTTCTCCAAGGACTTCCGGTGGCGTTACGTAGGGGCATGACGTGCACGAGTTGTCCCTGCTGGGATATTGTTCTGTTAGCCTGTTCAACCAGTTTCTGCAGGTATTTATGTTTAAAAACCCACTCGTTCACCGGAATAAAGTGCCGACATAGAGGAAATGCCCAGGAAGACCAGGGGGCAAGGCCTAAAAGCAGAGGCTCATCTACTGAATCAGTGGCTTCTCAACCTCATCGGTGGAGGAAATGGCGGAGGGAGCTTCTGTGACTCCGGCAACTGCATTAACGGCCGAGCTGCTTACTGCCACCTTAGCAGAGGAATTTGAAAAGCAATGGTGAGCAGCGTCGGGGAACCTCTGCAAGTTGATGGAAGGGGCCCTGGCTCCCATTCAGTTGGTGTTAGAGAAGACCGACAAATGGTACAAATGCATGGCACTGTGATACAAGCATGGAGACATTTGTTTTGAGGCACAAGCAACCAGATTGCCTCTCTGGAAGCAGAGATGTCTCTGATGGCTGAGGAAGGTGGACTCGAGTCGCCTCCCGAGCTAGATCGAGCCCAACGGACATGCCAACAGAAGCCCCATCCCAATGAGCTACCAGGAGCAGTAATTGTGAAGTTTCACAACTTCCAAGAAAAAGTGCAGGTCCTATGATGTACAAAGGAACATCGCGACTACCAAATGGGAAGGCCATGCCATCAGGTTTCATCAGGATGCGGAGCTGACAAAGAGGTGGGTGGCATTCAACAAAGCTTAAGCCACCTGTATAAAAGTGGAGTCCAATTTGAGGTGGTGTAACAGGCACGGCTGAGAGCAGCTTTTGAGGTGAAACACTATTTTATGATGCGCAGGAGGCAGATTCTTTTGTAAAAAAAAAGCATGGGCTGGGTCTGGGTTGATTGAGATTTCTGAGGATTGTTTGCATATGGATATGGGAATTGTTGCGGTTCCTTGCTTTTGTTCATGTTGGCATTTCTTTGTTCTTGTATTGGTTGAATGTTTCCCAAATTGGGCTTGGTGGGGGGTTTAATTCTATGGGAGGGTTTTTTGGTCTATTTGCTGTAACTGTTGTGAAAAATATAAACTTCCTGTTGGAGTATTGTGTTTTTCGGCGTTTTTATACTTCGTGTAATTTTTATGTCAGCATTTGAGCCGTCCTGCTAGCTGAAGAGTTAGCCAACGGGAACAATGCGGTGGGGGTGACTGCAGCTCATTATATTAGTTTTGTTTCAGATAATGAGCTTTGCATTTTTGTTCTGTTTGGGGTTAGGTTTATTAGAAGTTTGTTCTCAATCAACTGACTGTTTTTTGTATGTACACTTGAGTGTGGTATTGTTTGCGGGCGTGGGGGGGATTTTTTTTAAGTCTTGCTTGTGGGTTTGGTGGCCATCTTGAATGGTTACTGTATCTTCCATGGAACTGTTGCATAATCCTTCCTGGTGGAAATGGCTGACTACAGATTGAGAAGGGGAGGGGGCGGGTTGGAGGCCCTCAATTTGGTCACCTGGAATGTCAGGGGATTGACTGGCCCAGTGAAAAGGTCGAGGGTATTTGCTCACCTTAAAAGTTTGAATGCTGATGTGCTGTTTCTGTAGGGGACACATTTGCGATCAGAGACCAGGCAGGGTTGCAGAATGGGTGGACGGGGCAGATTTTTAATTCAGCCATTGATGGTGGGGCCCGAGGCACGGCGATTTTAAGGAATAAAAGGGTTCAATTTTCTGCCGCACAATCCCAATGGTAGACATGGAAATTGTTTGTTGGTCTCTGGTGGGCACCTCTGTCATCCTGGTTAATTGGGACGATACGGGTTTTATGAACAAGCTGCTAGCCTCCATCCCTGATTTGGATTCACATCAGCAAACCTTGGGAGGCAACTTAAACTGTGTTTTGGATCCCAAGATGGATCAATCTATGCCTAAATCTCTGACTCCATCAGGGGGGCCTTGCCGTGGCATTTTTTGCACCAGGGTGGAAAACTTTTTTCTTTTTTCTTCCATGTCCACCAGGTATATTTGCGTGTTAACATTTTTGTGGTAGATAAGTCTCTCCTCCCTTCAGTGGAGAGGGTGGGTTACTCGACAATTGTGATTTCAGACCATGCCCTACATTTTGTGGATTTGGCACTAGAGTCTGGTCCCTCCCAATGTCCACCATGGAAATTTGATATCAACACTGCAAGTGTTCGCACAAATGCTTTGAACTCTGACTTCTTTCCGATGAATAAGGGCACAAGGCAGTAATGTCAATTGTCTCCTTTCATAGGTTTCATAGAATTTACAGTGCAGAAGGAGGCCATTCGGCCCATCGAGTCTGCACCGGCTCTTGGAAAGAGCACCCTACCCAACCCCACACCTCCACCCTATCCCCATAACCCAGTAACCCCACCCAACGCTAAAGACAATTTTGGACACGAAGGGCAATTTAGCCTGGCCAATCCACCTAACCTGCACATCTTTGGACTGTGGGAAGAAACCGGAGCACCCGGAGGAAACCCACGCAGACACTGGGAGAACGTGCAGACTCCACACAGACAGTGACCCAAGCCGGGAATCGAACCTGGGACCCTGGCGCTGTGAAGCAACTGTGCTAACCACTGTGCTACCGTGCTGCCCTAGCAATAGAACCACTTGCCATAGCGCTGAGGTCTTCCACCAAGTGGAGGGGGACAAATCGGGAAGGACAGAAGCATAGGGTGTTGTTGTACGCAGGTGATCTGCTTCTTTATATTATAGACCCAGTATTCACTATGAAAAAGTGAATAAAGCTATTTAGGAGTTTTGGTTCCTTCCCATGATTGGGCCTCACTTCCGAAATTGAATTATATTAGTCTGGTCAATTGGACCAAAATTGACGTTCAGAAGTGGGATGACCTCCCCCCTACCCTCTGCTGGCAACGTTCAGACTATTAAAATGAATGTGCTCTGTAGCCACTGAAGTTGGCCATTCCCTAAATACAAAATGGAGGAACGCAAAGCTTACAGGTTAAAATGGACAATGTTTGCAGCACCAGCAGGCTGCACCAAGCAAATATGGATTCTGTCTGCTAAGAGAGAAGACAGCACCGAAACGAACATTCCGCATACTAATGAGGCAATCTCCGGGATAGTTAACATAGTAATGGAACGATCCCAGGGACAATGGACACAAATGGGAAGTGATTGCAACAGTGTACGAGAAACCAGACACCCCGTCACCAGCGGGGTCCGAAAACAAAGCACCTGAAAGCCCGCCCAGTAGCCAAGGAACAGCCTCAGTACTGGGGGGATTCAAACATATCGATTGGGAAGAGACCCAATCAATTCCGAGCAGGTAAAGGGGTCCGCCCAAAGGGGCGCGGATCCCTGGGACCTATAAAAGACAGGTCCCACACTTAGTTTGTTCTCTTTGACCAGCCCTCCTCTCTGGACCAGCATTTCGACCAGCTTTGCCAAGAAGACCTTGAACGAGAGAGAGGAGAGGTTTGGGACAGCAGTCGCCAGCAAGTAAGTCTCACAACGATCGCTACCAGAGATAGACACTCCTGACCCCTTTTTAACCCGTACCAACCTGAAGTCTGCAGACCAGAGCAGAGCAAGAGGCCTTGTCCCCTGATCCGGCAGTTCCCTTGAGATAAGTATTGGTTTATTTAGCGGTAGGAATAGTTTAATCCTCTTAGCTATGTGCATGGGTAGTATTATAAACTCAGTTGTTTGAACTTACTAATTGGTGTATGGTTTTATTGCTTTGAACATAACCTTGAAACTTGTGGCGTATCTTAACGATACCTGGCGACTCCAGAGCTAAGTAACGAAACAGAGCCAAATTGAGTGTTAAGCACACTCACCCAGAACGAGCAACAGCTCCTAAGATTTTTATTTCTTTTTCAGTGTCTCCCCACTTTTATCTCCAAGTCCTTCTTTGTCAGAATTAACAAATTGGTGTCCTCTTTCATTTGGGTGGGTAGAACCCCAAGGAACCGTAGGGTGTCTCTCCAGAGACATAGACAGTCAGTAGGTTTAACTTTGCCCAATTTATTATTTTATTATTGGGCATCCAATATTGAGAAAGTACTGGGGTGGTTTAGTAATCCAGGTTCTGTATGGGGGGGAAATGGAAGAGAGTTCTTGTAAGGGTTCCAGCCTTGGGACATAGTAACAGCATTGTTGCCATTCTCTCTGACAAGATTATCCTCGAATCCAGTAATGGTGTCCACCCTGAAAATCTGGAAGGGGTCCAGTCAGCATTTTAAACTTAGCTGCATGTCTTTCCTTGCCCTCTCAGATCGGCTTCTTGAAAATGAACCCTCTGAAAGCAATGGGTCCTGACGGCATCCCTGGTCGCGCACGGAGATCCTGTGCTGTCCAACTGGCGGGTATGTTCACGGACATCTTCAACCTCTCTCTGCTCCACTCCAAGATTTCCACCTGCATCAAGACGACCACTATCGTACCTGTGCCAGGCAACGTGCCTCAATAACTACCGTCTGGTGGCATCTATCATTATGAAGTGATTTGAGAGGTTGGACATGAGACACATCAACTCCATCCTCCCAGAATGCCTTGAACCAATGCAATTTGCATACCGCCACAAATGGTCCACAGAAGGTGCCATCTCCCGAGCCATACACTCATCCTTGGAGCATTTTGAAAACAAGGGCTCCAAAGTCAGGCTACAGCTCCACCGCCAACACCACAATTCCAGCCAAGCTCATATCAAAACTCCAAAACCTAGGACTTGGCTCCTGCCTCTGCAACTGGATCTTTGACTTCCTGATCCATCGACCACAATCAGTAAGGATAAACAACACCTCCTCCACGATAGTCCTCAATTCAGGGGCCCCGTAAGGCTGCATACTTAGCTCCCTCACAGTACACGCACACAGCTGTATGTCAAAACTTGGCTCCAACTCCATGTTTGCTGATGAATTGATCGTACTGGGTCAGATCTCAAACAACAATGAGTCAGAGAACAAGAGGGAGATAGAGAACCTAGTGGCGTGGTGTAATGACAATAATCTCTCCCTCAAACTCAGCAAAACTGAAGAGCTGATCATTGACTTCAAGAAGCGAGGTATCAATGGTGCTGAGGTGGAGATGGTTGATAGCTTCAAATTCCTCGGTGTGCACTGTAAGGTTCTTTGATTATGCTGATGTTGAATCTTGATGTGGTAGTGTTAACAAAGAACATTAGACTTTGTTTTACAACAAAACCATTTATTACTAACGATACTCTAAAGGAATACTATAATGTCTAAGATTAATACAGTTGGAAATAATGGTCTTACAGTAACTTACACTAAGATACTACAGAGCTACTCTAATGTGTGACTTCTATCAACTCCTTACTAACACCTTCTACTGGAACACATGGTGTGTCCGGGTCACGTGCCTGCATACTGGCACCACCTACTGGTCGGATGCTAGTACTACAACAGTAAAACATATAACTTATGATACACATACAGATTATGATGATCTACTCATATTATATACAGATGATAGTATACCTATCATCACATGCACATCACCAACAATCTGTCCTGGTCCACTCACATCGACACTACAAGCAAGACAGCACAACAGCACCTATACTTCCTCAAGGAAACAAAAGGAATTTGGCATCTTCAAATTGACTCTTACCAGTTTTTACAGATGCACCATAGAAAAGATCCTATCTGGCTGTGTCACAGCCTGGTATGGCATCTGCTCGGCCCAAGACTGTAAGAAACTACAAAAGAGTCATGAACGCAGTCCAGTTGATCAAGCAAGTCCGCCTCCCATCCATGGACTCTGTCCACACCTCTTGCTGCCTTGGAAAAGCAGGCAGCATAATCAAAGCCCCCTCCCACCCAGGTTATTCTCTCATCCAACCTCTTCCATCGGGCACGAGATACAAAAGTCGGAGAACACAGACTAACAATTCAAAACTAACTTCTTCCCCACTGTTACAAGACGCCTGAATGGCCCTCTTATGGCCTGAACTGATCTCTCCGCACATCTTCTCCACTGAGTAGCACTACACGCCGTACGCTTCACCCAATGTCTACATACCTAATATGTCTATGTATTTATATTGTGTATTTATCGGATATCCTATGTTTTTTTATGTATGGAACGATCTATCTGGAATGTACGCAGAACAATACTTTTCACTGTACCTCGGTACACAACAATAAATTCAAATCCAAATGAACAGCTCACACACGAATGTGAATTGAGAAAAACTATCATAGATTGGTTAAGGAAAAATCCATGTTCAGCTAATTTGATTGAGGTTTTTTCGTTTTTTTAAAATGAGCTCACAGAGAACTTTAATGAGAGCAATGCGGTTGATATGGTACGCTAAGACACAAGACACAAATCTTGCAATTTTTAAAAAAGGCATTCAGCTGTAGCAATCAAGCAATAAAAGTTTTAATTCATTAGTTTACGTTTGTTGTTTATTGGTGGCAGTGCCAAGGGCGGTTTTTGTTGTACACTAGAAAAAACTGTGTTTCAGCAGTGGGCATACAATTACGCTAAAGTGAAAGGTATATTCTGAACAATCATTCCATGCTGACACAGGAAATGTCAGGACATAAAAACAGGCTTCCACCAAAATAAATGCACCGAACACATAAAGGGGGAAAAAATCAACATGTGCAAAGCATGACCCAAGATGGAATTAATTTTAAAATATCCTACCGTGGCAGAGAGGTAGTAATTTGTAGTCGTGGTAAAGCTGGAACAACTTCGACAGTACAACCATTAGTTTTCACTGCAGGCAAACTTTCTAATAAGCAGTCACTGTACACGCCAAAAACTGAAGTCTGGTAACCTATAAACCACAAGAGCCAATCAATTAAAATCGCATAAGTCATCAAACATTTCAGTTTAGAATAAAATACCAGATTGAATAAAGATTATTACATATTCAAATCTGACAGATTGTTCTAAGAATTTATTTTTAAAAGTTTTGATCTAAGGAAAGTTAGGTAGGAAACGTTGAGCTGATTAAATAATTAATTTCTGTGAAATAGCACCCTTCACATAAGAGAAAATTTCTATCCAATGTCTTCTGAATAAAATAGTTTGGTCTCTTTCAATTAAGTGTGCCATGCTTAATGCATTTTGTTCGGAATAATCTTTATAATTCTGTGAATTTATATTGAAAATTGTGCCTGCACAATAGTCTATGCAATTGAAGTAATTAATTGTGTAATGCGTTTTGAAATGTTGGTGTGTAACAAGTTGATCTTTAAATGCAAGTTAATTTAATAAAAACTAACAGCTGATTTTATGCTTTTTAGCAAACAAAACCTACAATTTCAACATTTTTCTTTATACTTCAACCTGTTCCCAACCTGTTCTGATTTCTGTACATAGAGGTAAGAACTAAATATTATATAACACAACTATTAATAAGTATAAATACTTCAAAGATCTCAGTTATAATATAAATTAAGAAGGAAACAAATAGCACTTCAGTTTTTGGGCTCAGGCCTCATTAGATATGACGTTGAAGTCATGTAGCTCAATGTACAATCCAATAAGCAGCAATGAGAAGAACGGTTAGTTGAACCTTTATTTTTTTGGTGCTGCTCGAGGCAGATGAATGTTGGCCGGCACACCAGAAGAATTGTCATTTTTAATGACAATTTCCATAAGATTTTAACGTCCAGCTAAATTAGTAGAACAGGTCTCAGTATAACACTGAAACTGAAGGACAAAACCCTTAACAGTGACTCTCCAATCTGGAATGTTGAAATCTAGATAGTGGAAATCAGGTAGGCAGGCAGGGAGGAAGTTGTCGAGCAAGGGAACCGTGGTTTACTAAGGAAGTTGAAGCACTTGTCAAGAGGAAGAAGGCGGCTTATGTTAGGATGAGACATGAAGGCTCAGTTAGGGCACTTGAGAGTTACAAGTTAGCCAGGAAGGACCTAAAGGGAGAGTTAAGAAGAGCGAGGAGAGGACACGAAAAGTCGTTGGCGGATAGGATCAAGGAAAACCTTAAGGCTTTCTATAGGTATATCAAGAACAAAAGAATGACTAGAGTAAGATTAGGGCCAATTAAGGATAGTAGTGGAAAGTTGTGTGTGGAATCAGAGGAGATAGGGGAAGCGTTAAATGGATATTTTTCGTCAGTGTTTACACTGGAGAAAGACAATGTAGTCGAGGAGAATACTCAGGTTCAGTCGACCAGGCTAGATGGAATTGGGGTTCAAAAGGAGGAGGTGTTAGCAATTTTGGAAAATGTCAAAATAGATAAGTCCCCTGGGCCAGATGGGATTTATCCTAGGATTCTCTAGGAAGCCAGGGAGGAGATTGCAGAGCCTTTGTCCTTGATCTTTACGTCGTCTTTGTCGACAGGAATAGTGCCGGAAGACTGGAGGATAGCAAATGTTGTCCCCCTTGTTCAAGAAGGGGAGTAGAGACAACCCTGGTAATTATAGACCTGTGAGCCTTACTTCGGTTGTGGGTAAAATGTTGGAAAAGGCTATAAGAGATAGGGTTTATAATCATCTTGAAAAGAACAAGTTGATTCGCGATAGTCAACACGGTTTTGTGAAGGGTAGGTCATGCCTCACAAACATTATTGAGTTCTTTGAGAAGGTGACCAAACAGGTGGATGAGGGTAAAGCGGTTGATGTGGTGTATATGGATTTCAGTAAGGCGTTTGATAAGGTTCCCCACGGTAGGCTATTGCAGAAAATAAGGAAGTATGGGATTGAAGGTGATTTAGCGGTTTGGATCAGTAATTGGCTAGCTGAAAGAAGACAGAGGGTGGTGGTTGATGGCAAATGTTCATCCTGGAGTTCAGTTACTAGTGGTGTACCGCAAGGATCTGTTTTGGGGCCACTGCTGTTTGTCATTTTTATAAATGACCTGGAAGAGGGTGTAGAAGGATGGGTTAGTAAATTTGCAGATGACACGAAGGTCGGTGGAGTTGTGGATAGTGCTGAAGGATGTTATAGGATACAGAGGGACATAGATAAGCTGCAGAGCTGGGCTGAGAGGTGGCAGATGGAGTTTAATGCGGAAAAGTGTGAGGTGGTTCACTTTGGAAGGAGTAACAGGAATGCAGAGTACTGGGCTAATGGCAAGATTCTTGGTAGTGTAGATGAACAGAGAGATCTCGGCATCCAGGTACATAAATCCCTGAAAGTTGCCACCCAGGTTAATAGGGCTGTTAAGAAGGCATATGGTGTGCTAGCCTTTATCAGCAGGGAGATTGAGTTTCGGAGCCACAAGGTCATGCTGCAGCTGTATATAACTCTGGTGCGGCCGCACCTGGAGTACTGCGTGCAGTTCTGGTCACCACATTATAGGAAGGATGTGGAAGCTTTGGAAAAGGTTCAGAGGAGATTTACTAGGATGTTGCCTGGTATGGGGGGAAGGTCTTACGAGGAAAGGCTCAGGGACTTGAGGTTGTTTTCGTTAGAGAGGAGAAGGCTGAGAGGTGACTTAATAGAGACATATAAGATAGTCAGAGGGTTAGATAGGGTGGACAGTGAGAGTCTTTTTCCTCGGATGGTGATGACCAACACTACAGAGAGTAGTAGGGGTGTGGAACGCCCTGCCTGCAACAGTAGTAGACTCGCCAACTTTAAGGGCATTTAAGTGGTTACTGGATAGACACATGGATGAAAATGGAATAGTGTAGGTCAGATAGGCTTCAGATGGTTTCACAGGTCGGCGCAACATCGAGGGCCGAAGAGCCCGTACTTTAGAACTTTAGAACAGTACAGCACAGAACAGGCCCTTCGGCCCTCGATGTTGTGCTGAGCAATGATCACCCTACTCAAACTCACATATCCACCCTATACCCGCAACCCAACAACTTCCCCTTAACCTTACTTTTAGGACACTACGGGCAATTTAGCATGGCCAATCCACCTAACCCGCACATCTTTGGACTGTGGGAGGAAACCGGAGCACCCGGAGGAAACCCACGCACACACGGGGAGGACGTGCAGACTCCGCACAGACAGTGACCCAGCTGGGAACTGAACCTGGGACCCTGGAGCTGTGAAGCATTGATGCTAACCACTATGCTACCGTACTGCGCTGTAATGTTCTATGTTCTAAAAGGTTCACCTCATAATTCTTTCATTCGAAGCTGAGACAACCTAACAGTTCGTGCCAGAGTAGAAAATAAAGTTCAAGTTACAGATTGATAAAAACAACAGGATATTTTGACTTAAACTATTAAATACTTCAAATAATTAATTTTAAAGAAAAACAACTCTTCACCAGGAATACAAAGTAAGTGGTGTATTCCTCATGCCACAAACAATCTGACTTTCGGAATCTTCAGAGATTGATACATTTGAACTTAAAATGGGTTTTAAGAATGTGTGTGACATGGGCCTACCAAAAATAAGGCCACAACGTCTTTCTGGATTGAAAAATAGGATATTTAACATTCCTGATCAACAATGTATATCAGATCAGAGGATTACGATTTGCTTGATGGAAGGGCATGAAGACATAGAGAAATAATGCACAATCTAAAAAAGACTATTTGCAGTACATGAAAAGTTTTCTGGCTACCTGCACTTTTGTTCTCCCACTTACTTTCTATATTAAAATTTGGTCACACCTGACACACGTCTGCTTCTAAAATAGATGTAATTATCCCTGAACTTGCTTTATCCCAGTTCTGCCCTACACCTTCAAATGTCCTCTTCTGGAATTCTTCTTCCCAAGCATTAAGCTGTTGTTTTTCTCCAAGCCTTCTTCCTACATGTTTCCTAACCCTGATTATTTTGCTCACGAGAGCATCACTACCTGGCCACAGGTTTCTTCAGCATCTCTCTTCCTATGCTGCCTCTCTTTGGTAAGCTTGTGATCTCTCAGCCCCATGGTTAATATTTGCATCTTCCACCACACGTCATTTTTTAAATACCAGGTCACTGCCATTCCCTATTTTTTTTCAGGTATTCCCAAGTGTGATAAACAGGTATAATGTATACTGTACGGTTTTGAAAACCCATGAAGATCAAGGAATGGAGCATTTTATAATTTCCATTTTATAATAGTGCGCAACTAATATAATGAAGAGTAGGCAGCAGGACATGAGGTGATGTAGGGAGAGGAAGCTAGGACGCAATGAAGGTTCAAGTCAGAGATAATGATGCGGGGCTAAAGCAATAATGGTTAGGCTGTGCAGGTGTGATGCAGAAACCAAAATTTTTTTAAGTTAATGGTTAAGTGATTAATAAAACATACAGGATCCTGGGATTCATACATTGTGATAAACCTCCTAAAAAATAAACCACTGGTCCAGTGTAGGCACCACACGGGGAAGGACTCAATGGCATTAGAGAAATTACAGAAACGATTCATATGAGAATGGTTCCAAGGATGAGGACTTCAGTGATGTGAATAGATTGAAGAAGTTGGGGCTGTTCTCCTTCAAGAAAAGAAGGTTGAGAGGAAACTTTATAGAGCAGTTCAAAATCCATTAAGTATATGGACAAAGTAAAAAGGGCAAACTGTTCCCATTGACATAAGGATCAAGAACCAGTGAACACGGATTTAAAGCGATTGGCAAAAAATGACAAGAAAAATCTTTTCAATGCAACAAGTTAGTATCTGGAATGCACTGCCCAAGGTGTGATGGAGGCAAATTCAATTGTGTCTCAGGCCCATGGGGAAAAAACAAGGAAGAGAGACTGGATGAGTTGCTCTTGCAGAGAATGGACACAGACATGGGCTGAATGGCCTCATTCTGCCCTCTAACTATTCCGTGCTTCTGTGATTCAATATAACCCCAGTTGAATAATTTTGATAAAAGGGCTCTAAAAATCTCAAAGCAAATATCTATGATAGCCTCAGAAAAGATTCAGGTAGCTGTGAAAAGTTATACACAGTAGTCCAACCTCCAGATCTATTCTTAGTGGTTTAGAATTTTACTTCTTTTTTTTTTTTTTTAATTTTTTTTATTGGAATTTTTTGCAGAAAATATAACAAAAAGTATAGCAAAAAGCAGTAATATGCAACTAACAGCCCCATAACACCCACAATTCCCTCCATACCGTAACATCACATGTATCACATTCCCCCACCCCCCCCCCAAACAAGAGAACTTAACCATAAATTAAAATTAGATAATCAAATTTAAATAAAATAAGCTAACATAATCAACCCCCCCCCCCCCCCCCCCCCCCCCCCCAACCGGGTTGCTGCTGCTACTGTCCCAGTACCCTATCGTTGAGCCAGAAAGTCGAGGAAAGGTTGCCACCGTTTAAAGAACCCTTGCACCGATCCTCTCAGGGCGAATTTAACCTTCTCAAGCTTAATAAAGCCCGCCATGTCATTGATCCAGGTCTCCACGCTTGGGGGCCTCGCGTCCTTCCACTGTAGCAAAATCCTTCGCCGGGCTACTAGGGACGCAAAGGCCAGCACACCGGCCTCTTTCGCCTCCTGCACTCCCGGCTCTACCCCAACCCCAAAGATCGCGAGTCCCCATCCTGGCTTGACCCTGGATCCCACCACCCTTGACACCGTCCTCGCCACCCCCTTCCAGAACTCCTCCAATGCCGGGCATGCCCAGAACATATGGGCATGGTTCGCTGGACTCCCCGAGCACCTGGCACACCTATCTTCACCCCCAAAGAACCTATTCATCCTCGTCCCAGTCATGTGGGCCCTATGCAGCACCTTGAATTGGATGAGGCTAAGCCGCGCACACGAGGAGGAAGAATTTACCCTCTCCAGGGCATCAGCCCATGTCCCGTCTTCGATCTGTTCCCCCAGTTCCCCCTCCCACTTCGTTTTCAGCTCCTCTACTGACGCCTCTTCCTTCTCCTGCATAAGCTTGTAGATATCGGATATCTTCCCCTCCCCGACCCAGACCCCCGAGAGCACCCTGTCACTCACCCCCTTCGCGGGGAGCGCAGGGAATCCCTCCACCTGCCGTCTAGCAAATGCCTTTACCTGCAGATATCTAAACATGTTTCCCGGCGGGAGCCCAAATTTCTCTTCCAACTCCCCCAGGCTCGCAAACCTTCCGTCGATAAACAGGTCCTTCAGCTGTCTAATGCCCGCTCTATACCATCCCCGAAATCCCCCATCCATGTTCCCCGGGACGAACCTATGGTTCCCCCTTAACGGAGCCTCCATCGAGCCCCCCACTTCTCCCCTATGTCGCCTCCACTGCCCCCAAATCTTGAGGGTAGCCGCCACCACCGGACTCGTGGTATACCTCGTGGGAGGGAGCGGCCACGGCGCCGTTACCAGGGCCCCCAGGCTTGTATCCCCACAGGACGCTCTCTCCATCCGTTTCCATGCTGCCCCCTCCCCCTCCATCACCCACTTACGCACCATCGACACGTTGGCCGCCCAGTAATACCCCGAGAGGTTGGGCAACGCCAGCCCCCCCCCATCCCTACTCCGCTCCAAGAAGACCCTCTTCACCCTCGGGGTGCCATGCGCCCAAACAAATCCCATGATGCTGCTGGTCACCCTTTTAAAAAAGGCCCTAGGGATAAAGATGGGCAAGCACTGGAAGAGGAACAAGAACCTCGGGAGAACCGTCATTTTGACGGATTGCACTCTGCCCGCCAGCGATAGCGGCACCATGTCCCACCTTTTAAATTCCTCCTCCATCTGTTCCACTAGTCTGGTGAAGTTAAGCTTATGAAGAGCCCCCCAACTCCTGGCCACCTGCACCCCCAGGTACCTGAAACTCTTCACTGCCCTCCTGAAGGGGAGCCTCCCAATTCCCTCCTCCTGATCTCCCGGGTGCACTACAAATACCTCGCTCTTTCCTAAGTTCAGCTTATAGCCCGAGAAGCCCCCAAATTCCGCTAACAGTTCCATAGAATTTTACTTCTTAAAAGAAAATTTGTATTAATTAAAGTTGAACCAGATGGTCCATCAGCATGATGATTTTCATCAATTCAAATAAATCAGGCATAGCAGCAAGATATTGAATGAGGGTTCATTGTTCACTCTACTATTGCAGGTATTGTTTTCAGAATCACCTGATACCCAAAAAGGACAAAGACCTGACAGAGTGCTGGTCCTACAGGCCCATCTCAAAGAACAATTATTTTAATCCAACGTAGACAAGAGGTGGCTACAGAGTTCCATGCTAGAGGTAGTCGTGGAGGACCAGACTTGCTTTGTCAAAGGCAGGTAGCTAACACTGAACTTTTGGCCATGCTAAATTGCCCTTAGGTTAGAGGGACCCGAATGGCCTCCTTCTGCACTGTAAAATCTATGATAATCAGGCGTCTGCTGAACGTGATAATGACCCCAAACGAGGAGAGAACACCAGAAGTGATAACCTCCCTGGATGAAGAAAAGGCCTTCGAGACAAATGGAAGTACCTCATAGGAGGTACTGAACGGTGTGGGCTTGGGCCAGGGTTCACCTCCTGGATGAAACTACTGTACAGCATTCCCATGGTGTTCTTACGGACAAACCAGCTCTATATAACTCCGGCTGCACAGAGGCATGAGGCAGGGATGCCCGCTATTCCCGCTGCTGTTTGCTCTGGAAATCAATCCACTGGTGATTGCTCTCTGAGCAGCGAAGGGGTGGAGAGGGATGCAAAGGGGAGACAGAGAGCATAGAGTTTCACTTGACTCAGATGACCTCCTCCTCGACATCTCAAACCCCCGGACCAGCATGGAAGGAAAGGAATTCGGAACCGTCTCAGGTTACAAACTTAGCCTGGGCAAAAGCAAGCTTTTGCCTGTAAACTCGCTGGTGGGAGGGACAGAGCTTGGGTGAGTGCCGTTTAAGCACACCCAGACCGAATTACACTACATCGGGATGTCTCTGTCTCTGTGTGTCTCTGTGTGTGTCTGTGTGCGCACGCACACGTGTTACGCTCCGGGCGCGAATGAGACACTTCAGCCCAACCGAAATGTCCACCATGGCCTCCATCTCCAACAACCACAGGTTCACTCCCGCAACAATGGATGCCACCTTCAAAGGGTGGAGACAGGACAAAGGGACTCTTGATGGTTAGGGACATATACATGGATGATACAGTAACGACCCTGAGGGAAGTCACGGAGAGTTTCAGTTACCAATAGGAAACAACATGAGATGTGGGCGGCACGGTGGCTAGCCCTGCTGCCTATAGCACTGAGGATCCATGTTCAATCCCAGCCCTGGGTCACTGTCTGTGTGGAGTTTGCACATTCTCCCCATGTCTGCTTGGTTTCACCCCCACAACCTAAAGATGTGCAGATTAGGTGGACTGGGCCTTAATTGGAAAAAATAAAGTTGGGTACTCTAAATTTATTTTTTTAAAAGACCGGAGAAACAAATTTATTTTTTAAAAAGACTGGAGAAACATTCAGGTTAACAACTTCCTCCGCAAGGAAACAACAACGTACCCCCATCAGGACACTTGTTCATGGAAGAACTGCTGGAGATGGGCAACCTGGGAAGAGAATCTGTGCGGGCATGTACGGGTGACTGCTGGAGGAAGTACATTCCCCCTGGATGTTAGGCACAGAGCGAGGGGGAGGACACTGGATCAAAGCACTGCACATGGTGAGCTTCACCTCCACGTGTGTAGGGCTGAGCCTAAAGCAGCTAAAGGTGGCGCACAGAGCACACCTAACCAGAACGCGAATGAGTGGGTTCTTTCAGTAGATGGGGGACAAATGCAATGGTGCCAGGGAGGCACAGCCAACCGTATCCACATATTGGGAGAGGGCCACAGAGTGTCAGTTACTGTACGACCTTCTTTGAGCCCACGTCCAGGGCTGTGGGAGTGAGGGTAGAGCCATACCCAAAAGTGGCAGTGTTCAGTTTATCAGATAAACCAGAAGTCTTCATAGGGAGGGGGGCCGCGCCCTAGCCTTTGCCTCCATGATCGTCCGCCAGAAATTTAGAGTACCCAATTCATTTTTTCCATTTAAGGAGCAATTTAGCGTGGCCAATCCACTCACCCTGCACATCTTTGGGTTGTGGGGGCGAAACCCACGCAAACAGGGGGACAATGTGCAAACTCCACACGGACAGTGGCACAGAGCCGGAATCGAACCTGGGACCTCAGCCAGCGCTGTGAGGCAGCAGTGCTAACCACTGCATCACCATGCTACCCTGCAGTGAAGACACTTGATTGTAAGTGTATGTGTTGTTTTTTTCGGCTGACGGGAGAAATAACAGCACACAGAAAGAACATGAGGGACAAGGGACAAAGCCACAGGAGAATGGCCTGAGGCCAAGTCAAGGCGCCAGGTTCGATTCCCGGCTTGGAGCACTGTCTGTGCAGAGTCTGCATATTCTCCCCGTAGTTGTGTGGGTTTTCTCTGGGTGCTCCGGTTTCCTCCCACAAGTCCCGAAAGACGTGTTTGTTAGGCGAATTGGACATTCTAGATTCTCCCTCAGTGTACCCGATCAGGAGCAACGATCTAGTGTGGCAACTAGAGGATTTTCACAGAAACATCATTGCAGTGTTAATGCAAACCTACTTGTGACACGAATAAAGATTATTTTTCAAAAAATTTGTAAATACATGCTTTGGCCATATTGAGGATTGTAAAATATGCATGCCGACTGAAGGGGGCTGCCACAGTGGCTGTGAAGGCACTTTTTCAACAAGAAATTTAGAGTACCCAATTCATTTTTTCCATTTAAGGAGCAATTTAGCATGGCCAATCCACTCACCCTGCACATCTTTGGGTTGTGGGGGCGAAACCCACGCAAACAGGGGGACAATGTGCAAACTCCACACGGACAGTGGCGCAGAGCCAGAATCGAACCTGGGACCTCAGCCAGCGCTGTGATGCAGCAGTGCTAACCACTGCGTCACCATGCTACCCTGCAGTGAAGACACTTGATTGTAAGTGTATGTGTTGTTTTTTTTGGCACGGTCTTGTAAGTTGCAAGTTATGAATTGTTGGAGATAAAATATGAAAATTCAATAAAAATATTTTCCAAAAAAATTCACAAAACTGTTAGAATGCAGAAGAAGGCCATTTAGCCCATCCTGTCTGCACCAACTCTCCAATGAGCATCATGGCTTAGTGTTGTTTCCGTGCCTTTTT
Source organism: Scyliorhinus canicula (assembly GCF_902713615.1). Lineage (NCBI taxonomy): Eukaryota > Metazoa > Chordata > Chondrichthyes > Carcharhiniformes > Scyliorhinidae > Scyliorhinus > Scyliorhinus canicula. Next base: position 78,804,156 of record NC_052155.1, on the reverse strand, counting down.
CCCATACCCCTGCATACGGCTTTCTGCATAATAGTCTCTATTCTCTTTATTCATATTAACTGCAAGCTTCCTAATGAGGGAGGTAAACCTCAATGGCAGCACAAACAGATAAGTGGGAAGCCACCCAAAATGTAACAGATTGCACGACAATCTACCCTGTCCCATATCAGGAGTGACATACTGAAGCAACATAATTTGCTTCCTGGTCTACAACAGAGCTACATCTGGTAAGTCAGCAGCAGCAAGTAGTGAACACATATGTTCTTCATTAGTCTGGAAAGTTTAACACAAAAATTACATTTCCATAAGATATAAAGTTATGATGCTGGCATGTATGATATACATAGAGCTAATTGAGGAGTCAGTTCTTTCCAGTTACGCTAAGAGAATAGCTATCACACCATATTGCCTCGCTGTTAAATATATTCACAACAGTAATTAAAGAAATATGGGGGAAAAATTGAAGTATCGATTGATGTAAAAAAACACCATATTAAAAGCCTGAAGAGCTTCTAATCATGGCTTATATCAAGAGTTTCAATAATGTTTACAATTTCACACCCAATTACCCATGCTATGTAACAACATAAAAGATTTGACAAAGAGTCATCGGACTCGAAACGTTAGCTCTTTTCTCTCCCTACAGATGCTGCCAGACTTGCTGAGATTTTCCAGCATTTTCCCTTTCATTTCAAGCTTTAATTCCATTTTTAAATGTGCAGGTTAGGTGGGGTAGAAGATGGGGGAGTGAGCCAGGTGGGGTTCTCTTTCAGAGGGTTAATGCAGACTCGATGGGCTGAATGGTCTCCTTCTGCACTCTAGGGATTCTATGATTTGAAAATAACTACACCAAATCATTTAAATAAAGCTTGCCATATGGCTTAATTTAAAAAGTTGAATCCTCAATTTAAACACGACAGCGTTAAATAACTCTTGACTGCACACAGTTATGCAACCCGTGCTACTATCATATGTACATAACTCATTGATCGTTCATCATGTTATTCATGGTTAGTGGAGGCTGGTGCACATTATTCTGATCCTACTACAGCCAAGTGAGACAGCAATTTGACTCCGATATATTTAATTCAGCATTATCTCCCTTGATAAAGTTATAAAGTTACAGGCCTCCAAGAGATAAGTGAAATATTAAACATATTTTGTGAAACGGTTGGTAAAATTTCACGTCACTGTTCTTCTCTCCATAAAGCATCTTACTCCACTTCATAATGAAATATCTTATTGTCAAATAGCAGATTGATTTAAGATGTAAACATTTATTTTGTTTTTGTCTGTTCTCAAATGTTCTTTGAGTTGTTCCATTAATTTTAAAAGTTTATTTTGGTCATGTTTGTCATCCTTTGGTGCTGACGTTCCTGCTGTTAGAAATTAGCTAAATGCCTGGTATACATGCATAAAATCAGATTGAAATACGTTATTACTGTAAGTTTTGTTTCACTGAAAACATCTCCTAATAATAATCTTTACTGTCACAAGTAGGCTTACATGAACACTCCAATGAAGTTACTATGAAAAGCCCCTGGTCGCCACATTCTGGCACCTGTCCGGGTACACACAGAGGGAGAATTCAGAATGTCCAAATTACCTAACAGCATGTCTCATCATTTCATTTCCACAGAAACAAGTCTATGGGAGAATTATTCTTAGCTCATGTCAATTAACATGAACCAAAGGCCATAGCTAACTATGGTCCTCTAATTCTGGCCTGTGCAATCCCAATTATAACCATTGGTGGCCGTGCCTTCAGTTGCCTTGGCCCCAAGATCTGGAATCCCCACTCTACACGCCTATACTTCGCCCACCTTGCTCTCCAAAGGCACTATGTAAACCATACATCTTTGACCAAGCTTTTGTAATCTAACCTAATGCCACCTTATGTCATTCAGGATCATAATTTATTTTACAATACTCCTGTGAAGCACCATCAGATTTTTCATTACATTAAAGTCGCTATAGAAGTTGTCATTGCTCTTGTTGTAGTTGGCAAAGGAGTTCAGTGTCTTCTCAGGCTGCAAGCTTCACCTGACAACCTGAAATGGAACCTGACAAGTCTGGTGGTAGAAGTTAAAAAGGACCTCCAGACTTCCGGTGGCAGCAATGTGCTGAGCGGACACACATCAGGTGGCTCTCCTAATAGCAAATTTTCTCAGATTTTTGGCTCAAAAAGCAACCCAAAACTCCTTTCGACCCAGAAGCAGTCGGGAAGATCTCGGCAAACGGTGGTTCAAAGGGCCGGCGAGAAGGCAGAAGCTGCGGCAAGGGCAGGAACAACGAGCGGACAGACCAGCAGACCCACGAGGCGAGGTGGAGACCCCGGCAAGCCAAGAGAGGGGGCAACCAGTGACCCAAACAGCGGATGAAGAACATGCAGCCATGCCCACATTGGGGGACAGATGGAAGACATTCCTAAAAAAAAAGAACTGACCGCCATGAGGGAGGTGATTAAAATAGAGTTCCAGGTGGTGATGAAAGAGATGGTGACGGAAGCGATGGCCGCCCTCCAGCGCACAATAGACGACCTGGAAAGAAAGGAAGGAAGGAAGCCCAGCAAAGAACAATTCTGGACGTGGAAAAGGCGTCAACGGACCAGAGTGATAGGATTATGGCTCTGGAGACCAAAGTGAAGAGATTGCTGGTGGCCCAAGGGAACTTGAGGGGAAAATTAGAAGACCAAGAAAACAAGTCCTGGCGACACATTCACCAGTACCACCTGTGCCCCTTCCAGGACACCGCTGACCATGCCGTACTTTCCCCCTGGGTCCGTAACCGTCCTAGTCTCCGTGAATCTTGTCCTCTTGCTAATCAGTATGGCTACTCCCCAGCCCATTTCCTGTTGCATGAATGGTATGTCTGTCCCACCCAGCCCTTCCTTACCAGTAATCTGTCCTTCTCCCTCAGGTGTGTTTCCTGCAGGTAGACTACGTCCGCCTTCAGGCTTCTCGGGTGGGTGAAGATCTTTTCACCAGGCCGTTAAGTCCCCTTACATTCCAGATGACTATCCCCACCTTGGTGCTGCACGATCAACCATATTTATCTGTTGGTCGTGCCCCTGTACTCTGGGGTTTCGCTTTGTTAGGGGGCCGTCCAAAATGGCCACGTTTGCCACTCTTGCCATGAGGCTGGGCCCCCTGCGCTCCGGGGTTTCCCATTGTCCAGGCGGTACCCAACATGGCCGCCAACTGTATGTACGCCACATGGGTGCGCCCCTGCACTCTGGGGCACTTTGTTAAGGGACCCTCCAAAGTTGTTGCTTATGGCACCATCTTGATTCCTTGGCCTGTTCCATGCCCGCCGAGGCATGTACTCTGTCCCCCTCCAAAACAGAGTCGATCAGTTGTTGCCTGGCCTCCCTCCTCTATCTCTACGTGCCTTGTAGGCTATAATTTCCCCTCTGATCATAGCCTTCCGTGCCTCCCAGAACGTGGAGGGTGAGAACACCCTGTTCCAGTTGTTACTTCCAGTAGTTGCCTATGGCCTGTGATGTTTTCTGGCAGAGGGCCTTGTCGGCCAGGAGGTCTGTGTCCAGCCTCCATGTGGGGCGCTGGGCACGATCCGGCTCCAACCTCACATCCACATAGTGGAGAACGTGGTTTGAGATGACTATCGCAGAGTACTCCACTCCAAGAATTCCTGGAAGCACCGATTTCCCCATTGCAAAGAAGTCGATACTTGTGAAAGAAACGAGAATTATTTTTCTCTTGATTGTAGGAACTTCCATAGGTCCACAGCCCACATCTGCTCCATAAATGCTCCCAGTTCCTTAGCCATGCCCGTCTTTTTCCCCGTTCTGGCGCTCAATCGGTCAGTAAGCGGGTCCTGTACACAGTTAAAATTGTCCTGCATGATCAGTTGGTGCATGTCGATGGCGGGGATTTCCGCCATGGTGCTTTTTATAAAGTTTGTGTCATCCCAGTTGAGGAAAATAGCACAGGTAAAGGACAGTAGAGGCAGACTGGTAACGGAACCAAAAGAGGTCAATCAAGTATTCGAGACCTTCTATCGAGGGCTGGTTACCTCCGAACCCCCCGTCGGGCCGCGGGGATAAAACATTCCCTCGACAGACTGGAAATGCCAGTTGTGGGGAAGGATAGACGGGGACATTGGAAGCACTAATAGATCTGGGAGAAATAATGGAAAGCATCAGCTCCATGCAGGCGGGGAAGGCACCAGGACCCAACGGATTTCTGTCGGGCTTCTATAAAAAATTTGCACCTGCCTTAGCCCCACACCTAAGGGACATGTTCGCAGACTCGCTAGCAAGGGGCACTTTGCCTCCTACACAAGCGCAGGCCACAATCTCACTGATACCTGTGGAGGAAGTCAAAAATGACCTACGGAGGTGGGACACACTCCCGATCTCCCTGGCGGGGAGAGCGCAGACGATCAAAATGAACGTGCTGCCAAGGTTCCTCTTCCTGTCTAGGTTCATGCCGATCTTCATCCCCAAGGCCTTCTTCCAAAATGTAGATAGCTTAATTATGGTGTTTGTGTGAGGGGGCAAACCCCACCCTTTCCTTAACCTAACCTGGTCCTTCACATGGAGGCGAGTCTCCTGCAGAAAGACCACCACCGTTTTCAAGCTCCTGAGTGCGCGAACACCCGTGACCTTTTAACCGGCCCATTCAGTCACCGGACGTTCCACGTTACCAGCCTTACTGGAGGTCTATGCCTCTAATCCCCTCTACTGTCCATCATCTTTCCCACGTCACATTCGCCCCCTTAATTCCACCCTATACTTCACCCATCCCAGATTCTTCCCACCCTGACCATGTCATCTCTTTCTCCCCAGTTACATTCACTGGCTAGACAATCACCAATGCTTCAAGTTGAAAATTTGCTTTCTCAATTTTAAATTCCTTTCTGGAGTCAACCCTCACCATAGCTTCATTCTCCTTCAGCCTCATAATTCCTCCTCAAACTTTACATTCTTCTTACTTCAGCTTGTTGTCCATGTTCTCCTCCATGAGCCCACAACTGTCTGCAGAGCTGTCAGCAACAAGAGTCCAGCTCCATAATACCTTCTCCTCAAACCGCTTTGTTTTTCCATCTTTTTCTCCTTTACAAAGTATCCTCAGAACATTACATACTAGATATGCTTTTGGTCACCTACCCCAAAATATATTTCATAATTCAATGATTATATCCTGAAGCCTTTTGTGAAGCACTTTGGGACATTTTCCAAATGTTAAATGCAGTGCATAATTATGTCTAAAGCTCCCTACAAATAAAAATTCAATTTGAAATGTTGGTGGGATTGTGACTTAAAAATTACAATAACAATGAACATTTGTAGGCAGCATGAAATACACAGCTTGGGTAGAGTGCTTTCTTCTGTAAGGAAATTGTGTATTAGGAAAATAGAATTTATAAAAAGTCTTTATGCCCCGACTAAACAAGGGATTATCCTAAATTCTTACCATTTACACTGATTTGTCCTGCTGTACATGGAACACCAACTAGCGTGACTGGGTATAGCCCAGATTCAGCAGGGAGAGAGAGTGCAGCTGGGAGAGATTCAAATTCAACACCAGTTACCAGCAGTCCCTGTAAAATTGTTGAGAGAGAAAGGGGGAAAAAACTATTAATATTGAACATGATGAAGTTAGAAAATGTATCAGACTAATATAGAAAGTATACGTTTACTGGAATTATACAGGTTTTGCAAATCACAACACATATCTATTGGTCTGAACAGTGAACAGATTCAACTAAGCGTCATTGAAGTACTGAATACACTGTACTGGCCGAGTAAAGAAGTGGCCCCCAACTTACACAAGATTTTTTTCCCTCTTCCAGTAATATTCAAGTACCCTGATGTCACTATTGCCACAATTCCAAAATAAGGGAAACTGCTCTAAATGCATCTCTTTCTTTCTACTGCAATATAAATGAGCACAAAATCGGCATAAGGGGGCACCAAAACACACAGATTTATCACAATGTGTTGGTGCATTTGAACCTGTCGAGCCAGCATCACTTCAAACACATTGAATGTGTTACCCAAAGGCCCTTTCATAAAAAAAATCAGCTGACTGCTATTTTATTATATTTATCTATTAACTGTAATATTTTGTCAAATGGCACCATGTTAAAGGGATTTCAATAGAATTAACTGTGAGATGATGCACTTGTATTTTTAAAAAAGATTATTAACACTTAATGCAAGAGTAGAAGGACTTTAAAGTTCACAAGTAATTGAAGGCACCATCTCAAATAATGTTGCAATTAATTAGCCATTAGATTTCGAGTTTTTATCTCAGGAGATATGGATAAAAAAGCCATGGGATAATGATGCACTTTTAAAATTTTAATACCTCAAAGTGCCATAGATAGAACAGTACAGCACAGAACAGGCCCCTCGGCCCTCAATGTTGTGCCGAGCAATGATCACCCTACTTAAACCCACGTAACCCGTATACCTGTAACCCAACAATCCCCCCACTAACCTTACACTACGGGCAATTTAGCATGGCCAATCCACCTAACCCGCACATCTTTGGACTGTGGGAGGAAACCGGAGCACCCGGAGGAAACCCACGCACACACGGGGAGGACGTGCAGACTCCACACAGACAATGACCCAGCCGGGAATCGAACCTGGGACCCTGGAGCTGTGAAGCATTGATGCTAACCACCATGCTACCGTGAGGCCATGTGTGGTACTTACTCCGCAGAATAGAACGGATATGGAAGCTTTAGAAATAGTTAATACAGACTCAATAGAATACTGCCTGGTATCTGGGAAAAAACAATATAATGGTAACTTGCAAAACTAGGGCTTTCCTTGTTACAACAGTGCTAATTACAAAATGATGTGATAGACGTTTTCACATTCGTGAAAGAATCAGATGGGCTAGATAATTTCCAGTAGTTGAAAAGGTCAAGAACAAGGGAGCTCAGTCACAAAACTTAATTAATTTAAAATTGAAAGCCAGAGGAATTTCTTAAGAGTTGTCAGGTTGTGAAATTCACTTTCAAGTTTCACAGTTCAGACATCCACGATGTAAACATTCAACATTCATTTGGATATATGGATGAAGGAAAAGCAGTTGAAAGGCAATAGGAACACGGTGGGAAAATGTGATTCAAACTATTTGCCCACATGGATGATTAACACTAACATAGAGTGGTCTGCTTAAGTGTTGGAATTTCCATTTAATTCTGATGATTCAGCAATGACCCATCTGTATTAGTTAATAATCCTCACTCCACTCCACTCCCCACCAACCCACCTCATACTGCAACAATACAAATAGTTCGCGTTCACAATGTATTTTTTGCAAGGATCTCAGGGTCTTCACCACATACTAGGGGCTGGTTTAGCACAGGGCTAAATAGCTGGCTTATGCAGACCAAAGCAGGCCAGTAGCACGAGTTCAATTCCCGTACCAGCCTCCCCAAACAGGCGTTGGAATGTGGCGACTCGGGGCTTTTCACAGTAACTTCATTTGAAGCCTACTTGTGACAATAAACGATTTTCATTTCATTTCAACTTGCAAGATTGAACTAACTAAGCTACAGTTTTTAAGCAAAGAGGCAATATGCTTAAAGATCACATGTACGTACTATCTCATCAAACTGCACAATTGTAAGAACCAACTAAAAACACATGGGTTCAAATACTGAAGCAAAAGTCTTTCAGCATAGACATATTTTACATTTCAAATGCCAGATTTTTATTTCCACAATCAAATTGGAAATAATTTTGAATGTGAAGCTAATGGATATATAACATAGACAAATTCATGGGAAGCACGGTGGCTCAGTGGTCAGCACTGCTGCCTCACGGCGCTGAGGTCCCAGGTTCGATCCCGGCTCTGGGTCACTGCCCTTGTGGAGATTGCACATTCTCCGTGTTTGCGTGGGTGTCACCCCCACAACTCAAAAGATGTGCAGTGTAGGTGGATTAGCCTTGCTAAATTGTCTCTTAATTGGAAAAAATGAATTGGGTACTATAAATTTAAAAGACCAAAGACAAATTCCATGTGGAATTTATTTCGGTCAGTTTAGATTTATCAGCATAAAATGTAGATTGGGTTCTCAAAACAGTAATTAACTAACTTATCATTTTACATGATCAGCAAGAATCGAGAACGTGGTTATGAACATTACATAGAACATAGAACAGTACAGCACAGAACAGGCCCTTCGGCCCTCGATGTTGTGCCGAGCAATGATCACCCTACTTAAACCCACGTAACCCGTATACCCGTAACCCAACAATCCCCCCATTAACCTTACACTACGGGCAATTTAGCATGGCCAATCCACCTAACCCGCACATCTTTGGACTGTGGGAGGAAACCGGAGCACCCGGAGGAAACCCACGCACACACAGGGAGGACGTGCAGACTCCACACAGACAGTGACCCAGCCGGGAATCGAACCTGGGACCCTGGAGCTGTGAAGCATTGATGCTAACCACCATGCTACCGTGAGGCCCCTTACGCAATCTGAATGCTTCAGGGGCCATTTTACAATGGCACTACATTGTTAAGGAATGGGTTAAGAGACATTCCAATTAAATGTCACATTTGTGTTAAGTATCCAATAATTGACACATATGTAAAGAAGCTTCAGGTGGCCTTTGGGGCATGTGATGTGGTGATAGACTTTTTGTACAGAGTTGTGGTGAAGGAAAATAAAGGTGTTTATGAGAAGAAGCAGAACTTTTGACGCTTTATACAACAGCAGCTAAACGGATAACATACATGCCTACAAAACTGTCAACTGCAGTACAACATAGTAAGCACTGAAAGCTTGGTACAAGGAAAAACTGCAGAAGCTTGGCATTTAAATGGACTTCTAATCTCTATCATTCTCAGAATTCAACGTTAATTTTTTTTAAAATAGCAATCCTTACTGACATTGCCTGGCATTGAAAATGTTGCTGGCAATTCTTCAAACCTCAGTCGAAATACCACAGGAAGAAAATATTGCACAGAAATGCAAATTTAATCATGAATTCAAACTATCGGTGTTTCCAAATCCACACCCAAAACCTCTTCCTCAACCTCGTTATCTTGTTACTTATTACTGCTCTTTCAAAACTTGCCTGAAAGCTTATTTTTCCAGCCTCGACTTAAGTGATCCTTCTTAACACTTCTTGCGAAACTGCCCAATTGTGTTTCCACCTCTACGAAAGGTTTTGGAATTTATTATTGAATTCCAACTGCTATAAAGTTTTGACTTCATATTTTCAGCTATCCAACTGGGCTAGAATAATGTCAATATTCAAATCTCAAAATTCCTTCGCTTACAAGAGAGGAACTCCTTTCAGAGCTTTAATTCTTTATCCACTTGAGTTTCTTCAATCAGCATTTATGAATGGATGCTATTTCCAGTTCATCCTCCAGGGGGCACCAAGACCCGAACAAAGGTCTGGAACATGCTGACAACTCCACCAAGGTTTATGAATGCATGTGTGTAACCTGTACCTCTAAGATAGATGGGTGTTTCATTGAGAGATTTCACTTTTCAAGAAAACTCAATAATTTCTTAATGTGACATGTGAAAACACCTGCTTACAGATTTCCAAAGTCAAGATCACTTATTTTAATATGCTCTTTCGAAAATACAAGATGTAGGAAAAATTAGAAGTTGGGGAAAAAACAATACCAATACAAAAAACTTTTACTGAAAAGTGAAGTCAGCAAGAATGGGAATAGAACTGAGCATTATTCTACAATACTTGCACAGCTCTGCAGCTTATAAAAAAAAGGATTGGATGCAATTGCTATTGAATGTTCAGAAAATAAATTTATGATTATATCCTGGAAGTCATGAGCAAAGAAAATATCAGCAGCATGCCACCCATCACAAAACGTTACACAATTGAACTTAATGACTTTTTCACATCACTTGCATGGATGTTATAGTGGATACAAATGGCTCAAAACCACAAGTGCGCAGAGAGGACACTTTATACCAATGGTGTGAAGAGACACTGAAGACTAATTGGGAAAATGCTAGCAATCATCGTGAGAATCAGTGAACATGAGAGATCCCAATAGCTTGAAAACAAGTTAACATACACACTTGCAAAGTAGTATAATAAATCTGTAACTACAGAATAATTACAGTTTGACAAGGTATCACAACAAAGTTGAAGATTAACTGTATTTAAATAACCCAGTAAATTGCAGTTAATACGTTTGTAAAAGGGGCAAAGCCTGCCTCTTTTTGAGAAAGCTGACTTTATTTGAAAATCCAAAACCCCCAATAAAGTTTCAATAGGAAAGCATAGTAGAGCACAGAAGATACAGTTTGAAGGCAGATAAGGAATTGGGTCAAGAGAAAAAGTAGTAGGTACCAGTTAAAGGTGTGGTGTCTACTGCAGTGATGCATTGAAGAGAATACCTTTAAAATTAGTGCTAAGGCCTCATTGTTTCTCATCAACATAAATCGACCTGGATTTGCCAATAACATTGAAACTGGGGAGGGTAGAATCCAAAGATATAGCCAATGGATTAAGATAACTTGACTAATGCTTGCAAGTCCTAACTTAATTTCAGTATTGATAAATAGAAAGTTGCACAATGGACAAAAAAAATCAAGCAAACACTTTTTTAAAAATCTTTTTATTGGCATTTCTCATATTTATAAAATCAAGCAAATACTTAATGGCAATAGAGTCTCGGGAGAATACTCAGATCTGATAATGATAGATTCAACATTGGCTAGATATAATTATTGCTAAATCATAATGAACAAAGTTCTGATGCCAAATCCGTAGAGTGCAAATTTGAGATCTTTGTGCTGAAGATTGTATACTGGTTGGGCCTTATTTTTAAATATGTAGAGTGCAAGGGAAAATTGAATCCCTGGGATAAGTGCAAAAGAAGTTCATGAAGCTGATTTGTAGGATTGGAAGTCTGAATTATAAAAAAAGGCTCGTAAAGCAAGGACTCTTGTCTTGAAAGTTTGCAAAGAAAAGGCAATGTAAGATGCTGACAAGAGTAGAAATGGCTAAAGCTGAGGACTTGCGTGTAAACTGGTAAAAAGCAATTTCAAGTCCAATATCAGAAAGCACTGCTTCTCACATAATAACTAACACCAGGAGAACAAAAGCCCCAGAATCTGTTGCTCAGGGGACATTAACATAATCAGGTCATTAATTTCTAAAGAAACATTTTCTGGATGGGTGAAATAATTGCCCTCATCTACACTTCCTTCTATGGCAACTGTATACAGCAGCATCATAGCAAATATAATGACAAATACAGCTCTACTTTTTTAAATAAGAAAGTTGTGAAAGCTATTGATGACAGCATTTCTTGATGAACAGTGCAGAGAATAGAATACACACACTGCTCATTTGAAAACACCTAATTCTCATCAACTACTCACTGCACTGGAATTACAGAATCACAGTACAAACACTTGAGATGTAAAATTTGAAATTTTGTACTGTGAAATGTAATGAAGTTGGAAATCATTCTCCATTTTCTAGATATACAGGAAAGCTTCAGTTTTATTCAACATACAAAAGAATACTTATGAAAAAAAAAGCAAATGCATCACATCAATTGTTCATGTTCTAACCTACATAAGGCCAACATGCATGCAGATCGAAATGCACAGCGTGACCACTTATTTTTATTCCTAACCAACATGTCTAACATCCACACTCTGCCGGAGAGTTCAGATAAGGCAGATAGGACATGCTGCCAAGCTGTTGTTAAGCATTTCCCAAAAAAAGCTCTTCAATAGCAGCTGAGAGGAAACTTTACATGGAAACCATGAAAAGCATTGAGGATGCCATGACGACTTCACACCCCTGAGACGTGGGAGAATCTCACAGGATTTAGTCTCATCAGCAAAGGCACTGACTCCTCTGAACAGAACCTCATCACACCATCCAATGGGAAATGTGACCTTTGCATGTGGAGAGTCACAAGTTTTCTTCCACACTGACAATTCACACATGCTCAACATGCAATATATCTTTTCTTGCTCAAATTCGACTGATTAGCCATCTTTAAACATAAAATGAACATAGGTGAATTCTAGATGAGATCATGGTAATCTTCAACTGGGTGGACAGTTTATTCTACAACAAATTATGAAATCAATAAATTAAAAATTCCTCAGAGTTAGACTATTCTCTACAAATTAATCTGACTTGATTCCTTTCCATAACATGATGGAAAATGTCCATATGTCCAATTTCCTGAAGTTAGGGAAGTACACCTGACAAATCACTTAAATACTTTTGCAAGTCTTAACTTTGGATTTAATTGTCATGGAAAGACCACAAAGCTAATAGAATAGAATAATACAGAATCATAGAAAGTTTACGGCAGACCAAAAGGCCACTTGGCCCATCATGCATACGCCATCCGAGAAACAAGTCACCCAGCCTAATACCACTCCATCGCCCTGTAGATTACTGTGCCCAGACACCATTTAAATGAAATAAATCCGAAAGCTAGTGATTCAAAACAAGCGTGTTCGGCTTTAACCTGGTGTTGCAAGACTTCCCACTGTGCCTACCCCAATTCAACGCCGGCATCTCCACATCATGGCTACCATCGACACCGCAAACTACCAGCTCAAAGTGGAGAGGATCTCCAAGAAGATCACGCATATAGACACTAACATCAAATTTCTACAAAGATGCAAGAAAGCAGACAGGATCCCGAAAGGACTACAGATCACAAACCCACTCAAGTCGACCTACAACACAGACTACGCTGAAAGACTCTGCCGTCGCGCCTCTCTCACACACCTCAACCAGCTCGTACACCAACTCTACAGCAGACGCCACAACCTGGAAACCAAGATAGAGTCCATATTCTCAACTTGCGCTCAGGACGCAGCAGACTAGCTACGGGACACCGTCAAACACAAAACAATGGTACTACGTCACCTATATCCATGCCAAGAACAGGAAGCTTGAAAAACTCGGCATTACCACCAGCAGCAACCAAGCCTCCCCCAGCACCACAGTAGAAAATAAAACAGGGAAATCATTGTCAACTTGTCGGACTACATCCTTCAACCAGACGAAATCCAACTCCTCAGCAGAGGGCTCAATTTCTGCACCACCACCAAAATAGACTACACGAGTCTGACAGCAGACACGGAGGAATTTATCAGGCAAATGAGGCTCCGGGAGTTCTTCCACAGATGCCAAAGGGCCAACAGAGAACCCAATGAGACAACCAGTGAACCGGAAACAGCAGACTGAAAGATCTGCAGTGCGGCAACCGAAAGGGAAAGAGTCGAATTGGACTCCCTCCGGAAGGCCGCTGCCCTAGACTCGACATGTATGCTCAAGCTGTCAGGAATCGGATCAATGCCAGATTCATCAGTCGAATTCACAAGACAGCCCCGAACTTCACCAAAGCACAACGCAATGCGATCCGCACTCTCAAGATCAACTGCAACATTGTCATCATATCAGCAGACAAAGAAGGGGCCATCATCATATTGAACACAACGGACTGCTGCAAAGAAGTGTACCGACAACTCAACAAACAGGAGCACTACAGATAGTTACCCACTGATCCGACCAAAGAACACATCCGCCAACTCAACAGACTGATCAAGACCTTGGATCCAGACCTTCAGAGCATCCTACGTGTTCTCATCCCACGTACTCCCCATGTTGGAGATCTACTGCCTCCCGAAAGTACACAAGGCCAACACACCAGTACAGAAACTCAGCACCCATGGACTAGTTGAACCAGGAACATTCCTCGTCACAATGGATGTCTCGGCACTCTACATCAGCATCCCCCATGACGATGGCATTGCTGTAACAGCGTCAGTGCTCAACACCGACAACTGCCAATCTCCAAAAGCAAATCTGTAACTCATTCGCTTGATCCTGGATAACAACGTTTTCACCTTCGACAACATGCTCTTCATCCAGACACATGGAAGAGCCATGGGGACCAGATTCGCACCTCAATACACCAACATCTTCATGCGTAAATTCGAATAAGACCTCCTCACTGCACAAGACCTTCAACCGACGCTATACACCAGATAAATCAATGACATTTTTTCCACTGGACCCACTCAAAGAATCACTGAAACAACTACATGATGACATCAATGAGTTCCATCCCACCATCAGACTCACCATAGACTACTCTCCAGAATCGGTTGCATTCTTGGACACACACATATCCATTAAGGAAGGTCACTTCAGCACTTTGCTTTATCGCAAGCACAAAGATAACCTTACGATGTTCCACTTCTCCAGCTTCCACCCTAAACACATTAAAGAAACCATCCCCGATGGACAAGTCCTCCGTATATACACAGGATCTATTCAGACGAGGAGGAACATAACAGATATCTACAGATGCTGAAAGTCGCCCTTGTAAGAACGGAATATGGCGCTCGACTCATCGATCGACAGTTCCAGCAAAAAACCGCACTAGCTTCCTCAGAAGACAAACACAGGATACAATCAACAGAGTACCCTTCATCGTCCAGTACTTTGCCGGAGCAGAGAAACTACGACATCTTCTTTGCAGCCTTCAACGCGTCATCAATGAAGACAAACATCTTGCCAAGGTTCCCCCCACCCCCGCTACTTGCCTCAAACAACCACGCAACCTCAAACAGACAATTGTTTACAGCAAACGACCTAGCCTTCGAGCGAACAGTGACCACAACATCATACAACCCTGCCATGGCAACCTCTGCAAGACGTGCCAGATCATCGTCATGGATACCACCATTACATGTGAGAACACCACCCACCAGGTACGCGGTACTTACTCCTGCGACTCGGCCAATGTTGTCTACCTCATACGCTGCAGAAAAGGATGTCCCGAGGCGTGGTGGCGAGACCATGCAGATGCTGCGACAACAGATGAACGGACATCACATGCCAATCGCCAGGCAGGAATGTTCCCTTCCAGTCGGGGAACACTTCAGTGTAGGGCATTCAGCCTCTAACATCTGTTAAGGGTTCTCCAAGGCGGCCTTCAGGACGCGCAACAACGCAGAATCACCGAGCAGAAACTGATGGCCAAGTTCCACACACGAGTACGGCCTCAACCGGGACCTTGGATTCATGTCTCATTACATTCACATCACCATCTGGCCTGAGATTGCGAAATCCTACCAACTGTCCTGGTTTGAGACAACTCACACCTCTTTAACCTGTGATTATCCCTCTCTCCAGTTGCTCCGGCTGGACCTCTAAAGACTTAATTTACCTTCAAATATTCGCATTCAAAGTATTGTCTTGCATCATTGACTTTGGCTGTATATGTGGTTGTGGAACACACCTCTTCAGTCACCTGATGAAGGAGCTGTGCTCTAAAAGCTAGTGATTCGAAACAAACCTGTTGGACTTTAACCTGGTGTTGTAAGACTTCTGACTGTGCCCACCCCAGTCCAACGCCGGCATCTCCATATCATAATTTAAATAAGTTGAGCGTTTCTGCCTCTATTACCCTTTAGGACAGTGAATTCCAGATCACCACAACCGTCTGGGTGAAAAAGGTTTTCCTCCTCAACGCTTTAATCTTTCTATCAGCCACTTTAAAATCTATGCCCTCCAGCCACTTATCTATCTGCTATTGGCCCTTCCTATTCAATCTGTCCAGAACCCTCAAAATGTTATACATCTCAATCAAACCTCCCCTCAACCTCCTCTGTTCCAGCGAGAACAATGCCAACCTATCCATCTTTCCTCATAGCTGCAACTATCCGGCCCAGGCAACATCCTCGTAAATCTACTCTGTACCCTCGCTTATGCAATTCCAGTGACAAAAACCAGACACAGTATTCAACTTGTGGCGGAAGAAATGTTTTATGTAGTTCTAGCATAACCTCCCTGCCCTTATATTCCAGGTGTTGTTTAATAAACAAAAGGATTCCATATGCCTCTTTAATCACCTGACCAATCTATCCTGGATCTTTTGTGGACATTCACTCCAATGTCTCTCACTTCCTCTACACCTCTTAGCATCTTCTCATTTATTGTGTAATCCTTTGCCTTGTTTGACCTCTCCAAATGTATCACCTCACACTTCTCTGGGTTAAATTCCACTTGACACTTCATTCAATGAATGAAGCTTTTACTTCACACTGCGGCACAGATGTCTTCTATTAAGCATACAAGTTAACAAGGACCAAGTAAAATGATAGACTAAGAAAGGGCAAGCACCATTGATTGAAGTTGATTGCAGGACGGTTTCCAATGGGTGGCCGAACTCCATAACAATTTTCCTGATAAATCCACAAACACGGCTTCCTGGGCAATTAGAATTATGTGCATCTCTACCTGCATGGTCTGCTGAGAATTTACCAACTGATGTTTGCAGAGCACGTTAACTACAGCTGAATCTGTCTCGTATCCTTCTCATGATTCTCCTCTATCTCCATTTCAAAATCAAAAGATATTTGCAAATTCTCTAGTGACACTAAGGTGACTATAAAGGTAGCAGCACAGCAATTGCCACATTGGCTCTGGACAGGTTTCAGTGATACCAAGAAATGAATAATTAAAAAAGGTTCAGCTAACCCATTTGTATTGGCACTACATAGCCTTTCAAAACAGATTTTTGTTTGTGGCCTAGCACCCAAGAACAATGAATGTACAATTTCTATAGGCAATTATGCAATATAAATATACCATCCAATGGATCAACATGATGGAAAATCCAACTTATGACATCATGCATCTCACCAGTGCCATCTGCATACTTCAAAAAGAAAATTAGAACATGGTCAAATGAAAAAAATTGTCTCTGTAGGACAGTTAAACATATTTTGCATATTATTTTACTGTCCTCTAAAGAAAATTTTCCATAATTGCCAAATTTATTTCCACTCTTTTCCATCTTTCAGTCTCTTTCTAATCTATGTATTCTGCAGTGGTTCGAAGATAACAGCTCACCGCTGTCTTCTGAAGGACAATTAAGGATGGGCATCAAATGCTGGCCTTGCCAGCGACACTCACATTCCATAACATAACTTGTAATGGACGGCATGGTGGCACAGTGCCTCATGGCGCCGAGGACCCAGGTTCGATCCCGGCCCCGTGTCACTGTCCATGTGGAATTTGCACATTCTCCCAGTGTCTGCGTGGGTCTCACTCCACAACCCAAAGATGTACAGGGTAGGTAGATTGGCCAAGCTAAATTGCCCCTTAATTGGAAAATTCAAAAAAAAATTACTTGTAAAGAAAACTAAAAGGGGAGAGAAACAATCTTTTCAGAAGATTTGCCATTTTGAATTTGGCCGGGGGGGGGGGGGGAGAATCATCGGTGGAAAAATGGCAGATGGAATTCAATCCAAAGAAGCGGGCGGTCATGCATTTGGGGAGGGGAGACAAAGTGAGAGAATACACAATAAATGGGAGGACATTGGGAGGGGTAGCACAAGTAAGGGAACTTGGGAGTGCATGTCCACAGATCCTAAAGGCAGCAGGTGGATAAAATGGTAAAGAAAGCATATGGAACAATATCTTTTATTGGACGATGTATTGAATATAAAAACAAAAATGGTGGTTAGATGACAGCTGTAATTCTGTGTATAATTCTGGTCACCACATTAAAGGAAATAATTGCTCAGGAGAGAACGCACCAGGGCTTGGAATTGCAGCCATGAGGAAAGATTGGATGGGCTAGGGTTGTTTTCCTTGGAACAGAGGAGGCTGAGGGGTTCCCTGATTGAGGTCGACAAGATTAGGAAGGAGCTAGACAGAGTCCCCCAGCAGACAGGCTAATTACCAGTGACACAGATTTACGGTGATTTGTAGAAGGATTCTAATAATAATCTTTATTATTGTCACAAGTAGGCTTACATTAACACTGCAATGAAGTTACTGCGAAAATCCCCTAGTCGCCACACTAGGGCGCCTGTTTGGGTACACACAGAGAATTCGGAATGTCCAAATTACCTAGCAGCATGTCTTTGGGGCTTGTGGGAGGAAACCGGAGTACCCGGAGGAAACCCATGCAGACACAGGGAGAACGTGCAGACTCCGCAGACACAGGGAGAACGTGCAGACTCCGCACAGACAGTGACCCAAGCCAGAACCGAACCTGGGACCCTGACACTGTGAAGCAACAGTGCTAACCGCTACTGTGCTGCCCATAGAGAAAACAAGAAGAAATATTTGTTCACCCAAAGGATGGTGGACATTTAGAATTCGATGCCTGATTTGGTGGTGAAGACAGTAACCCTCAACTCAATGAAAAAGTACTTGGATCTGCACCTGAATTGCTGCAACCTGCAAAGCTACAGGGTGGATGCTGCAAGATGGGATTGGAATCGACAGCTAGCTTTATTTATTTATTTTTTTCAGCTAGCGCAAACACAATGGGCTGAATAGCCTCTTTTTATGCTGCAACTTTTCTATAGTTGTAAAATGATATGCAAAAGCAACCTCCATTTTCTTGTCTGTCCTCATTATCACTCATTCTCTTGGTGGAAATGTCTGTACCACTAAGAATTTAGGAACTTGATGCAAATCAGGAATATATGAATCCAACTGTCTGATTCATTGAAAGTTACATTTTGGCAGTATTTCCCTTTATCCTTTCCCTCCCCTACTCCGAACACTAACATATAGCAGAGTTTGGCTCTACAAGAACAGTGCTCAGTCATCAAACCTCACCCCAAAAGTCCCTGCAGGTGATTAGACAAGCCTGACAGATTTTTAACGAACATCCCACATTTTCCATTGAGGTTAATGAATCCTGCAAGGAACAACTGGCTTGTTTTCCACTCCCAGCCGGAGGTACTAAGATCGGCACCAACACCTTGACAACCCAAACTGACAGTTGAATCCTGGTCAACTGAAGTTCAACCAGTCAAATGTTAATTAATAAACATTGGTAGGAAGAATAGGTAGGTCACATTACTTGGAATGTGCAACTTTCAATAGGTAGAGGGGAAAAACGGATTATGGAGTTCAAATAAACCAATCACTAAAATGGTTGCACCACAGCTTAGCAAAGACAATTCAGCAAACCAAGCACCAGGCTTTATTTCTAGAGCAGGGGTTCTGAAACTTGGTTCCACAGGATCCTCCAGGGTGTTCTATCCTCCAGGCCAGGCTGATCTATACAATTTGAAAAACGTTATGAAGGTGCTTGTCCAATCAAAGGCTGGCTTCTGCAAAAACCAACCTCTGATTCAACTAGCTGGAAACAGCATAAAACTCAAATTTTAAGCTCTGGTCAAGAGTTAGGTCACAGAGTGGGAGTGAGAGAAAGGGCTGAGGGTTTGCCGCCTGTGTGTGTGTGCGCGAGAAAGAGAGAGAGAGGTGTGCGTGAGAGAGTGTGGTGTGCGCGAGAGAGGGAGAGAGAGAAATGTGCGAGAGAGAGAGAGAAGTGTGCAAGAAACAGAGAGAGAGAGAGAGAAGTGTGCGAGAGAGAGGTGAGAGAGAAAAGTGTGCAAGAGAGAGAGAGGTGTGAGAGAAAGAGAGAGAGAAGAGAGGCGAGAAGGTGATAACAACTGTAGATATGCATATTTGCAGTAGGGGGATGTATGGCTGTACCTGTAATGCAGGTTCCTCCGGTAAGGCCCTTCCAGCTAGCTCCGCCCACAGGGAGCTTGTGTATAAATATGCGTGTGAATCACTCAGACTCTAGTCTTCAGTTGCAGCCGGAGGAATAGCATCACACAGCAATAAAGCCTCGATTGAACATGTCTCCGTCTTTGACTGTAATTGTTAGCGCCACAAAGAGAGAGAAAAGAGGGGAGAAAGAAAAGAGAGAAGAGAGAGAGAAGAAAGGAGAGGAGAGGAGAGGAGAGGAGAGGAGAGGAGAGGAGAGGAGAGGAGAGAGAGGAGAGAGCGAGAGAAAGGGTTGGGGAGATGAAAGAAAAGGGCAAGAGAAACAAAAAAAAAAAAAGGTCTGTTTCTCAAGGGATATAATTAAACATAGGGAGGTTACCCTGAACCTGCATCGAATCTTAGTTAGGCCACACCTAGAGCACTGCATACAGTTCTGATTATATTATAGAAACTATGTGGAGGAACTGGCGCGAGCACAGAGGAGACTAACAAGAATTATACCAGAAACGTATCTGTATGCATATCAATACAAGGTATGGTACATAGGTGCAAGGAGAAGTAGGCAATTCAACCCTTCGAGCCTGCTCCGCCATTAAATCAGACCATGGCTGATCTCTTCCTGGTTTCAAATCCATCTCCCTGTCTGTTCCACATATCACTTAAACCTGTTGTTTTTTTGTTTTGTTTTTTTTTTAAATCAGAAATATCTCCTTCTTGAAACCATTAAATGATTCAGGCACCACCACACGATGGGGCAGCAAATTTAAGGTAATTTGGACATTCTGAATTCTCCCTCCCTGTACCCGAAAAGGCACCAGAATGTGGCAACTAGGGGCTTTTCACAGTAACTTTGTTGCATTGTTAATGTAAGCCTACTTGTGACAATAATTATTATTATTCAATGGCATTATTATCGCTGAATCCCCAACAATCAATATCCTAGGGGTTACTATTGATCAGAAACGAGGGCGGCACATGGCACAGTGGTTAGCACTGATACTGTGGCGCTAAGGACCCGGGTTCAAATCCCTGCCCTGGGTCACTGTCCATGTGGACTTTGCACATTCTCCCAGTGTCTGCGTGGGTTTCACCTCCACAACCCAAGATGTGTAGGTTAGGTGGATTGGTCACGCTAAATTGCTCCTTAATTGGTAAAAAAAAATAATTGGGAATTCAAAATTTATTTTAAAAACTACTGATCAGAAACTGAACGGGACTAGCCATGTCAATACCGTGGCCACCAGAGCAGGTCAAAGGCTAGGAATCCTACGCTGAGTAACTCAACTGACCCCCCCCCCCCCCCCAAACCCACCAAAAACCTGTTCACTATCTCCAAGGCTCAAGACAGGAGTATGATGGAATACTCTCCACTGACCTGATGAGTGGGCAGCACAGTGGTTAGCTCTGCTGCCTCAAAGCTCCAGGGTCCCGGGTTCAATTCTGGCCTCAGGTGACTGTCTGTGCAGCGTTTGCACTTCCCTTGACTGCGTGGGTTTCCTCCGGGTGCTCCGATTTCCTCCACCAGTCCAAAGATGTGCAGGTTAGGTGGATTGGCCATGCTAAATTGCCCCTTAGTGTCCAAAAGGTTAGTAGGGATACTGGGTTACAGGGTGGAAGTGTGAGCTTAAGTATGGTGCTATTTCCAAGAGCCGGTGCAGACTCGATGGGCCGAACAGCCTCCTTCTGCACTGTAAATTCTATGAAATAAATTTATGATTGCAACCTCAACAACACTCAAGAGGCTCGACACCATCCAAGACAAACAGCCCGCTTGATTGCTACCCCTTCCACAAACCTATTATCCCTCCACCACTGGCGAACAGTGGCAGTCGCCTGTACCATCCGCTAGATGCACTGCAGGAACTTGCCAAGTTTCCTGAGACAGAACCTGCCAAAACCATAGCCGTTACCATCTAGAAGGACAAGAGCAGCAGGTACCTGGGAACCCCACCACCTGGAGGTTCCCTTCCATGTCACTCAACACCCTGACTTGGAAAAGTATCGCCATTCCTTCACTGCAGCTGGGTCAAAATCCTGGAACTTCTTTCCTAACCGCACTGTGGGTGTATCTACATGTCAGGGACTGCAGCAGTCTAAGAAGGCAACTCACCACGACCTTCTGAAGGGCAACGAGGGAGGGGCAATAAATGCTGGCCTAACCTGCGATGCCTACATCCCATAAACAATTTTTTTTTTTTTTTTTTAAAGCCCGCATGGTGGAGGTACACCCACCCACAGTGCTGTTAGTGAGGGAGTTCCAGGTTTTTGATGCTCCGACAGTGAAGGAACGGCAATAGAGTTCCAAGTCAGGAACTTCAAAATGGTGGTGCTCCCATGTATCTGGTACCTTTGTTCTTCTAGATGATAGTGGTCATAGGTTTGGAAAGTGCAGTTTAAGGAGCAGTTTTAAGTGCAGTTTAATGTCAGTTCCTGCTGTGCATCTTGTGGATGGTGCGCACTGCTGCCTGTGCTTCTGTGGTGGATGGAATGCAAATCAAGTGGGCTGCTTTGTCCTGGTTTGTATTAAGCCAAGAGCTTTACTCATCAAGTTAATCATACTCCTGACTTGTGCCTTGTAGATTGTGGAACGGCTTTGGAGAGTCAGGAGGCGAATTACTCCTAGCAGGGTTCCTAGTCTTTGACCTGCTCTTGTAGCCAGGTGTTAACATCGCTAGTCCAGTTCAGTTTCTGGTGAATGGCAACTCGCGGGATATCGATAGTTGGGGATTCAGTGATATCGTGCCACCGAATGTCAAGGGATGGTGATTCTTTCTTGTTGGGAATGGTCATTACCTGACACTTGCGAGCCACGAATGTTACTTGCCACTTATCAGCCCAAGCATTGATGGATAAGGGGAAGTTTGACAAACATATGAAGGATAAGGGACTGAAGTTGCAATGATGGCTTTAGATGCAAAGAGATGGGATGAGGCTTCAGTGCAGCATGAACACCAACATAGACTGGTGGAGCTGGAATACCTGCCTTCTATCCATATATCATATGTAATACTTTACATAACTTCAGAAAGTCTAATAGCAGAATTAAGAAAAGGACAAATATGAAAAAGCAGAACAAACCATGTTTTCGACTCTCAGTTCAAACGGCATGGGGTTATAGACCATCAACTGAACTTCACACACATCTCCTTGCACCCACTGGAAATCTGTTGAGATGGAAAACAAAAATTTAGTTATCGACACAAGGTGGTTTCACAACTTTAACTCTACTCACTTTATCCGTTTGAAAGGTGGTACTCTGGTATCTGCATTGGTCCGAACTGTGTCTTTTTCGGGATAGGTCATCAACCTGAAACAGTTATTGCTTCTCCTTAAATAAAAGCAAATTAATGTGGATGCTGGAATCTGAAGCAAAGAGAAAATGCTGGAAAATCTCAACAGGTCTGGCAGCATCTGTAGGGAGAGAAGAGAGCTAACGTTTTGAGTCTAGATCAGTGCATCTCAAACTATCTGATGTGGCATACCGGCAGTTTTTTTTTTTCAATGTGCCAGGGACCGGTGAGCGAAACAAGCCAATCCAGGATTACTGTCTCTTTCTTTTCTGGAAACACTCCAAGTACTGGCAGACGATGGCTCGCGTACCGGCACCGGTACGCGTACCACTTTGAGAAGCACTGGTCTAGATGACCCTTTGTCAAAGCACATTAGACATGAGCTTTGACAAAGGGTCATCTGGACTCGAAGCGTTAGCTCTTGTCTCTCCCTACAGATGCTGCCCCCAGCATACAGCGTGTTCTGCTTTTGCCCAAAATTTTTAATTTTTTTTTTTTTAAATGTTTTTATTTTCCTTTTTCACATTTTCTTCAATTTACCCCACCTATAAATAGTAATGGATACAATTTCACATTCCTTATTAACAATGATCCCATCCTCCCACCAACCCCCACACGACAACAGCCCGCATGACAACATAATCATCAAATAAAGAAAAGGAATCAGGAATCGCCCATGGTCACCATTAACATATAGTCCACCCCCAACCCACGAATTGCAAATCCCCCCCACCCCAGGTTCCTCCCCTCCACTTCCTCTCGAAAACACCCCACCCAGTATCAGTCCCTTCCCCCAACATTTCACCCCGGCTAGGCTCATCAAAACCTCATCAACCAGGTTCTGATGGCTGCAGCCCCTCCCACCCACCTCATTCCCGTTCACTGGCCTGCTTACTCCTGCCAGTGTGGAGGCCCCCGCCCGGGTCCCCTTCACCCCTGCCCGGTCCCAGGAAAACAAAGAAATCCCCTTTAACACACAACCCCAGCAGAGACACACAAGCCCCAAAGAACCATCATTTCAAAGGAAAGTCCCAACTCCTGTCTTGTCCAAATAGACAGCGTCGACTCATTTAGTACATACAACAACATGCAGTGAAAAGATAAAACTACAGACAGCTACATACTCTCCTACCAACTCCCTACCCTCAGCACAAGACGTCCTCAGTCCCATTTCTCAGTTCTGCCACAGCCCTTCTGCCTTCGCAAACACCTCCGCCACTTCCATCGTCTCAAAATAGACGTCTTTGGATTTGGAGGTCACCCTCAGCTTGGCTGGATACACTATGCCACACCGCACCTTGATGTTATACAGTGCCATCTTCACTCAGCCGAAGTCTATCCGCCTCCTCCACCGTAGAGTCCTGGTACATGCGCATACCAACTCCAGCCCATTGCACCTCCCGCTTCTGCTTTGCCCAGCACAGGACCTTCTCCTTCATGCGGTACCTACGGAAACAAACAGTCACCACTCTTGGAGGCTCACTCGCCTTTGGTAAAGGCCTCCATGACTTATGAGCCTGATCCAGTTCGTATCAAGAGGAATCTTCCCCCTCCCCCAATAGCTCCGTCAACATCGTGGCAAAATACTACGTCGGCCTCGGGCCTTCCACCCCTTTGGGCAGACCCACGATCCTCAGATTCTGCCACCTGGATCTGTTTTCCAGGTCTTCCATTTTGGCTCGCAGACCCTTGTTGGTCTCCATCACCCTCCGCAGCTCCTTCCCCATCGTGATGAGTTGATCACCGTGTTGCGCTAGTGCGCCTTCCACTTCCTTCAGTGTCTCACCCTGCTCCCGCACCTCAGCAGCTGCACTCGATACTGCCGTCCTCACCGGGGCAATTGCCTCCTCCACCAGCGCTTTCAATACCGCCCCCAACTCCTTCCTCATCGCTTCGCCGCGATCATCCTTTCTGCCGTGAGCAGTGCGGCCTCACTCGGCCCCCGCATCCGCCTTCCTTCCAGTTCCTGAGCCGACCTTTCCACCAACAGCGGACCTTCATTAGCCCCCTTTTTCACGGCCATTTTTCTTTGAGCTTTGGACATCTTTCTTCTCTGTGCCTTCCTACCCTTGATTCCTCAAAAGTTGCTCCTGGGACGGGGCATCAATACTCAAAAAAAAATCAATTCTCAGGCGGGAACCCTCCAACGTGCGGCTTCCTCCTGCTCGCCGCCACCGGAAGTACCCAAAACGTTTAATTTTACCCGAAGTATTAAACCAAACGACGTTTGTACATTTGTAAGTATTTTACTTACAGCACAGTAAGTACCGGCAGCACAGGAGCACATGTGGATAGCACTGTGGCTTCACAGCGCCAGGGTCCCAGGTTCGATTCCCCGCAGGGTCACTGTCTGTGTGGAGTCTGCACATTCTCCTTGTGTTTGTATGGGTTTCCTACGGGTGCTCCGGTTTCCTCCCACAGTCCAAAGACGTGCAGATTAGGTGGATTGACCATGATAAATTGCCCTTAGTGACCAAGAAGGACAGGGGGGGGTTATTGGGTTACAGAGAGAGGGTGGAAGTGACTGCTTCAGTGGGTCGGTGCAGACTCGATGGGCTGAATGGCCTCCTTCTGCACTGTATGTTCTATGTTTCTTTAAATTGACTGTTTGAAACCCATGGGACGACCACGAAGGGGCAATTATCATATTATCAAGACTTTTTTTCTCAATTTTGGGATGTGACCATACCTCATATTGAAACCATCGCACACAGCTCAGTGGGCTAGACAGCTGGTTTGTAATGCTGTACAAGGCCAGCAGCGCGGGTTCAATTCCCGTACCGGCTGAGAATTCTGAATTCTCCCTCTGTGTACCTGAACAGGCGCCGGAATGTGGCAACTAGGGACTTTTCACAACAACTTCATTGCAGTGTTAATGTAAGCCTACTTGTGACAATGAAAAGATTATCATTATTAAAACAGATTAATAAATGGCAACCAAACTGAGGATTTATAAGACCAAATAAACTCAAAGAAAGTTCAAACATTCCATACATCTTATTTACCCCAAAATTTGCTCATCCAATAGCAGGTGCCTAGGCTGACATCCAAGTCTAAGAGCTTAGGTTGTGCAGAAACCTTCTTAAAGGCAGTTTAAATATCTTCGCTGGACCAGAAAAAAAACATTTCCCAGACTTGACTATCAGTCCTGTATTCTGTGTTAACTATAGCTGAATTTGATTTATAGATTTACTTAATTTGGCTGTTGTTTGGGGAAAAGGAAAGTCTCAAGGAGTTCAGGTATCGTAGATAGTGTTTGGAATAGGATTACATTCCACATAAAGTGTGTGCGCTTCATGTTTCATATTCGTAACTGACGGAGAACACACTAGCCCTGTTTGTGTATATTTGTCCTTTCTTTAATTTAATAAATAGTCGTTGATAATTGTTGCACATGACTGGGCTGGTTAGTATCACTGGGGCTTCAATTGACTCCTCATACCATTCTAAAAAGAAAAGGCCAAAACTGTACACTCTCACAAACTGATGTTGCTTTTGAAGCACACAGCTTGTTCCCCAGGTGTAGTATTACAATTACGGACACGTGGCTTTTAAAACAAAACAATGTTTATTCCATGAACTCAAATTAACCTTTTAAATAAACATTGGATCTCTTAACACCCCTTACTTCAAAGATAACCCCGAAAATAATACGCTACCCATTCCTGCAAACTGTTCCTTTACACATCCAAAAGACTTAACCAATCCTTCAAACAGAAGCACATTAGATTGATATTCAATACCGAGACCTTTTTACAATTCCGATTTCACCAAAGGATTAAGAGATAGTCCTTCATGGCAGAGATCACCAGCAATGCAGCTCACAGCCACACCCAAGCTTTAAACATCCAATTCTTAAAGGCACTCTCACATGACAAAACCAACACCCCCCCCCCCCCCCCCCCCTTCTGCTGACGATTAATTTTCCGCAAAGAAGTCGACCAACGGTTGCCACCTCCGGGCGAACCCCAACATTGACCCTCTCAAGGCAAACTTGATTTTCTCCAAACAGAGGAAGCTAGCCATGTCCGATAGCCAGGTCTCCGCCTTCTGGGGCTTTGAGTCCCTCCAAGCTAATAATATCCGTCTCCGGGCTACCAGGGAAGCAAAGGCCAGAACACCTGCCGCTTTCTCCACCTCGATTCCCGGATCTTCCGACACCCCGAAAATTGCCACCTCTGGACTCGGTGCCACCCTTGTTTTTAAACACGTGGACATGACTTCTGCAAACCCCTGCCAGAATCCCCAAAGCTTTGGGCATGTCCAGAACATGTGGACACGGTTCGCTGGCCCTCCCGCACACTTTGTACACCTATCTTCTACCCCAAAGAACCTGCTCATCCGGGCAACTGTCATGTGAGCCCGGTGAATGACCTTGAATTGTATTAGGCTGAGACAGGCACATGCTGTGGACGCGTCGACTCTACCCAGCTCCTCCTCCCACTTGTACTTCAGCTGCTCAGTCTGCGTCTCTTCTGACCCCATAAGTTCCTTGTAAATGTCAGAGACTCGCCTTTCTCCCACCCACCATCTGTACACTACCCTGTCCTGTATCCCCCTTGGTGGTAGGAGCTGGAAGGTTGTAACCTGCCTACGTAGGAAGTTGCGCAACTGCAGGTACCTCAATACGTTTCCCCTCGCCAATCCAAATTTCTCCTCCATTTCCCTCAAGCTAGGAAAGCTCCTCTCGATAAACATATCCCCCATCCTCTCAATCCCTGCTCTCTGCCATCTCCGAAACCCACCGTCCATCCTTCCCGGGGCAAACTAGTGATTATTACAGATTGGAGACCAGACCGATGCTCCCCCTGCTCCCACATGCCTCCACCATTGTCCCCAGACTCTCAGGGCCGCCACCACCATGGGGCTGGTGGAGTACCATGCTAGCGGGATCGGCAGAGGCGCCATTATCAGCGCCTCTAAGCTGGTGCCCTTACATGAAGCTGCCTCCATATGCTCCCATGCCGACCCTTCCCCCACGATCCACTTCCTGATCATGGCTATATTCGCCGCCCAATAGTAGTTACTCTCCCTCTCCCTGGCTCCGCTCAAGCATCTCCCTCTTTACTCCCGGAGTCTTGCCCGCCTATACAAAGCCAGCAATCACTTTGTTGACCCATTTAAAAAAGGACCACGGAATAAAGATGGGGAGACACTGAAACACAAACAGGAATCTCGGAAGGACCGTCATCTTCACCATCTGCACCATCCCAGCTAGTGACAACGGGAGCGCCTCCCACTTCCAAAAGTCCACCTTCATTTGGTCTACTTGTCAGGCTAGATTTAGTTTGTGCAGCCGTTCCCATTCCCGCGCCACTTGGACGCCTAGATACCGAAACTTTCCCCCTACCGATCTAAACAGCAGCTCCCCCAGCCACATCTCCTGTCCCTCGCCTGGACCGCAAACATCTCACTTTTCCCATATTTTGTTCATACCCCAAAAACGGGCCAAATTCCCTCATGATTTCTTCCATCCCCTCTGCTGGGTTCGATACATACAGGAGCATATCATCTGCGTAAAGCAACCTTCCGGGGGCATCATGATCAAGTTTAATAGCCTTCTTACATTGGCCACCAACTGCTTTCCCTTAACAAACCCCGTCTGGTTCTCCCCAATAATGACCAGAACGCAATCCTCAATCCTAGAGGACAAAATTTTGGCTAGCAGTTTGGCGTCCACATTTAATAGGGATATTGGGCTGTAGGACCCACACAGCTCCGGGTTCTTGTCCCGCTTCAGGATCAGCGCAATTGTGGCCTGTGACATCGTTGGGGGAAGCACCCCACGCTCCCTTGCCTCATTTCATGTCCTCATCAACAACGGCCCCAACACCCGAGAACTTTTTATAGAACTCCACTGGGTACCCACCCGGCCCTGGGGCTTTACACGACTGTATGGCCTTCAGACCCTCTGCTATCTCTTGCATCCCGATCGGGGCCCCCAGCCCTTCTACCAGCTCCCCGTCCACCTTCGAGAAATTCAGCCCCCCTAGGAAGTGCCTCATCCCCTCTGGCCCCGTTGAGGGTTCTGACCCATACAGACCACTATAAAACTCCTGAAACGCCATATTCACCCCTGCGGAATCTCCAACCAGGTTCCTATCTCCATCCTTTACTTTCCCTAACTCCCTGGCTGCTCCCTCTTTCTAAGCTGCTGTGCAAGCATTCTGCTTGCCTTCTCTCCGTGCTCAAATCACCCCCCCCTCACCTTTCTCCGCTGCTCCACCGCCCTCCCTGTGGTTAACAAGCCAAACTCACCCTGTAGCCTCCGCCATTCCCTTAAAAGTCCTGCCTCTTGGGACTCCGCGCACCTCCTGTTGACCTGTAGTATCTCCTTTGCCAATCGGTCTGTCTCTGCCCTGTCTACCTTCTCCTTGTGGGCCCGAATCGAGATCAACTACCTTCTAACCACCGCCTTCAATGCCTCCCAGACCACCGCTGCCGAAATTTCCCCCGTGTCGTTGCCTTCCAGATAGTTCTGAATACATTTCCTCAGCCGCCCGCACACTTCTTAGTCAGCTAAAAGATCCAGTTCTAACCTCCAGTGCAGGCGCTTGTTAACTGTCTTTACTAACCTGTAGGTCAACCCAGTGCGGGGAATGGTCTGAGATTGTGATCGCCAATTACCCAGTGTCCACCACCCCTGTCAGTAAAGCCCTGCTCAGAATAAAGAAATCAATCCGGAGTACACTTTATGCACGTGTGAGTAGAAGAACTCCTTCACCCTTGGCTGCCCAAATCTCCATGGGTCCACCCCCCCCCCCCCCAAATCAGCTCCATGAACCCTTTTAGTTCCTTTGCCATTGCTGGCACCCTGCCTGTTTCTGAGCTTGACCGGTCTAAACCAGGGTCAATAACTGTGTCGAAGTCCCCTCCCATGACCAACTAATGCGAATCCGGGTCCGGTAATTCCCCAGCATCCTCTTTATAAACTCCACATCGTCCCAATTTGGCGCAAACACATTTCTAGTACCACCTGCACCCCCTCCATTTTCCCACTGACCGTAATGTACCGACCTCCCCAAAACTATTCTTCCCGCCTCAAACACCACTCACTTGTTGATCAGGATCACGACCCCTCTAGTTTTCGAATCCAGTCCTGAGTGAAAAACCTGTCCGACCCAACCTTTCCTTAATCTAATCTGGAAAGTGCGTCTCCTGCAGCGTTACCACATCCACCTTCAGTCCTCTCATATGCGCGAACACGTGTGCCCTCTTGACCGGCCTATTTAGCCCTCGTACATTACAGTTGATCAGCCGAGTTGTGGGCCAATCGCCGCCCCCCCCCCCCCCCCCCCCCACTTCGCCGATCAGCCATCACCTTTCTTGGGCTAGTCTCCAGCCCGCACCCCGCGCCTCCACCGGCCCACCCATAGGCAGCCTCCGCCCCCCCCCTCACCTCCTCTCTGACCCTCAGCAACATTCCTCCCTCGTCAGCAGAACATTCCCCCCCTCCCCCCACCCTAGTAACAGCACAATGTAAATCGACCCCTTTGATAAGCCTACATCCGCTCACCCCCACTACGCTTCAGTGAGCCTGCCTGCCCAACTAGCTCGGTGGCCCCCACCCTTGGTGCCAGACATTCTCCCACCTACTGTTCCCCCCAACACACACATATTCAAATGACAAACAATCCCAATACAATTGCCCGACAGAAAAAAAAACGCTAAACAAAGAAAAGATCAAGCAAGAGATCCAGTATCGAAACAAACACACCTCCATCCCCCAACTCACTCAGCTCTGCAACTGACCCCAAATCAATACAGAAGACCTTACAAATAGCGTCCACAAAACGAAAAACGAGAAACCTTTTTTAAACATGAACGTTGCAGCAAAGTTCAAAAGTTCTCAGTCCGCCACCCGTCCTTTCCTTTTCGCGAATTCCAGGCTTCCTCAGGCGACTCGAAATAAAAATGTTGCTCCTCGTACGTGACCCAGAGACAGGCCGGATACAGCTGTCCGAACTTCATCTTTTTCTTAAAAAGGGTCGACCTGATCTGGTTAAACCCTGCTCTTCTCCTGGCCACCTCCGCACTCAAGTCCTGATAGATCCGCAGGATACTGTTCTCCCATTTACAGCTCCGTGTCTGCTTGGCCCACTGTAAAATACGCTCCTTATCCAAATACCTGTGGAATCTCACCACCATTGCTCTCGGGGGGGGGTCCCCATTCGCGGCTTCCTCGCGAGCGCTCTGTGAGTCCTGTCCGCCACCAAAGGTCAGGAGAATGCCTCATCCCCTAGTAGCTTCTTGAACATGTCCACTATGTATACCGCAGCATCCTCGCCTTCAGACCCCTCCGGGAGCCCAACGATTCTCAAGTTCTGCCGGCGGGACCTATTCTCTAGGTCCTCCACCTTCTCCAGGAGCCTTTTCTGCTGGTGTCTCAGCATCACCACCTCCAACTCCACTGCAGTTTGATGTTCTTCATGGTCAGCCAGCGCCTTCTCTGCATTCTGGATCGCCCGATCTTGGGCATCCAATCTAAGCTCCAGCCGCGCATTCGACTCTTTAATCGGGTCCAAGCAGTCCCGCTTCTGTTTGGTGAAGCCCTCCTGTATAAATTGCATCAGCTGCTCCGTTGATCGCTGGGTCGACAAGGCAGAGATGCAGTCATCCACCATGCTTTCTCTCCCTGCAGCTTCAGCCCAAGCCTTCTCTGTCCGTCTGTTTCTGCCTTTGCGAGCATTTCTAGTCCTCCTCTCCGTGCACCGATGTGGGAATCCAGCAACATACATGATTTTAATGATCAAAAATTGCACAGTTAACTACAAAGGAATGGTATGTTCTAGGACAAGTAATAAATAACTTTTTGAAGAAAGCGGAGAAAATGTTGGGAAAACTCAGATCTGACAGTATCTGTAGAAAGAGAAACAGGGTCCACTATGACCCTTCTTCAGAACTGCAGAGAAGTAAAAATGTCTAGGGTTTTATACTGTTAAGAGTCATATTGGACTCAAAACTTTAACTCGCTCTCCATGGACGCTCTTAGACCCAAGTTCTTCCTGCATATTTCAGGTTTCCAGCATTTGCAGTATTTTGCTTTCCCAATAACTTTTGAAGTTTCATTTTAAGTGGTACAATTATTTATCCCCTCAATTAAATGTTCCTACAAATTGTTTTGCGGGCACTGCTGGCAAGACTAGCACTTATTGCCCTTCCCAAATTGCTCTCAAGGGGGTGGTGAGCCAGTTTCTTGAAAAAGGTAGGGTAAAGTCGCCCTAGATGACCAGAGGTTGCTTCCCCTTTGAAGTGTGGTGATTTAACCTGAAGAGCTCCACATCTCAGTCGAGGGACAAGGTTGAGAAGGCAGGGCTTCATGAATAACCTCAGCCAGTACGGGAATTGAACCCATGCTGCTGGCTTTGCTCTGCATTACAAACCAGCTGTCCAGCCAAGTGAGCTAAACCAACCACTGCAGTTTATGCAGCATTTCTATTTTCATAATGGGCATAATTTTAGAAATGCATGGTTTTCCATCAAGAATCAGATTAGATACAGCAGGCAGATGAAAAACATGTGGACACCAGATTACCAGAAATGAATACAAAGCTTTATTTAAATTGATATGATCTCACCTATTTTTTTGCTTCTTTCTTCACCACGGTTATGTGCAATAATCGGAGAGTAAATGAAAGGACTCTTGGAGGACATATTCTGACTTCGCGTGTTTTTTATTTTGAGTGGGCGGAGGTTAGGTGGAAGACTTAAGAGCATTACAGATCTAATGGAACAAAGGATAAAATAAAGTAACAACATTACATTTCATAATCTAAAATTTGTAACTGCAAGTAATCACAAAACGGCACGTTAAAAATATTTTAGACCATTTCTTCCATGACAAAAATCTAGAAGTAACAACTAATTGAAGTGGACATATATTTGTAAATAATTAAAAATCAGAGCACACCTCAGTAGCATAGGAATAATCTATTAACCCAATAAATAATTACTTGCAATTTTAAATGGATAATAGAAGAGTCACAAGAGTACAAATGTACAAGCATTCTCACTTGTTGAACTTACCACAAAGCAGCAGAGTAAGGGTTCTAAAACATATTACTCCAAAATGTTAACTTTAATGCATTCAAATTTATGTTTCTAACTTGGGTTACTCTACTCTTCCAAATCTATGAAAATTAAAATCTTCCATTTAAAAAAAAAATCAATACTTATTGCAAGCCTATTTAATTTCTGATGTATGACATTCTGCCACTTCACTGCTTCTATAAGGAGGCTGGTAAATAAGTCCAATTCCAGTTTTAAGTCCTCATTTACTCCTCCAATGTCTCCTCTGATTGTTTTCCCTTACCTAAATTCTCTGTTCTGATACTATCTTTCAAGTGTTAAAATCAGAGTTTTGGGTAGTTCCCTATGCAGGGTAATTTCCCATTAGAACTTCAACTTCCTGGGCAATTACCATGCACAGACATTCTGGGCCTTAAAACACCTTATGTGAACTGAAAACTGATCATGTGAAAGCTGCAGAGAGGAGGATAAGAAGTCATTTGTGATTTCAGTTCGGGCCATTTCAGTGAAGTAGCAGGAATGGAAACTCGATGAGAGAGATTAATAAACTGATAAGAAATATGAGCAGGATTAGGCCATGTATCCTGCTCCGCCATTCAATATCATGGCTAGTCCAACTGTGGGTTTCACGCCACTCTCTTGTCAATCTGCCATAACCCTCGACTCGCTTGACTATTAAAAGTTTGAATATATTCAAGGCGGAGTGAGGGAATGACCCAGCCTCCACTGCTATCTGCGAATCAATCAACCTCAAAATAAGTTGCAGGAAAGTTGGGCACAGATTTGAAAAGTGACAACGCATTCAAGTACTTGAGATGAAGTCGTCATAGTCCCAGATGACCATGAGCTGCTTTCCCCTTTGAGGGGGAGAGCTGACTGGTGGTCATTCATCCTGAGGAACACCACACCTCAGGTGAGGGTCAAGGTTGAGAAGGCGGGCCTTCATGAATGATAGAGGAAGGCTGAAGGTGAAAAGACAGCAGTTTGCATGAATAGCAGGATGGAGGGTGCATTGTTGAAAAAGACATGATTATGGTCATTTTGAAAACAATACAAACAAGTTACTTAGGATAAAAAATCATTTACTAAGTCAGCTGGCATGGAGACCAAAAAGGGAAAAGTGATTCAAATAGGAAATAGATCTTCAGAGTCATCAACAAATCAAATAAACATTCAGTTAGAGTAGTGCAGGTAAAACCTTGGGATAATTTAGGATCAATTGAATGTCACAAAGTGGGGCTTTAGCATTAATGGATGGATGAATGAAGTTGGAACAACTGGTCTGCCTTGTTCATTACTACCTTGTGATACTGAAGGCTACTTTTATCTTTGGAAGAATTAAATCTGAAAACCTGACTTTAGCTGCGCTATAAACTTAAATGAGTCAGCGAACATGAAATATTTTAGGGTGCTTCAGGTTAAGTTTGCAGCAAAAGCTTCTCAGTCTAAGCAATCAGTAAAGGCAAAAGAAGCTAGGAAGAAAAATGTTTACACGGTAAAAGAATACGAGATACAATTAGCTATTAGTGAGTTTCTGTTCTTTGCAGTAAAAAGCAGTCTTACCTGACTATTGGAAGTTTAGTAAGAGGGACTGGAGGTAATGTCACACCATCAGGAAGTGTAATAATTTCCATTGTACCAGGGCACTTAGTTGTGTAGTTCTCTAAACTCTGAGAAACTTCCTTCTTCTCTGCAAAACAGCACCACAAATGGAAACAACATATTACTTGGTTCTTTACTCAACAGAAGCTCCAAATTATACAATCTTGGTCGGAGTGAATCCATGGGATCTCTCAGTACCACTCTGTAACCTTACACTGTAAGATGGAGAATAATTCCAGACTGCAAACTCCAACTTCTTGTTCCAATCATTCGAAGGGAACTACCCATCTCGCTGAGCACTCGGCTAACAACCCAATCAAGAAGTTCTGGAATTGGAACTTTGCAATGTTTATTATATAGGGCATTTAAAATCTTATAACCAAGTACTTCTGGATCAGTGAGGGACAAAGAATGCCGAATACGTAGAGCACCAATTCATCAATGCATCCAGTCTAAGAAAAGTGCTTCAATCCATAAGTGGCACTTCCAATTTCATTATTTTAACCCTAACCTTATAGAACACAAAACTCTGAATAACGAATAAGCTCTCATTCCATATTTACATACAGAATGGAAATTGCAGGGGCACTGGCCATAATCTTCCAATCTTCCCACAACTCGGGGACTGGAGAATTGGAAATCTTACACTCTTCTTCAAAAAAGAATAGCCCCAGCAATTACAGAGAACTAAGTTCAACATCAGTGCTGAGCAAGTTTTGAGAAACAATTATTTGGGATAGAATTAATAATCACATAGATAAATATGGATTGATTAGGTATTACAGACAAGTAGTAGTTTAAAAAGGAAATAAATGTATTTTACCAAACATAAAAACGGGTTAAAGGGATATGGGGAACAGATAGGGTAGTGGATTTGAGACCAGCAAGAGGTCAGCCATGATCTGACTGAATGGCAGAGCAGGCTCGAATGGCTGAATTTCCTGCTTCTACTCCTAATTCCTATGCTCCTATAAATAAGCTCATAATTACCTGATGATAATGCACACATGTTTACAACAGAAATACATCCAACCTAACTTATCAGGAAAATGATGTAAGACTGCAAAGTAATATTAATTTTTTTTCCTATTGCAGGAGCTGATGTTGACTGAGAATATTCTCTTGAGAAATGCAAGGTTCAAACACATAGATACAACTCGCTCAATATTCTGAAAACAGTTTACCAGATTTTCTACACCTGGACTAGTGTCAACCCCACCTAAAAATAACTAGCCACTAGGTCATCTGTTTGAAAACAGTTGACCCCCTCACTCAAACATTGGAGACAGTCAAACAAAGTAAATGCATTAAAATATATGCATCTAGCTAAACTTGGTACAGGATTCTGGCTGCATTGGACTTCAAAACTCCTTGGGCATTGTGGCTAGATTTAAAGGCTAG
This sequence comes from Scyliorhinus canicula, assembly GCF_902713615.1. Classification (NCBI taxonomy): domain Eukaryota; kingdom Metazoa; phylum Chordata; class Chondrichthyes; order Carcharhiniformes; family Scyliorhinidae; genus Scyliorhinus; species Scyliorhinus canicula. The sequence goes on along the minus strand of NC_052155.1, from coordinate 78,768,315 downwards.
GCAAATAAGCCAAAACTGCACACTTTTTTCTCAAACATTCTAAACTGCAATGCTTCACCCAAAACACCTGCCAGGACTAACTCAGACAGAAAGTAGGAATGTGATGCAATCCTGCATTCTACCTTGATCAGAGAGGAAATCAAGCATGGTTTGAAGCAGGAAGGATAGGTGACGAACTGCAAGAGCAGGATTTCCCATTCGTCTTGAAGCGTAAACAAGCTCATGTAGTAAACGCATTTGCACTGCTGGCCAGCCTTTGTGGGCTCCTGCAATTTTAATTGACAATTAAAATTAAAACAACTATATGTTGAAGACCATTGTTGAGACATAAAATGGAACTAAGAATGGGGTCAGGATATTAATGTTAAATTGTACATTGTAAATTCAAGTAGATTTTCAGAGGAACCTTGATAGGCACTTACACCAGTCATCAAAGGCAGCAGGCACAAATAAATATGGCCAGTAAAAAAGGCAGATTGATTTTTGGTTTCATGTTGTAAATTACTGGAACCGTATTTTCAAAATGGAGTACCAGCATTAAGGTGATTAAACAAAGCTAAAATGAAGTGAATGCCGAGGAACGGTTAGTAAATTAAAGCTATTTAAAACCAAGAAAAATTGCATAAACAGAACATGCTACCATTAATAAGATGTAACCGTGACCTAAGTAGATGTAAATACCAAATATACTCAGAACAGAGTGTGATTTTTCTTTGAAAAGACAGATTGGCAGTGGTTCCAGACAACAATAGCCAGAGTTCAATGTGTCACTTTATTGACACATAAGCTGCCCAAGATCAAGGAGATAAGAAGTAAGCCAGCCAATACAGGAAAAGGGGGCGAAGCCATGCCAGTAGATATGATTATCATAATAGACAAAACTATACAATCGTACGCATGTCACAAAAGGTGGACAACACAGGTGTTGGTGAAAAGGCATAAAATGGTCAACTCTAAATATAGAGACAAACAAGGTTGAGAAGAAACTGATTTAACAGATGGATATGTATGATCAGCAACATTACTTGCTGCTGAAATATTCACAATTTTCTGAAATACATTTAATGTTTTGTCTAGCACAGGGCTAAATAAGCTGGCTTTGAAAGCAGACCAAGGCAGGCCAGCAACACGGTTCAATTCCCGTACCAGCCTCCCCGAACAGGCGCCGGAATGTGGCGACTAGGGGCTTTTCACAGTAACTTCATTTGAAGCCTACTTGTGACAATAAGCGATTTTCATTTCATTTCATTTCATTGCAACATGGAATAAACAGACAGTCATATTTCAAACAAACTAAGTATTTTGTTTACAGCAGACAAATTTTAAGTTCTGCCAAGATCCATAATTTAGCTATGGGAAGATGTACTACCCAAACATTTCGATATGTGAAGGTTGCATTTTCCAATCTGAAATTAAACAGGGAGGAAAAATTAGAGCCCGAGCAAAAGCTTGCTGGAAACATGAAGACAGAGTAAGAATTTATATAGATGACCAGTGGCGGACTGGCCAGGGTGTCAGCTTGCCCGATGGCAAGTGGGCCCCTGATAAAGTGGGCCCCCTATATCAAATAAAAATGCAATAAAGAAACAAACACAGACAATTGTTTTAGTAATAAAAAGGAAGAAGAAAAAAAAGAGACCAGGACACAAATAAGCAGTGCATGAAAAGGAACGAAGCAGGGGAGGTAGTGGAAGGATGTGGAATAGGGGGGCCCAGGTCGGGCATAATTAAGGAAATTCCATGTTTTCAGCAAGAGTGTGCGAATTTAAAGATAAAGTTACAATTCGTGATTTGAGATGGTCGGCAACTTCAAAGGATATCAAGCAGTAGTCTTGGTTCAGCCGTATTGGTCCGGGGCCCGGAGAGCCAAGAAGGGGCCCATGAATCTCTGAAGGGCCCTTAAAAATTATAATTAATTAGATAAATAAATCTCCAACTTCTTTCCTGAGATTTGTATTCTAACTTAATAAAATATAATTGTTTTTAAAAAGAGCAATACCAAATAAAAATGCAATAAAGAAACAAACAAATAATCACTCAGTGTATGAAGGAACGAAGCAGTGTTAAACAGATGTGAAAAGGAGTAGTGGGGGGGGGGCTGGTTCACCCGGGTCGGACATAGTTGGAAATCCACGTTTTCAGCAAGAGTGTGTGAATTTAAAGATAAAGTTACAGTTCGTGATTTGAGATGGTCGGCAACTTGAAAGGATATCAAGCAGTACATAGGGTCGTGAGGTCACCGAAAAGGAGAAGCGGTACCTTTGACCGTGAATCATGAGGTCAAAGATATTGAAGTTATAAGCCATGATCGGTAAACTCAAAGGGTTGCGACTTGTAACACTACACTGGTATCAAACTGGACATGTTAACTTTGGTCGTGGGACCATTCTTAATGTCTTACTATAGTCGGACCAAACTTCTAAGTTTCAACAGTGGTCTCAGTTGCTTCCTGGTGTGAACACTGGACAGTGGATTGTCTCCTCTTCTGAAGCTGCATAGGCCACAGTAGTATTGACTAATGAACATAGCCTATTGAAGTGTAAGTTATTTTATATTTTTTATCAAGTAGGGGTTTATCTGGCGTTCCTTCACGTTATTCTTGCAATCATCAATATTCATTTTTCCCAATGTGGGCTATTTTTAATTAAGTTTTTATTTCAGGAATATTACCCCTACCAGCATGGAAAAGAAAAAGCATAAATCTGGGTCACTAAAACGCAAAGAACAAAAAGAAGCAGAAAGGAAGGAATCAGCCAAGCGATGCAGGCCTATTACAGAGTTTATGGGCAGCACGGTAGCATAGTGGTTAGCACAATTGCTTCACAGCTCCAGGGTCCCAGGTTCGATTCCCGGCTTGGGTCACTGTCTGTGCGGAGTCTGCACGTTCTCCCCGTGTGTGCGTGGGTTTCCTCCGGGTGCTCCGGTTTCCTCCCACAGTCCAAAGATGTGCAGGTTAGGTGGATTGGCCATGATAAATTGCCCTTAGTGTCCAAAATTGCCCTTTGTTGGGTGAGGTTACTGGGTTATGGGGATAGGGTAGGGGTGTGGGCTTGGGTAGGGTGCTCTTTCCAAGAGCCGGTGCAGACTCGATGGGCCGAATGGCCTCCTTCTGCACTGTAAATTCTATGATCTATGATAATACCACAAGCACAATCCACATCAATATCCAGTTCTGCAACAAATAATCAAGAAGCAAGAAACAATGCTCATGGCGATGATGCAATGACATGCGAGTTACAAGAACAGAGAAGAGCTACTTTGAATGTAGAGACAAATACAAGTGCATCCATTACTAATCAACCCAGGCCCAATATTTCTTCTGGCTTCCTTGTTCCGGTATCTGTACTGCCTGTAGTTGCAACATCTGAACACATAGCTTCAACTAGTGACAGGGAATCAGATATTCCTTCAAGCATAAATGACTTGTTTCTGAAGCACATCCTGTAAATGAACCTACGCGAGAAAATGAAAGATCAATTACTGGAATCTTCCAATATCCATCACGAGCAAAGCTAAAACAGTTTTTTGCTGAACATCCACTTCAGCCACTTGATGATCTGCCATTTGATGCTCGTTTGTACGAGAGGAAAATTATGAATGACTCAGTCCCAAGAAAATGGCTAACATATAACAAAGAAAATAGATGCTTATATTGTTCATACTGCTTAGCCTTTGAGTTTCCCAACACTTGGAATCCATCACCCTTTGTACGTGGCTTTAGTGACTACAGGCGTATTAGCCAGAGCTTGACTTTACATGAATCGACAACAACACATGTCAGAAATGCTCAGCAATATATCAGTGTGGTTAATGATGGCACCTTAGATACATTTTTTGCAGCATCACTAATTAAAAGGAAAGAAGAAGTATTGAACAGAGAAGTATTGTCATGAGGATTATAGACATCATAAAGATGTTAGGCAAGCAAGCACTTCTTTTTCGAGGTCACAGAAATGAATCGGCCTACACTCTAGATAATGAGGTTCTGAATCATGGCAATTTTTTAGCTACAGTGCAGTTGATGGCAAAATATGACCCAATTATGGCAGCTCACGTTTCTGCAGTGCAAAACAAGTCTAAACAAAGAATCAAACGATTAGAGCAACAAGGAAAGGCTCAAAGTAAAGGCCGTGGTGGACTTGTTACATACCTGAGTAAAACAACTATAAACAGGTTAATCAAAATTATGAAGAATATGATACTAGAAAGAATTAGTCATGAAGTTTCTCAAGCAAAATATTATTCTATTCAGGTTGATTTAACACAAGATAATTCATCCATCAATCAGTTTAGCATTATTATTCGGTGTGTGCTTAAAGGTATTATCTGTGAGCGACTACTTTCAGTTGTGCCAAGTAATGATGGTACAGGACAGGGACTTTTTGATCTATTAATTGAAACATTACAGCATCTTAAAATTGATCCCCAAAAATGTTTATCTGATAGCACAGATGGCGCTGCAAGCTACCATGGCCAGTATAATGGTTTACAAAGTAAAATTGCTGATGTGGCTGATCAACATGTTCATATATGGTGCTATGCCCATGTCTTGAATTTGGTGATAACTGAAACAACAAAATGTTGTGTGCCTGCAGTTTCTTTTTTCAATTTGCTCCAGAATATAACAACTTTTGTGAAAGCATCATACAAGAGAATGGCTGTATGGATAGAAGTTGTTCAAAAACATCTAGGACAAGAAAAAATGAAACGATTAAAGCTAATTGGTGAGACCAGATGGTCAGGAAAATCCAATGCAGCAACAACTATATTTGGACGTTTTGATGATGCCGCTGCCAGTACTTTCGTAAATCTATTGGCATGCTTATCAATGATACAAGATTCAGAAAAGTTTGATGCAAAAACAAAACATGAAGCAATTGTTTTACTTCAAAGTCTTCTAAAGTTTGAAACCATATTGACAGCATTTACTTACTTGTATATATTTGAAACTACAACCCCGTTATCAAGTTATCTACAGACAAGTGGTTTAGTTAGATATGTTTACTGCATGGAGTTTGGAAGATTCAGCTACAACAAAGTTGAAGGAACAGACCAGAACATTTGATAACGTTCACAGCAAGGCTTTGGAATTTGTAAATAAATGTAATGACAGGATTTCACAGATGAATATGGATGAAAATCAAACATTGGAAATTGATGCGTTGGAAACAGCATTGCCAGTTAAGAGGCAGAGGAAGAAGAAAAGAATGGCAGATGAGCTTATTGATGATGAAAGAAATTCCTCAGATTCTCTAGCTGATTTTCGAGTAAATGTGTTTAACCTAATAATGGATTGCATTACAATCACGCCTTGTACAATACAAACAGTTGTATAAATATTTGTCCTGCTTGGACCCAGCAAAGTTTAAAACTATTGCAGAGGAGGGCCTTGAAGATGAAGCATTGGAAGGTATTATTAAGCTGTTTCCACAAATCAGCAAAGATCAAGTAATATTGGAATTGTTTTCTTTTGCTTCAAACTTTGATGTATTAAAGCTATTGCTTAATGATGGTGAGAATATGGATTCCAGTTGCAACAATTGTAAAATTTGCAGCACTTGCCCATCGTGTGTACTAAAAATTCTGGCATCCAACAGACTTCATGGCAAGGCATATGATAACCTTTATGAACTTTATAAAGTCATCTGCACACTATCAGTTACTCAAGTCCAATGTGAGAGGACATTTTCAAAGCTAAAGATCATAAAGACAAGGTTAAGAAATTCGCTGTCTGAGGAGAATTTGGAATCATACATGTTGCTATCCATTGAAAAGGAATTGTTAGATGAATTGGATGCAGAAGCAATTATTGGCAGATTCGCACAAACATCTAGCGAACACAAACGATTGCTCTTAATATAGCGGACTGCATGCCATGCTCTATTGTGCTTTTGAACTATCTGTTTTTGTGCAAATTGTGCAGTAAACTATTTAAAAATATCAACCAATTACGTAAAAGTTTAAAAAATAAATAAAAAATTCAATTATAACATTCTGTATTTACATTTGGTATCTACCGCCAGTAATATGTACAGTACATGTACACTGTAATTACTAAGAAATACACATTTTTTCCACAAAAATTTTAATTGTATCCTTTTTTCCAATATGTATTTTTTTTTTAAATTTATTTATTCGTTATGAAAATTAAATGTAGTTGTGGGTGGGCCCCTTTTGTCTCCTAGCAACCAATATTTTTAGACCCAGTCCGCCACTGTAGATGACTTCCGGTGGCTTTCGCGAGCACGTCGGCCGCATTGAGACGCGCTCCCGCCAGTGTCCAATGTTTATGGCGCTTTTAGGGGTTTCCCATTTTTTTGCTAACCCCTGATTTTTGTCAGCCTTTGGGGCCATCCCAGGCGCCAAGCCAGGTCGGCTTGAGAACCGGTGAGGAACCCCGCACGAGTGTCGGGCGGCTGGAGCGGAGGCGTCGGGCCCAGGGCGCGCAGTATTTGGAGCAGCGGGGGCGAAGCCGAACTGAAGTCCGATCCCAGGGGAAGTTATTTTTTTTATTTATTTTTTTTAAAGGTTGAAAAAAATAATACATCATTAAAGGATGCAAAAAAAACAGCTGAGAAGGGAGGAAACGTAGGTTCGCTGTCGAATGAGAGGACCAGCAAAAGCGCTGACAAGATGGCGGATGGCGGACACCATGGTGGGGCCGCACTGCTTACGGTAGAAAAGATGACGGAGGCGATGGCTGTGGAGCTGGAAAAGCAGTTTGCGAGGCACATCGAGGCGTTGAGGAAGGAGATGCCGGTCGCACTGAAGTAATTGGTGGAGGAGGCAATCGCCCTGGTGAGGGTAGCTGTGGCAAAGGCATCGGCCGAGGTGAGAGAGCCAAGCGAGAAGATGATGGAAGTGGAGGAGACCGTGTCGCAGCACAGTGACCAGCTCTCCTCGATGGGGGACGAGCTGCTGAGGGTGGTGGAGGTCAACAGAGGACTCCGAGCAATGCTTGAGGACTCGAGGCGGCACAATCTGAGAATTGTGGGCTTGCCCGAAGGAACAGAGGGCTCAAAGCCAACAAAGTACTTTGCTAAGATGATGGCGGAGTTGATGCGGGAAGAGTGAGAATCCCTCCCAGTATGAGCTGAACCGAGCTCACCAGTCGTCAAGGCCGAAGCCCAAAGTAAATGAGCTGCCAAGAGCAGTAATTATCTGCTTCTATAAATACCACATGAAGGAGAAGGTGTTAACTGGGCGAAGCAGAAGCACGATGTGCGTGAGATGGTGCTAGAGTTCGGAATTACCAGGACTTGACGGTGGAGTTGACCAAGAAACCAGCGGCGTTCGGCTGAGTAAAGGCGACACTGTACAACAAGGGAGGGGTGGTGCGATTTGATATTTCGAAACAGTGGAGGCGGCTGAGGCGTTCGTGAAGGCAGAAGGCTTGGGACAGACGTGAGGAGCGGAGCTGGAAGAGAGACTGTGGACTGTGATTGGAGTGCTGGAAAATATACAAATGCTATAACTTTCTTTTCATTGACCTGTATTGTAATTTACTTGATTTCACATTGTTATAGAGTTTAAGTTTTTGTTTGGGTTGATTGGCATTCTTTGTTGCGACAGTTATATCTTCTTTTAGTAAACTGTATGGGTTGGATTGTTGTTCTTGTTTGGATTTTTTTTTCTTCTGGGACTGGGTGGGAGGGAACGGTATGCCTTGGGGGGTGATGGGGGGGGTGGGGCTACCCGCGCTAGCTAGCTTGAGTTGGCCAGTGAACAGAGGTGAGGTGATGGAAGAGGACTGCGGACATTGGAGCTTGGTTAGCAGGTTTCGATGGGCCTACGAGGCGAGCAAAGGGGGGGGGGGGGGGGGGGGGGGGGGGGGTTGAAATCGATACTGGGGGACGCTTTTTCGAGAGGAAGTGCAGGGGGGATTCTGGGAGGAGGGAGGGAACGGGTTCAATGTCAATAATGGATAGGGGCGGGTAAGGCTCATGGGGCAGGGCCCGGTGATATGATGATGGTGGATAAGAAGGGGTGGGGTGAGAGACCCCCAGTTAGGATAGTGATGTGGAACGTGAGGGGGTTAAGATGTCCAATCAAGAGGTCAAGTGTGCTTGCACATCTTCAAAGTTTGACAGTCGATGTAACAATGCTGCAGGAGACTCACTTGAGGGTGAAGGACCAGGTGAAACTTAAAAAGGGCTGGGTTAGTCAGGTATTTCACTCTGGATTTGACCGAAGGGCTCGAGGGGTCGTGATAATGGTCAGCAAGAGTACGGTTCCAAATGGAGAATGTGGTTGAAGATCAGGGGGGGTAGATAAGTGATTGTGACAAGGGCACTGGAGGAGGAGGTTAGTGGCGCTGGTCGGTGTATATGGTCCCAATTGGGACGATGTGGGATTCGCGAAGGTGTTTGGGGCCATCCCCGACTTGGATACCAACTGATAGTGGGGGGAGACTGGAACTTGGTGCAGGAGCCAAGGTTGGACAGGTCACGGCTGCGCTCGCTGGGCTAATGGTGGAAATGGGAGGAGTGAACCCTTGGAGGTTTCTGCACCCGAGGGAGCGGGAGTACTCATTTTTCTCGGCGGTCCATAAGATATACTTGCGGTTCAACTTTTTTGTGGTGGGGAAGACTTTGCTGGCTGGGGTTAAGGGGTCGGAGTACTTGGCAATTGTAATATCAGATCACGCTCCGCATTGGGTGGATATGGTACTGGAGAAGGGGGTAGTACAGGGGCCGGTATGGAAATTAGATGTGGGACTGTTGGGGGAGCAAGGGTTCTGTGACAAAATTGAAAAAGTAATTGAGGAATATGTAGGTTTCAACCGTCCGGGTGAGGTGTCGAAGGCATTTGTCAGGGAGGCTCTAAAGGCGATGGTGAAGGGCGAGGTGATCTCGTTTACGGCTAGGGTAGACAAAGAGGAGACGTTGGAGCGGGAGAGGGTAATAGATAGGAGTGATGCAGAAGATGGGACCCCAGCAAAGTTGGAAAAGAGGAAGGAACTACAGGTGAGCTTTGACCGACTATCTGCAGGAATGCGGTGTGCCAACTGAGATGAGTAAGGGGTGCAGTTTACGAGCATGAAGAGAAAGCTCCAGGTTAGCGGGTCAGCTTCGGAGGGAGGCAGCGGCAAGGGAAATTGTTCAGGTGCGGGCCAGGGTAGTGAGGTTGGTGGTGGATCCGGATCAGATTAATAAGGTCTTTGAGGAATTCTATGAGAGTTTGTACTGGTCAGAGCCACCTGGTGGAGACCGGGAGATGCAGGAATCTCTACACGGGCTAGAGTATCTGAGGTCAGGGGAGGGAGACAGGGCTATATTAGAAGGAGTGATAGTGGAGCAGGAGATAAAAGATGCGATTGGGAGGATGCAGTCGGGGAAGATGGCAGGACCGGATGGGTTTCCGGTGGAATATTATAAAAAATTCAAGGATAAGCTGGCACCTCTGATGGTGGGGATGTTTGAATAGGCGATAGGGAAGGGGGTTTTACCACAAACTTTGGGGCAGGCATCAATTTCCATGTTGCTTAAAACAGATAAGGATCTGATGGTATGTGGGTCATATGGGCCCATATCACTTTTAAACGTCGACGCAAAAGTATTGGCGAAGGAACTAGCAGGTAGGCAGGAGGAGTGCCTCCCGAAGGTGACAGGTGTAGATCAGACGGGGTTTGTGAGAGGGAGGCAGCTCTTTTTGAACGTTAGGAGGATATTGAATGTTGTTATGGCACCGGCGGAAGGTAAGGAAATAGAGGTGGTTGTGGCATTGGATGCCAAGAAAGCATTTGACTGGCTAGAATGGGGGTACTTGATGGCAGTTCTGGAGCGGTTTGGGATTGCTCCACAATTTGTGCGCTGGGTAAAGCTACTGTACATGGAGCCGAGAGCGAGTGTCCGCACAAATAACATCAGCTCGAGATACTTTTCTCTCCACCGTGGGACTATGCAGGTATGTCCTTTGTACCCCCCCCCCCCCCCCCCTTCCCTGCTGTATGCACTCACGATTGAGCTGTTGGCCATCACATTAAGAAGTTCGGGGGTATGGAAAGGGATAGTGTGGGGGTGGGGGGGGGGGAAATAAGAGCATAGGGTGTCCTTACATGCCGATGACTTGTTATATGTGCCGGAACGTAGTGTGTCAATAGGGGAAATATTGGAGCTGCTTTGTGTGTTTGGGTCTTTCTCAGGGTACAAACTAAATCAAGGCAAGAGAGATTATTTTGCGGTGTCTCGGCTGGAAGTGGGGGCAGGGGTGGGAGGGCTGCCATTCCGGAGGGCAGGGAGTAATTTTAGATACCTGGGGGTGCTGGTTGCTCAGGATTGGGGGGTGGGGCTCCATCGGTACAACATTTCTAGTTTGGTGGGGAGACTGAAAGCTGAAAGTGGGATGGTCTCCCTCTGTCACTGGCGGGTCGGGTACAGGCGGTTGAAATGAACGTGTTGCCGTGATTTCTGTTTATTCTCCAATGCCTGCCGATTTTCCTGCCAACGGCATTTTTTAGAGGGACTGAAGGAATGATTACCTTGTTCATATGGGGAGGGAAGGTGGCCAGAGCTAGAAAGGTGCTGCTACAGAGGGGAAGGCAGGCAGAGGGTTTGTGTCTTCCAAACCTGATGCATTATTACTGGGCGGAAAACTTGGAGAAGGTGTGGAGCTGCGTCAGACGGGTTGATTCCCAGTGGATCAAAATGGAGGAGAGTTAGCGTGAGGGGTCGGGATTGAAGGCACTAGCAACAGCGCCGCTCCCGATGGCGCTCCCGCTCCTGAGTGGATATACTCAGGGAGTCCTGTAACAATAGCTTTATTGAGAGTTTGGAGGCAGTTTCGCCAACACTTCGGATTGGGGGCAGGGTCAAGGGAAATGCCGTTCGGGGGAAACCACAGATTTGAGCCAGGGAAGTGGGATGGAAATTTTCGGAAATGGGAGGAGAAAGGGATTAAGACACTGAAAGATTTGTTTCTTAGGGGTCGGTTTGCAGGATTGAAGGAGCTGGAAGCGAATTATGGGCTGGAGCAGGGGGAAACGTTTAGATACATGCAGTTCGAGATTTTGCCAGGAAGGAGATACAGAGCTTCCTGGTGGAGTCGGCCTCCACATTGCTGGAGGAGGTGCTGACGACAGTGGGACTGGAGAAAGGGGTAGTGTCGGCAGTTTATGGGGCTATTTTGGAAGAGGATAAGTCACCACTGGAAGGAATCAAAGAAAAGTGGGAGGAAGACTTGGGAGAGGGTATGGAGGAAGGGTTCTGGTGTGAGGTGCTCTGGAGAGTGAACGCCGCCACCTCGTGCGCAAGGTTGGTGCTGATACAGCTGTTCGGGCAGGCCAGTATGCCTTGTTCTGCATTAGAAGCCAGCTGTTTCGCCCACTGTGCCAAACCAGCCCCCTGTGCCCTGGCGTGGCGGAGGAACCTGTTGCAATTCTTGACTCTTGAGAAGGTTAAGTTTGAACTGAGGGGAAGGATCGAAGGGTTCTACAATTCATGGGCGTTATTCATTATGCACTTTCAAGAATTGAATAACATCGAACATTCGTTTTGGCGGGGAGGGGCGGGGGGAACTACTGAATGCATTTTGGTGACTTTGGGCGATTCCGGATTCCTTTTTATTATTTGTTTATGTTAACATGCGGGCAGTTGTTTGGGGGTTGGTGGGAGGATGGGATCGTTGGTGTTGATATGGGGATTGACATTATATTCGTTGCTGCTTATTGTTTGTTGTTGGTGGGTGTAAATTTGGAATATTTAAAAAAGAAAAAAAGTTAACAAGGTGAGCATTAGTCCTACAGAAAGTGAGTCTGGGAAATTAATAATGGAAAATCAGGATATGGCAGACTAACTCAACAGGTATTTTGCATCAGTTTTCACTTTAGAGGATACAAATAACATCCCAGAAATAGCAGTCAATCAGAACCTGGAAGGGAAAGAGAAACTCAGGAACTTGCCAATCACCAGGCCAGTGGTACTTAGCAAACTGTTGGAGCTGCAGCTGACAAATCCCCGGGTCCTTACGGATGTCACCCTAGGGTCTTAAAAGAAGTGTCGAGTGAGATAGTTGATGTGTTGGTTTTAGTTTTCCAAAATTCCATAGATTTGGGGAAGGTGGCATTAGATCATAAAATAGCAATATTCAAAGAGAGAAAGAAAGACAGAAACCAGGAAACTACATCATCTGTCATAGGGAAAATGTTGGAAGTTATTATTAAAGATGTTATGGCACAGCACTTAGAAAAATTCAAGCCAATCAGGCAGTCTTTTTTTCTAAATTTAGATTACCCAATTCATTTTTTCCAATTAAGGGACAATTTAGCCTGACCAATCCACCTACCCTGCACATCTTTGGGTTGTGGAGGCGAAACCCACGCAAACACAGGGAGGACGTGCAAACTCTACATGGACAATGACCCAGAGCCGTGATCGAACCTGGGACCTCAACGCCAGAGGCAGCAGTGCTAACCACTGCGCCACCTTAGTGCCCACCAATCAGGCAGAGTTAACATGGTTTTTTGAAAGGAAAATCACATTTCACCAATTTATTGGAGTCCTTTGAAGGAGTCGCATTTGGATTTGGATTTTGTTTATAGTCACGTGTACCGAGGTACAGTGAAAAGTATTTTTCAGCGAGCAGCTCAACAGATCATTAAGTACATGAAAATAAAATAAAAGAAAATGCATAATAGGGCAACACAAGGCACACAATGTAACTACATAAACACCAGCATCGGGTGAAGCATACAGGGGTGCAGTGTTAATCAGGTCAGTCCATAAGAGGGTCGTTTAGGAGTCTGATAACAGCGGGGAAGAAGCTGTTTTTGAGACTGTTCGTGCGTGTTCTCAGACTTTTGTATCTCCTGCCCCATGGAAAAAGTTGGAAGAGTGAGTAAGCCAAGTGGGAGGGGTCTTTGATTATGCTGCCCACTTTCCCCAGGCAGTGGAAGGTGTAAATGGAGTCAATGGATGGGAGGCAGGTTCATGTGATGGACTTGGCTGTGTTCACGACTCTCTGAAGTAACTTGCGGTCCTGGGCCGAGCAGTTGCCATACCAGGCTGTGATGCAGCCCGATAGGATGCTTTCTATGGTGCATCTGTAAAAGTTTGTAAGAGTTAATGTGGACATGCCGAATTTCCTAAGTTTCCTGGTGGTAGCCTCGACATGGGTGGACCAGGACACATTTTTGGAGATGTGTACCCCTCGGAATTTGTAGCTGCTGACCATCTCCACCTCGACCCTGTTGATGCTGACAGGAGTGTGTTCAGTACTTTGCTTCTTGAAGACAATGACCAGCTCTTTAATTTTGATAGCATTGAGGGATAGATTGATGTCGCTGCACCACTCCACTCGGTTCTCTATCTCCCTCCTGTATTCGGACTCGTCATTATTCGAGATCTGGCCCACTATGGTCGTATCGTCAGCAAACTTGTAGATGGAACTGGAACCAAATTTTGTCACACAGTCGTGTGTGTATACAGGGAGTATAGTAGGGGGATAAGTATGCATCCTTGCGGGGCCCCAGTATTGAGGACTATTGTGGAGGAGGTGTTGTTGTTTATTCTTACTGGTTGTGGTCTGTGGGTCAGAAAGTCGCAGAGTGAGGAGCCAAGTCCTAAGTTTTGGTTCTTTAATATGAGTTTGGCTGGGATTATGGTGTTGAAGGCGGAGCTGTAGTCAATAAATAGGAGTCTGATGTTGGAGTCCTTACTGTTGTCAAGATTCTCTCGGGAGGAGTGTAGAGCCATGGAAATAGAGTCTGCTGGGACCAGTTGCGGCGGTATGCAAATTGCAGTGGATCAAGCTGTTCTGGGAGTATGAAGGTGATGCGTTTCATGACCAACCTCTTGAAGCACTTCATTACGATTGAAGTCAGGACCACTGGATGATAGTCATGGAGGCACGTTGCATGGTCCTTCTTTGGCACCGGTATGATGGTGGTCTTCTTGAAGCAGGTGGGGACCTCGGAGCGGAGTAGAGTCAGTGGGCAGCACGGTAGCACAAGTGGATAGCACTGTGGATTCACAGCGCCAGGGTCCCATGTTCGATTCCCCGCTAGGTCACTGTCTGTGCGGAGTCTGCACGCTCTCCCCGTGTCTGCGTGGGTCTCCTCCGGGTGCTCCGGTTTCCTCCCACAGTCCAAAGACATGCAGGTTAGGTGGATTGGCCATGATAAATTGCCCTTAGTGACCAAAAAGGTTAGGAGGGGTTATTGGGTTACGGGGATAGGGTGGAAGTGAGGGCTTATGTTGGTCGGTGCAGACTCGATGGGCCGTATGGCATCCTTCTCACTGTCTGTTCTATATTAAAGATGTCTGCGAACACCTCTGCCAGCTGGTCTGCGCAGGCTCCGAGTGCACGACCAGGGATACCGTCTGGACCCGTCGCCTTCCGAGGGTTCACTTTCAGGAAGACCGATCTGACTTCGGAAGCTGTGATGGTGGGTGTGGGTGTCTTATCGGCTGCTGGGGCACTCAACAGCGGATCGTTGGTTTCCTGCTCGAACCAAGCATAGAATGGATTGAGTTCATCGGGGAGGGGTGCGCTGCTGCTGGAGATACTGCTCAGCTTCGCTTTGGAGCCCGTTATGTTGTTTATACCTTGCTACAACCACCAAGAGTCTGTAACGCTAGTCTGTGACTCTAGCTTGGTCTGATATTATCTCTTGGCATCTCGGATGGCTTTGCGGAGGTCGTTTCTGGATTTCTTGTATAGGTTTGGGTCGCCTGTTTGGAGCGCCTCAGACCTGTCCTTCAGCAGTGAGTCAATCTCGCAATTGAGCCATGGTTTCTGGTTAGGGAACATACGTACTGCTTTCTTTGGCACGCTGTCATCCACACATTTGCTGATGAAATCCGTGACAGTGGTGGCATACTCATTTAAGTTGGTCATTGACTTCTTAAATATGGACCAGTCCACTGTCTCTAAGCCGTCACGTAGGAGCTCTTCTGTTTCCTCGGACCAGCATTGCACGACCTTCTTAGCTGGATTCTCCCGTTTGAGTTTCTGCTTGTATGCCGGGAGAAGGAGCACCGTCTTATGGTCTGATTTCCCAAAGTGCGGTCAAGGGATGGAACAGTAGGCACCCTTGCTTTTTGAGTAGCAGTGGTCAAGAGTGTTGTCGGCCCTGGTGGAACAGGAGATGTGCTGGTGGAATTTTGGCAGTACACTCTTGAGCTTGGCCTTGTTGCAGCCCCCGGCCACAATGAACAAGGCTTCCGGGTATTCTGTTTCGTAGTTGTTTATAACTGTTTACAGTTCGTCCAGTGCCTTCTTCATTTCTGCCTGGGGTAGGATGTAGACGGTGAGGCTCTGCCATACATGTACTGTGGATAAAGGGGAAGCGACATGGCACTTTATCAAATGCCTTCTGGAAATTAAAGGTTATCGCAGAAAATCAAAGTCATGGTGTAGGGGGGCAACATATTTGAATGGATAGAAGATTGGCCAGCTAACAAGAGACAGAGGGCAGATAGGATGTTGACAGGATGTAACTAGTAGTGTGTCACAGGGACCAGCACAGGCCCTCAAATTTTTACCATTTATATAAATGACAGGCGGCACAATGGTTAGCACTGCTGCCTCACGGCACCAAGGACCCAGATTCAATCCCAACCCCAGGTCACTCTCCATTTGCCCGTTCTCCCAGTATCTGACTGGGTCTCACCACCACAACCCAAAGATGTGTAGGTGGAGCATTGGCCACACTAAATTGCCTCTTAACTGGAAAAATGTTAAAATATATAAAATGATTTGGATGAAGGAATCAAAGGTACTGTTGCTAAATTTGCTGATGATAAAGATAGATAGGAAAGATACTTGTGATCAGGCCAGAACAGATAGGTTAAGTGAGTGAGCAAAGATCTAGCAAATGGAGTATAATGTGGGCAAATACAAAATTGTCCATTTGCTGAAAGAATTTTAAAAAGCAGATTATGGAAATGATGAGAAATTGCAAACCTCTGACATTCAGAGGGACATTGGTGTCCTCTTGCACGAATCACAAAAGGCTAGTCTGCAGGTATGGCAAGTAATTAGGAAAACTAATAGAATGTTTTTATTTTTTGCAAGGGTAATTGATTACAAAAATAGGAAGGTTATGCTTCAGTTCTCCAGGTATATTAGTGAGACCACATCTAGGAGTTGTGTGTACAATATTGGTTGCCTTATTTAAGGCAGGGTGTAAGTGCAAGAGAAGCAGTTAGAGAAGATTTACTTTGAAGAGTCAAGGGCGACTTCATTGAAATATACAAGATCCTGGGGGGTCTTGACAAGGTCGATGTCAAGGTGAGTTCTCTCCTCCTCTGGGGGAATCTAGAACTCGGGGTCACTGCTAAAAATTAGGGGTCACCCATTTAAGATAGAGATGAGAAGAGAAGACATTGCTTCTTTGAATTGTGCATTTGAATTTTAAAAGAGCATTCGATAAGGTGCCACATAAAAGGTTACTGCACATGATGACAGCTCATTGTTAAGAGGGTGATAAATTAGCATTGACAGAGGATTGGCTAACTAACAAGAAACACAGTAGGGATAAATGGGTAATTTTCAGGTTGGCAAACTTAAGCTAGTGGAGTATCATAAAGATCAGTGCTGGGACCGAAACAATTCATGATCTATATTAATGATCTGGGTGAACGAACCAACTGTATTGTCACAAAATCCGATGATAGGGATGGGAAGAAAGTCAGTTGTGAGGACAATACAGAGTGTCTGCAAAGTGATCGGTTAAGTGAATGGGCAAATATTTGGCAGATGGAGGATAATGTAGGAAAACGTGAGCTTGTCCACTTTGCCAGTAAAGCAGATTGTTATATAAAAAGGAGAGACTGCAAAATGCTGCACAAGAGGTTGATCTAGGTGTCCTTATACATGAATCACAAATAGTTGGCATGCAGGTGTAGCGAGTGATGAGAAAGACAAATGGCATGCTGGCTTTTATTGCAAGGAGATAGAGTAGAAAAGTCTTGCTGCAACCATTCAGGACGTTGGTGAGACAACATCTGGAGTACTGTGCTCAGTTTTGATCTTACTTAAAGGAAAGGTTTAGTTGCATTGAAAGTAGTTCAGAGAAGGTTCACAAGCTGATTCATGGGATCAAGGGGTTGTCTTATTAGGAAAGGTTGAGCCAAGACTCACAGGAGGTGATCTTGTTGAAACATTCAAGATTCTGAGGGGGCTTGACAGCCAATGCGAAGAGGATGATTCCTCACATGGGGGAATCTAGATCTCAGAACAGTTTAAAAATAAAGGATCTCTCATTTAAAGCAGAGATGAGCAGGTAGCTCTTCTCTGAGTTGTTAATCTTTGGAATTCTCTATCCCATGGAGTAGCAGAGGTTGGTTCATTGAATATATTCAAGGCTGAGTTAGACAGTATTTTGATCGGTAAGGAAGTCAAGGGTTTATGTGGAACAGACAGGAAAGCGGAGTTAAGGCCACAATAAGATCAGTCATGATCTCATCAAATGGTGGAGCAGGTTCAATGGGCTTCGTGGCCTATTCCTGCTCTTAATCACGATGATCTGGCGAGTTTGGAAACATAGGCTGTACTTTGCCAAAACTTTGCTCAAATTGAAAAACAAATTTGACCTTTGCTGAAGTCTTGGGGATCCAATGACAAGCTATATCCAGGTAGTGTTTCTAACAACAGCTTATAGCAAGCTCTCCATCCAGGGTCAGCAATTGAAGGCGTCACACATTGCATTGCAGCTACACGTTTGAAGAAGGCAGCTTTACGATGAAAACCTATCAGGTCATACAGCTCAGAAAGAATACTGTATCGTTGAATCTTCTCCTCTTCAGAAAGCTGCAAAAAGACACAAAAAGTATTGTAGGAGAAATAAAATACTGAACACATGAAAAGTGTATTATTCAGTATGAGCATATAAATAGATAACTTTATTAAGTTTTGTAAACATTGCACCCGATGGTATAGTAATTATAAATTGCATCCAGAATCAGAGATTTTTAGGCAGGCGGTAAATATATTTTGTTTCTATGTTCTAAACATCTTTCAATGAATCTTGTATCAGTGGTCCCACAATCCCAATCCTTCAACTAAGAGAAACCATCTGGTTCTATCAATCCAGTCCCATCCACGTACAACTTTAAACATTAAATCAGCCAGTCAACTGTGCCATTCTCACAAAAAAGACAAAATCCTTCGATCACATTTATGTGGGCATGGCAAGACCAAAGCACTGTGCAATTTTAACATTACCTCCACGGATCAAACAAGATAATCCAACATCAGTTTGATTTCTATAAATGGCCTTTTTGCAACATTTAGGCATGGTAAACCTTGATAAGTTATGCCCCTTCAACAAAGCATCGCCCCACTTATATCCTAAGTGTACATGCCTTTTATTTTGAAGAACATAAAACTTTATAACTTCATGGTCGGCGCAACATCGAGGGCCGAAGAGCCTGTACTGCGCTGTAATGTTCTATGTTCTATAACTTGTACAATTAGCAGCAGCTTTATTATTTACACTTGTAAAATTAGCAGCAGTTTTAAAGCATTGAGATACACAGAAATACAAATTTCCATAGTTAATGCTCCAAACTGCAAATATTACGTTTACAAATTCTTATTCTGACTTGCGCAAAAGTAACCAAGACATAAACATTCATTAGACTTCTCGTTCAGTTGCAGGTTAAGAACATAATGTTAGCTACACTAAAAATAACAGAAGTATAACCATGACGTTCAGTAATAGTTCCTTTTTCCGATTTATTGATTACATTCCTATTTAAAAATGACATTACTGTTTCAGTGCAATGGCTGCTTTTGGAACTGGAGAAGTGGTAGGGATAATCTACATTAATTAATACACAACCACCGATACAGTCAAAGTACAAAAATCTATTCCAAATAATATTAGCATTACTTTGGGTCTTGAAAAATTGGATTGTATATTATTTATGCTTCGAGGACATCCCAAAAGCGTTTTGACTATTCTCCTGGGAATCTCTTGCCGCAACCAAGTTCCAAACAGTTGCTTTGGGAGTTTGCGTCAGCCATACAAATGACATACTCTGCTCAGAAAACCAACATTCTCTTCCAACCAGCTCCCACAGCACAACATGAATTTAGATCATTGGCAAGGTTCTGGAAAATTGGACTCTCAACAAAGACAGACAACAAAATACAAAATTAGTTCCAATGTGCCAGCTCAGCCTTCAGCTGACTGAAGAATAGTATTTAAGGTCCAGGATCATTTGTCTGACACCAGACTCCCAAAGCAATTGCTGTACTTGGAACTCAGTTGCAGCAGGAGACTCCCAGGGGATAGCAGAAACATTGAGATGCCTTCAAAGCATTGAAGAGGTCAAACATACTCATGGACCTCATGGGAGACCCTGGACTGTGACCAACCAAAATGGAGGAAGTTCATTCAGGAAGAGACAAACACAGAAACTTTGTTGGCTACGTGCAGTGAAAAAGTCAAAGCATCAGAGGAGCACACCAACTTTCAACACAACCCTTCAAGTCCCACCTGCCCTACATGAGATAGAGTCTGCAGATTGCACATTGGATAGATCAGCCATTTCAGAACCTACTGAACAAGAGTGGAAGCAAGCCATATTCGATCCTGAGAGACTGCCCGAGAAGATTGCAGCATATCACCAAGGCTTCTTTTGCAAGCACCACCCAAATTTGTGACCTCTACCACCTAGAAGGACAAGGGCAGCAATGCATGGGAACTCCACAACCATAAAGTTCCCCTCCAAGTCACGCACCATCCTGATTTGGAACTATATTGCTGCTCCTTCGCTATTGCGAAGGTAAAATCCGGCAACTCCATCCCTATGGGCACTGATGGGCTGCAGTGGTTTAAGGTGCTGACCAGCACCTTCTCAATGACTATTAAGGGTGGGCAATAAAGGGTGCGCCGATTGAGCTGGAGGAGCTAGTTAAGGGGATCGGACAGATGCAGTCAGGGAAGGCACCGGGGCCGGATGGGTTCCCGGTGGAATTTTATAAAAAGTTTGTGGATCTAGTGGGCCCCTTGCTGGTGCGAACACTCAATGAAGCGTGGGAAGGGGGGACTTTGCCCCCGACGATGTCGCGGGCGCTGATCTCGTTAATTTTAAAGAGGGACAAGGACCCCCAGCAGTGTGGTTCATACAGGCCCATATCTCTCCTCAACGTGGATGCTCAGGTGCTGGCAAAAATCCTGGCCACCAGGATAGAGGACTGTGTGCCAGGGGTTGTCCACGAGGACCAGACAGGTTTTGTGAAGGGAAGGCAGCTGAACACGAATGTGCGGAGATTGTTGAATGTCATCATGATGCCGGCGATTGAGGGGGAGGCAGAGATAGTGGTGGCGCTGGATGCGGAGAAGGCCTTCGATAGAGTGGAGTGGGGGTACCTATGGGAGGTGCTGGGGAGGTTTGGATTTGGTGAAGGGTTCATTAGATGGGCAAGGCTGCTATATGAGGCCCCGATGGCGTGCGTGGCCACGAATAGGAGGAGGTCGGAGAACTTCCGGCTTTACCGAGCTACCAGGCAGGGTTGCCCCCTGTCCCCCTTGTTGTTTGCACTGGCAATCGAGTCGCTGGCGATGGCGTTGAGGGATTCAGAGAGGTGGAGAGGCTTGGTGCGAGGTGGGGAGGAACATAGGGTGTCGTTGTATGCCGATGACCTGTTACTGTATGTGGCGGACCCGGTGGGAGGGATGCCGGGGGTGATGGAGTTGCTAGCTGAGTTTGGGACCTTTTCAGGTTATAAATTAAATTTAGGCAAGAGTGAGGTGTTTGTGGTGCACCCTGGAGACCAGGAGGAAGGAATTGGTAGGCTCCCGCTTAGGCGGGCAGGGGAGAGCTTTAGGTACCTGGGGATGCAGGTGGCCAGGGAGACTCTTCACAAGCATAATTTCACCAGACTTGTGGATCAGATGGAGGAGGAGTTCAAGAGGTGAGACATGCTGCCATTATCGTTGGCGGGGAGGGTACAGTCTGTCAAAATGACGGTGCTTCCGAGGTTCTTGTTCCTCTTTCAGTGCCTGCCCATCTTTATCCCCAGGGCCTTCTTTAGGAGAGTGACTAATAGTATTTTGAGCTTTGTGTGGGCGCATGGGACTCCGAGAGTGAAGAGGGTGTTCCTGGAGCGAGGGAGGGATAGAGGCGGGCTGGCACTGCCCAACCTTCTGGGGTACTATTGGGCAGCCAATGTGTCAATGGTGCTTAAATGGGTGATGGAGGGGGGGCGTCGAAAAGAATGGAGATGGCGTCATGTAGAGGTACGAGCCTGGGTGCCATGGTAACGGCGCCGTTGCCGCTCTCCCCTAAGAGGTTTACCACGAGCCCGGTGGTGGCGGCGACCCTAAGAATCTGGGGACAGTGGAGACGGCATCGGGGGGGAAACAGGGGGCTCGATGGAGGCTCCACTGGGTGGCAACCATCGGTTCATCCCGGGGAACAAGGATGGGGGATTTAGGGGGTGGCAAAGGGCGGGCATCAGCAAATTGAGGGACCTGTTTATTGGCGGGAGGTTTGCGGACCTGGGGGAACTGGAAGATAAATTTGGCCTTCCCCAAGGGAACATGTTCAGATACTTGCAGGTAAAGGCGTTTGCTAGGCGACAGGTAGAGGGATTCCCTCTGCTGCCCTTGCGGGGGACGATGGACAGAGTGCTTTCGGGGGTGTGGGTCGGAGAGGGGAAGGTGTCTGACATCTATAAGGTAATGCAGGAGGTGGAGGAGTCGTCAGTGGAGGAGCTGAAGGCTAAATGGGAGGAGGAGCTCGGGGAGCAGATAGAGGACGGGACTTGGGCGGATGCCTTGGAAAGAGTCAACTCTTCCTCCTCATGTGCGAGGCTTAGTCTCATCCAATCTAAGGTGGTGCCCCGGGCCCACATGTCCGGGACTAGGATGAGTAGGTTCTTTGGGGGTGAGGACAGGTGCACCAGATGTTCGGGGAGTCCAGCAAACCACGCCCATATGTTCTGGGCATGCCCAGCACTGGAAGAATTCTGGAAGGGGGTGGCGGGGACGGTGTCGAGGGTGGTTGGATCCAGGGTCAAACCAGGGTGGGGACTCGCGATTTTTGGAGTTGCGGTAGAGCCGGGAGTGCAGGAGGCGAAAGAGGCCGGTGTCCTGGCCTTTGCGTCCCTAGTAGCCCGACGAAGGATTCTGCTACAGTGGAAGGATGCAAGGCCCCCAAGTGTGCAGACCTGGATCAGTGACATGGCAGGATTTATAAAATTGGAAAGGGTCAAATTTGCCCTGAGAGGATCAATACAAGGGTTCTATAAACGATGGCAGCCTTTTCTGGACTTCCTGGCTCAAAGATAGGTATCTTGGTCAATAGCAGCAGCAACCCGGGGGGGGGGGGGGGGTGTTCCTGATTGTAGTGTCTATTCTGTAACTTTATATTGTGTTAATTAGCGTTGTTGTTAAAATGCTGTGTTGTTCATGGAGGTGGGGCGAATGTTTATGATTGTTAATATTATTGGTATTTTTGGTATTTTACTATGGTGCGTTATTGTTGTATAAATTCAAACTTTTTCAATAAACATTATTTCAAAAAAAAAAGGGTGGGCAATAAATACTGGCCTTGACAGTGGTTTTTCTGATTTGTATCTTCATAAACATCTTCTTTCAGTTTGGGGAATAGTGGTAAAAGTGTTAGACAGATTAGTGTGCTGATTAACAGTCTGTTGAATGACATAATGAACGCTTCTTCAATCGCTCGTCCACTCCTGGACTTGAATACAGAGTTTCTGGTTCAGAGGCAGGGACACTAACTATTAAACCACAAGACCTCTTTTTTACCAGCAGTCCATAAGTTCTCAAAATATTAAATATTTAAATCTTTGTCAACTATCGAGTCCACTTAAAACTCAGATATCTAGTTGCATCTTTTCAAAAGGAAATAACTGAGCTATTTATGCCAAACATTGAGACTGCTATTGCTTTTTTTAAAAGACAGTTTTACGTTTATTTCACCCGGACAAACAACTGAATTTTGAGTTCAACAAAATATTTTTCAAAATCATTGATCTGCAGTTGCAGATGATCTGCATATTACAACTGAGAAAAAATACAGGGATATGGCTTGGATGTGTGTGTAGATATTGTTCAATTCTGTACCCAGCGAAACTATGGATGACCTTTGAAGGCCGGCAGTATTATTTTGAAACCCCAGAGGAGGCCAATGACGTTATTGAAGAGCATAAACCTGGGAAGTTTCAAGATGGGAGTGGTCTGTCTGCAGAAGATCTAGGTGAAGTATCAGGTTAGGCTGAGAAAGGGATGGGTAGGTCAGGTATTTCACTCGGGTTTGACTCAAAGTCACGGGGGGGTGGCCATTCTGTTGAGTAAAAACAACAGGTAAGATCCCAGATTTAGAGTCACATAACCTGATCATGGGAGGGGACTTCAATACAGTCATTGATCCGGACGTGAACCAGTCAAAATCCAGGACAGGGAGGAGGCTGGCTGTGGCAAAGGAATTGAAGGGTTTTATGGAACAGATGGGGGGAGTAGACCCATGGAGGTTTGTAAGTGCCAAAGAAGTGCTGGACCTGGGTGGGAGATACGTGATTGTGAGCAAGGTGTTGGAGGGGACGCTGGTGGTGCTGGTGAATGTTTCTGCACCGACTTGGGACAATGCAGGGTTCATGAGGGGGGCTGCCGGGAGCAATTCGGACCTGGCCACATATCATTTGATATGGGTGGGGGCTTCAATTGTGTGCTGAAGCTGAGGGTGGACAGGTCGAGCCCCAGATCAATGGGAAGGCTGCAGATGGTGAAGAAGCTGGGAGGGTTTATAGAAAGGATGGGTATGTGGATCAGTGGAGCTTTAGGAACCCCGAGGAGAGGGAGTACTCCTTCTTCTCGCACTTTTGTTTGTGGTGAGCAGTGAGGTGTTGGTGGAGGCAGAGTACGTGGAAATGTAATCTCTGACCACGCTCCGCACTGTCTGGGGGTACGACTTAAATCGAGGCAGGACAGAGGCCAGGATGGAGGCTAGACTCAGGGCTGTTAGCGGACATGGGGATTCTGCGATAAGAGGAGGTCGGTGATTAAGGACTACATGGAGTTGAACCAAAATGGGGAGGTTTCGGCGGCCACATTCTGGGAGGTATTGAAGGCGGTGATTCGCGGGGAGATGATCTCGTTCAAGGCGCATGTCGATAGGAAAAGGAGAGAGGAGTACGAACGATTATTGGGAGAGACTGTTGAGGTGGACAGGGTGTATTCGAGGGCCACCATCGTGGAGAGATTGGCGAAGAGAAAGAACTTACGGGGCAGTTCGATTGGAAGTGCAGTTGGGCAGGTACGAAGGACGAGGGGACGTGCAATATGAATATGGAGAGAAGTCAAGTTGCATGCTTGCCCATCTGCTACGGAGGTAGGCCACGTCCAGAGAAATCCTGAGGGTACAGACAGGGAAGGGAGACGTAGTGTCTGAGCCGAGGAGGATAAATGAAGGGTTTAGGGTGTATTGTGAGGAATTCTACAGGGCCGATCCAGGGGTGGCGAAAGGGATATGTGGTGGTTTTTCGATGAACTAGAATTCCCACTGCTGGATGAGGATAAGGGGCAGGCGCTAGAGGAGCCTTTAAGGTTGAGAAAGGTGATGGAAAGCATAAGAGGGATGAAATCAGGGAAGGCCCCAGGGCCGGACAGTTACCCGGCAGAATTTTATAAAGACTTTGCGGCAGAGCTGGCACTACATCTACTGGCGGCATTTAGCGAGGCACTGGAGAAGGGGGAACTGCCAGAGACAATGAGACAGGCGACAATTATGCTGATACCAAAGAAAGGGAAGGACCGCTAAGAGTTGTGGGTCATACACACCCATATCACTGTTGAATACAGACGTGAAAGTTGGCTAAGCTAATGGCGGAGAGACCTTGATCAGCAAACGAGTGGCATTCGAGGCAGGGAGAATCATGTCAGACAAGGGGGGTAGGTATATAATGGTGAGTGGGAAGCTGGAGGGGGGACGAGTGGTACTTGTGAACATATATGCTCCAAATTGGGATGACGTGGAATTTATGAGGCAGGTGAGGTAAGA
Organism: Scyliorhinus canicula; assembly: GCF_902713615.1. Lineage (NCBI taxonomy): Eukaryota > Metazoa > Chordata > Chondrichthyes > Carcharhiniformes > Scyliorhinidae > Scyliorhinus > Scyliorhinus canicula. Next base: position 78,743,341 of record NC_052155.1, on the reverse strand, counting down.
TCCCAGATTTAGAGTCACATAACCTGATCATGGGAGGGGACTTCAATACAGTCATTGATCCAGAAGTGGACTGGTCAAAATCCAGGACAGGGAGGAGGCTGGCTGTGGCAAAGGAATTGAAGGGTTTTATGGAACAGATGGGGGGAGTAGACCCATGGAGGTTTGCACGGCCGAGGACGAAGGAGTTTTCCTTTTTTTCCCACATGTCCACAAGTTATACTCTCGCATCGACTTTTTTTGTTCGGAGCAGGGCGCTAATACCGAAGGTGGTGGATACTGAGTACTCGGCAATTGCAGTGTCGGACTACGCGCCTCATTGGGTGGATCTACGGGTTTCTGGATCAGTTGAGGTTCCCGAGGGTGGAGGAGCGCCTGGCGGAGGGGCTGGGAGCCCCAATTGAGATTGCAGAAATAACCAAGGGGCTGGAGGGCATGCAGTCGGGCAAGGCCCCGGGGCCCGACGGCTACCCGGTGGAATTCAATAAGACGTTTTCAGAGATACTGAGCCCACTGCTGGTGAGGACATTTAACAAAGCAAGAGAGAAGGGAGTTCTCCCCCAAATAATGTTGCAGGCCTCAATTTTGTTGATCCTGAAACAGGAGAAAGATCTGGAACAATGCAGGTAATACAGGTCGATTTCTCTACTGAATGTGGATACCAAACTGCTGGCTAAGATACTGGCCACAAGGATAGAGGACTGTGTCCTGGGGGAAGACCAGGCGGGATTTGTTAAGGGCAGGCAACTCAAGGCCAATGTTCGAAGGCTTCTAAATGTTATTATGATGCCCTCAGAAGGAGAGGAGGTGGAGGTGGTGGTGATGGCGATGGATGCGGAGAAGGCTTTTGATCGGGTGGAGAGGAATTACTGTTCGGAGGCGCTGGGAAGGTTTGGGTTTGCTGAGGGCTTTATAACTGGGTGCATTGCTCAATCAGGCACCAGCAGCGAGTGTGCGTACGAACCGGCTGAGGTATTTTAAACTGCACCAGGGATGAGGCAAGGGTGCCCCCTCACCCCGTAACTATTTGCTCTGGCCAGAGAGCCATTGGCGATGGCATTAAGAGCCTGGGCTGTGGAGCATTGGGTCTCGCTATATGCAGATGACCTGCTCTTGGACATTTTGGAGGGGATGGGGGAAGTAATGCGAATTACGAGGGTGGGGGATCTATTCATAGACGGGAGCTTCCCCAGCTCGAAAACCTTGGAGGATAAATTTGAATTGCCAGCAGGGAATGGGTTTAGGTATTTGCAGGTGCAAGACTTCTCGAGAAAACAGGTGCCGGCCTTTCTATTGCTGCTGCCATGGGGGATACAGGACAGAATGGTCTCCAGTACCTGGTTGGGAGAGGGGAAAGTATCAGATGTTTACCAGGAACTTTTGGATGCGGAGGAAACTCCGGTGGTGCAGCTTAAGGGCAAGTGGGAGGGTGAGCTAGGAGGAGAGATAGAGGCGGGTCTGTGGGCGGATGCCATAAGCAGGGTTAATACATCCTCATCATGTGCCAGGCTTAGCCTGAAATAATACAAGGTAGTCCACTGGGCACACATGACAGTGGCCCGGATGAGCACGTTTTTTGGGGTAGAGGTATGCGAGGTGCGCGGGAAGCCCAGCAAATCATATCCACATGTTTTGAGCATGCCCGAAGCTTAAAGGGTTCTGGCAGGATTTTGTTGAGGCAATGCCCACGGTACTAACAACATGGGTGGTGCCAGGTCCGGAGGTAGCGATCTTTGGAGTGTCGGAAGATCCAGAAGCTCAGGGGGCGAAAGAGGCCGGCGTCTTGGCCTTCGCCTCCCTGGTAGCCCGGAGACGGATCTTGTTAATTTGGAGGGACACGTAGCTCCAGAGTGTAGAGACCAGGGTTAGTGACATGGCTGGGTTTCTCAGTCTCGAGAAAATAAAGTTCGCCTTAAGAGGCTCAATGTTAGGGTTCACCCAGAGGTGGCAGGCGTCCGTCGACTTTCCTCGGGGAAAATTAAAATGTCATCAGATGCAGTATTCCAAGCCGGGGCTGGGGACGGGAAATGTTTCTGTTACCATGTTGATGTCATCGTTTATGTTACTGTTATAAATATTTTCAAATACCTCAATAAAATAGTTTTTTTAAAGTTAATGGCGGAGAGGATGGAAGGATGTATTTTCGGGGTGGTTGCAGAGAATCAAACGGGCTTTGTGAAGGGCAGGCAACTCTCGAGTAATATACGCCGACTGTTGTATGTGATCACTAGGAGGTGGTGGTATCTATGGATACGGAGATGGCATTTGATCGGGTGGAGTGCTGGTACTTGTTAGAGGTCGTGGGAAGGTTTGGGTTTGGGCCGGAGTTTGTGGCATGGTACGTCTGCTGCACATGGCTCCGGTGGCGAGTGTACAGACTAATGAAAAGAGCTCATGTGATTCAGGTTGCATAGGGGAACGAGGCAGGGGGTCCCCTGTCGTTGCTGCTGTTTGCAGGAGCAATACAGCCCTTTGCAATGGCCCTCAGGGGGTCAGCAGAGTGGCAGGGGTTTGGGGGGGGGGGGGGGGGGGGGGGGGAGAAAGAGTAGAGAGCACCAGGTGTCGCTGTATACAATAACCTGCTGTTATATGTGTCAGACGCGCTGGAGAGTATGGGGAGGATTATGACCTCATTAGAGTGGTTCGGGGATTTCTCGGGTTATAAGTTGGATATGGAGAAGCAAGGTGTTCCCTGTAAATGAGGTGGGTCGGGGAGCTAATTATGGGGGGTTGCCATTTAGGGTAGCCAGGGATAGGTTTAGGTATCTGAGGATCCAGGTGATGGGGGAGTGGGCGACATTGCACAAGTGGAACAAGTTGGTAGAGGAGATAAAGGAGGATTTTAGGAGGCAGAATACAATGCAACTGACGCTGTCGGGAAGGGTCCAAGAGGTGAAAACTAATGTTCTGCCAAGGTTCTTACCTGTATATAAAACATTCCCTATTTTTATTCCAAAGGCCTTTTTCCAGAAGCTGGACACAATAATTTGGGAGTTTACATGAGTGGGGAAGGTATCAAGGGTAAGGAGGGCCCTGTTACAGAGGCAGACGCAGAAAGTGGGGTTGGCGTTACCGAACCTGCTGACCATTATTAAGCAGCGAATGTGGAGAAAGTGAGGCGATGGTGTGAAGAGGAGGGGTCGGAATGGGTTAGGATTGAGGAGGAGTCCTATAGGGGGTCCAGCCTGAGAGCCATGGTGACAGCAGCACTAGCGCTGGCACAGAGGAGATATACAGACAGCCAGGTTGCACAGTCCACGATTAGGTGTGGGACCAGCTGAAGAAACACTAAGTTGGAGATGATGTCGGTGTTAACACTGTTGTGTGAGAACCACGGGTTCAAACCAAGGGAGATGGATGGTATATATAGGACGTGGAGAGAGATGGGGTTGATGAGGGTGAGGGATTTATATTTGGAGGAGAGGTTCGCAAGTCTGGAAGAGCTGCGGGAGATGGTAGAGCTCCCGAAGGGAAGTGAATTTAGGTATTTACAAGTGAGGGACTTTGCACAGAAGTGTGGAAAGGGTTTCCCAGGCTGCTGAAGTATGCCCTATTGGAACGGTTGCTGCTTCCAAACGTGGAAGGGGAGGGTAGGATTGGGGACATATACGGGTGGCTGGGGGAACAGGGGGATATACAGGTGGTGAGGATCAAGGCGAAATGGGAGGAGGGGTTGGGGAAGATAGGTTGGAGAGTGTGGAGTGAGGCGTTGCGCAGGGTGAATTCGACCTCCCAGTGTGCGAGGATGAGTTCGATAAGGTTTAAGGTGGTGCACAGGGTACACATGACTTGGGCGAGGATATGTGGGTTGTTCCAGGGGGTGGCAGGCGAGTGTGAGAAGTATGCAAGGACCAGCAAGCCATGTGCATATGTTCTGGGGTTGTGAGAAGTTGGAGAGATACTGGGCGGGACTGCTTGGGACACTAGGAAAGATTGTGGGGGTAGAGGTCAGGCTGGACCCTATGGTTGCGGTTTTTGGGGTATCGGAAATGCCGGAGCTGATGGAGGGGAGGAAGGCCCTTGTCGTGGCCTTCGCCTTTCTGGTTGCCCGGCGAAGAGCTTTGCTTGAATGGCGGTCGACAACGACGCCGGGGCTGGCGTCCTGGCTAGGGGATCTGCTTGGCTTCCTCCAGTTGGAAAAGATTAAGTTTGAATTGAGGGGTTCAGCAGAGGGCTTTGACGTACGGTGGGGATTGTTCGTGACCATATTAGAGGAATTATTTGTCGCAAAGGGGGACAGTGAAAAAGAGGAAAAACATGTACAGACCATAAAATTGAGAGTTGGGGAGAACGTTCCTCAGGTTATTTACCCTTTTGTATTTTTGAATATGTTTGGAATAAAATACGTTGAAAAAAAGAAATCTCAAGCTGAGGACACGTATTTATTACAGAAAAGTCATATCCATGTCTTGCCAAGTGAATCTGATTGAGTGATTAACATCTAGATGCCAGGCATGTTGACTAAGGAAAGGATGTTGTCGGATTTCCTTTCCTGCCACTGGATTTGAAAGATCTTACAAAGGCAAAACTGGGGAACTTCTTCAGTGCTTTGAGCTGACTGCAGATTGTCTAAGTCTCTGAAGCGTGTAGGAACACATCGATCACTGCTGCCCAGTAAAGCCAGGCATGTTGACTAAGGAAAGGACGTTGTCGGATCTCCTTTCCTGTCACTGGATTTGAAAGATCTTACAAAGGCAAAACTGGGGAACTTCTTCAGTGCTTTGAGCAGACTGCAGATTGTCCAAGTCTCTGAATTGTGTAGGAACGCATCGATCTGCCCAGTAAACCATGGTCATAGTCTTGGTTGGGAGATCCTGATCCTTGCATGCAATTTTTCTCAATTGGCTGAAGGCTGGGCTGACACACTGTGTGTCAGTGGTCTAGGGAGTAGATGTTCAGTGCTGGATGAAGTGTTGATCAAGTAGGCTGCTTTGTCATGCATGATGTTGAGCTTCTCAAGTGTTGGAGCTGCACTCATCCAGGCAAAAAGAGAGCATTCCATCACACTCCGACTTGCATCTTGCAGATGGTGGACGGGCTTTTCAGAGTCCGATGATGAGTTACTCACCACAGGATTCCCAGTCACTGACCTATTCTTATAGCCAGAGTATTGATATGGCTGGTCCAGTTCAGTTACTGGTCATGGGTACCTCCAGAATATTGACAGTGGAGGATTCAGCCATTGAGTCCCATGGGGAGATGGTTAGATTCTCTCTTGTTGAAGATGGCCTTTGGCTGGCACTTGTGTGCACAAATGTTTCTCGTCACTTATGAGTCCAAGCTAGAATGCGGTCCAGGTCTTTCTGCATGAAAGCATGGACTGTTTCAGCATCCAAATAGTTGCAAATGGTCTTGTTTGTATAATTGTATATCAGCAGACATCCCCACTTCTGGCCTTAGGATGGAGGGAAGTCAATTAAGCAGCTATTTAACTCTCAACTCCTGTAGAACGCTAAGGAACTCCTGAAGCACTGAGATGATTGGCCTTCAACAACAATAACGGTCTTGCTTTGAGCTAGGTAGAACTCCAACTCGTGTAGAAATTTTCCTGACTCCCATTGATTTCAGTTTTTCAGAGGAACCTGCAGGTGGTGGCGTTCCCATGAATCTGTTATCCTTGAAGATGATGGACAAGCTTTGGGAAGTCAGGAAGGTGACTTGCTCTCCATACAATTCCCAGCCTGGAATCTGCTCTTGTACAGCATTACTGTAGCTGGCCTAGTTCAGTTCCTGGTCAATGGTAACTCAATGGCAGGGTGTTGCTTCCACTGCTTAGCATTCACATTGTTCTGTGTTATGGCTTCACAATGTTGCTGCTCTTTAGCTCCTGTTACGCTCTCCTGCATTCTTCATTGAGCCAGGGTTGATTATCTGGCTTGATGGTCATCTGATGGGATGTGCTGGACAAAGAGGTTAGAAATTTTGTTTCAACAGAATTTGGCTGACGATGGCCCACAGTGCCTCATCGTACCCAATTTTTAACCACTAAATCTGTTCCAAAGCAGTCCCATTTAGCACAGTGGTAGTTCCACAAAACACAATGTAGGTTATCTTCAGTGTGCAGACAGGGCCTAATTTCCACAAAGATTGTGTGTTAGTTTCTCCTACCAATAGAATCATGGACAGCTGCATCTGCAGCAATAAAATGGTGAGGATGTGATCATGTCGCTTTTTCCCTCATATTGACTCCTCCAATTGACATAGGCCAGCTCAGTCTGTGGTGGTACAACGAAGCTACTCCTGATGATGGGGCATTGAAGTTCTCCACCCAGTAAATTATGTGCCTTTGCCACCCCCCAGAAATTCTTCCAAGTGATGTCCAATATGAAGAAGCACTGATTCATCAGCAAAGAGAGGGTAGCAGGTGGTTTCCTTCTCCATATTTGACCTAATGCTACAAGACTTCATGAGGTTCAAATGTTGAGGACTCTCAGGGCCACCCTTTCCTTTGTGTAAACAATTCTTCCGTTATCTTTGGTGTTTCCGTTTCATTCATGGGACAGGATATACCCAGGAATGGTGATGGAGGAGTCAGGGACATTGACTGGAAGGTATGATCTGGGGAGTATGAAAATGTCAGGTTGTTGTTTGACGAGTCTGTGGAGCAGATCTACCAATTTTGGCACATGTCCCCAGATGTTAATCAGAAGAACTTTGCAGGCACACAGTGTGTCTGGCCATTTCTGGTGCGTCTGTTGATGCCAGGTGATCTACTCAGCTTTATCTTGTACAACATTTCTGCAGCAGTTTGGTACATTGAAATGACCTTGCAAGCCACTCAAAAGGCAGTTAAGAGTCAATCACATTGCTGTCCATTTGGAGTCACATGCAGGCCAGATCCCTGAAGGAGATCAGTGAACAGGATGCATTTCTCCACTCTGGTAGTATTAATTCAGGCCTTTGGATTATTAGCCCAGTGACATTACCACTGTACTACTGGCCCCCGTTACTCAAAATTAGTTAAGAATCAAGTTTATTATAAAATCAAGAAAGATAACCAAGAGGGATTTTCGTAAAGCAAAAATATAATGCTTAAGGAAAGAAAACTTTACCTGGCCAAGGTTGATGTACACGGCATTCTGAAGGAACTCAGAGGCTTCCATGCTTCTCTTCTGAATAGCAAGCACCCTAACTGCCTTTACACAAGCTTCTAGCTCAATCACTCCAGCATTTTTGTACTGTAAGAAAGTAATGTAATAAATAATTTTACATTGTCACAGAAATACCCCCTCACTAAATAAATGCAGCCAGCAATCTAGTAACAATCACATGCTAATTGATGAAAACTTAAATATTTATGCTTTCTAAATTCACACTGACAGACCATTTGTCCCCCATCCCACCAGCAACACCAAAATTTGGTGTACGATTTCAGTGGACTTATTTTAGAAATATACAGTCATACATCAAAAGATGGGTGATTTCATGGGTGATGTTTAGCTACCTTTACTAGGCGTAAGTGGCTGATACAAATCCAAAAGTGGCAGTAGTAGTTATTGGGTGCTAAACATCTCTGGATACAACGGGATTCAGGAAAGATAGGAAATAAAGCAACAGAGATGCCGGTATTGATTAAGGAAATTTGTGTCGGAGAGAAAGAATATCCTGGAACAGGCAAGGACAGAATATATTTGATTAGAGTTAAGAAACAACCGAGGCAACCAGAGATGACTGTCTCCCTGGATGCAGAGAAGGCCTTCGACAGAGTCGAGTGGAAGTACCTCTTTGAGGTACAAGAGCGGTTTGGGTTGGGTACAGGGTTCACCTCCTGGGTGAAAATCCTGTACAATGCCTGCAAGGCGAGCGTTCGAACCAACACCAGCTACTTGCAGCTGCACAGAGGCACTCGGCAGGGATGCCCATTGTCCCCGCTCTTGTTTGCCCTAGCAATTGAAATGAAATGAAATGAAAATCGCTTATTGTCACAAGTAGGCTTCAAATGAAGTTATTGTGAAAAGCCCCTAGTCGCCACATTCCAGCGCCTGTTCGGGGAGGCCGTTACGGTAATTGAACCGTGCTGCTGGCCTGCCTTGGTCTGCTTTCAAAGCCAGCGAATTAGCCCTGTGCTAAACAGCCCCTCCTGGCAATCGCACTGCAGGACGCATAAAGCTGGAAGGGCATCCAAAGAGAGCACAGAGGCTCACTCTATGTGGATGACCTGCTCCTCTATGTCTCGGAGCCACAGGAAGGCCTGCGAGTAATCATGCAGCTCCTGAAAGAGTTCAGAACCTTCTCAGGTTATAAACATAACATGGACAAGAGCGAGGCATTCCCAGTGAACCCAAACAGGGGAGGGACAGAGCTGGAGGGGCTCTCATTCAAACAAGCCCAAAACAAATTCCGCTACCTGTGGATCCAAATAGCCCGGGACTGGACACAGATCCATAAGTGGAATCTGACCAGCCTGATGGAGGAAGTCAAAAAGGACCTTCAGAGATTGGGCACGCTCCCGCTCTCCCTGGCAGGGAGGGTGCAGATGATCAAAACGAACATGCTGCCGAGGTTTGAAGTGTTCAGAACTATACCGATCTTCATTCCCGAGGCCTTCTTCCACAGCATAGACAAAATAGTCATGGCGTTTGTGTGGGGGACAAGAATCCCCAAATCAACACTGCAGAGGAGAAAAATCATGGGCGGCCTGACACGACCAAATTTATAATACTACCATGGGCAGCAATGGCAGAGAGAGTGAGGGGAAGGATATGCAAATCCACCATGGAATGGGTGAGGAGGGAGCAGTCTTCCTGCAAGGGAACGACCCTCTGGGCCCTCACAAGGGCAGCGCTCCCATGCCCCCAATGAAACACACATCGTGCCCAGTGGTGGTGGCTACACCAAGGACATGGAACCAGATGAGGCAACATTTTGGTTGACTGAGATCTACCCCATTGCCCCCATCTGCGGAAACCATAAATTCCCACCAGCCATGTTCGACACTACTTTCAAAAAAATGCAGACAGGACAGGGCGACGCTAACAGTTAGGGACTTTTACATTGGAAACAGACTAGCGACACTGAGCGAACTGACAGAGGACCTGGAATTACCGACAGGACAGGAAACTAGGCACCTTCAGGTAAAGCACTTTCTCCACAAGGGGACGGTAGGATACGTCAGCACCCCCGAGGACCACATTACTAGAGGGCCTGATAAACACAGACAGTGAGGAAGCGGGAAACTGCAGGAAAACATAGGGCAGCATGGTAACACAGAGGTTAGCACAGTTGATTCACAGCTCAAGGATCCCAGGTTCAATTCCCGGCTTGGGTGACTGTGTGTAGAGTTTGCACTTTCTCCCAGTGTCTGCGTGCGTTTCCTCCGGGTGCTCCGGTTTCCTCCCACAGTCCAAAGATGTGCAGGTTAGGTGGATTGGCCATGATAAATTGCCCTTAGTGTCCATAAAAGGTTGGGTGGGCTTCCTGGGTTACAGAGATAGGGTGAAGGCCTGGACTTAAGTGGGGTGTTCTTTCCAAGGGCCGGTGCAGACTCAATGGGCCGAATGGTGTCCTTTTGCACTGTAAATTCTATGATTCTACGGACAAGTACTGGACTTCGGGGTATCGGAACAACACATGGGGAAGAGGACCGAAGCCCTTGCTTTCGTTTCCCTAATCGCACGTTGGAGAATCCTGTTCGGCTGGCGATCAGCAGCACCATCCACAGCTGCAGACTGAATGCACACCTGGCAGAATTTCTCCATCTGGATAAGATCAAGTACACGATCCGAAGGTCAGGAAACAGCTTCCACAAAGCGTGGGGTAATTGGTCGGCCTGTTCCAAGACCTGTTTGAGGCCAACAGCGACTAGGGAAAGAGGGAGAGACGGGAGAGAGCAGACAAGAACACACAACACGAGGAGGTACAAGAGGTGAATGTGGGGGGGAAGAGAGAGAAACTCAGGGGAAGGACTGAAAATGGAATAAAACCACTTCTGGAGCAGGCATCACGGTGTGGTCAGGACGTCCAAGATCACACCTGTTATTTTCCTCATCACCAGTAAAGAAGCTCAGGAGGCCTGAGAAGGTAAATCAAAAAGAAGCTTACTTCAACAACAAAAGTAAAGGCTGCAACGCAGGTTACAACTCCAAGATCCCCAAAAGGATCGGCTTTTAAGAGGCGATTTCCACAACCCCAGCTAATGGGCCTCCGTCCAGCAGCAGGGGAGCCTATATTCCACGAGGCTCACTAGAGATCAATTGGGGTGCCCCGTGGGTCTTGAGGGTTATTGCAAACCCAAGCAGAAAATCCTAAGTGGAGCCCCGTAAGGCAGCGAGGAGTTATTTTTGGCATATTCTGGCAGCTCCTGCAGCAAAACCAGTGCCAAACGTCATGCTCTGCACTCCTTTGGATCCCACAAACAAGGCCGAGGAGGGTTCCGATGCTTGGACAGCCCAAAATTTCCATATATTCGGCCCAGGCGCGCACCATGGGGAAGTTTCTCCATAGTCACCAAACAGCGACAAAACAACACTATTGGCAGTTATGGCTTATAAGCCCGAATCGATTGGCGTAGAGAACAGGCACCACGGGCTGCCTTAGACAGTGGGAGAAATCATCAGACAGCTACTGCCCGCCTCAAACCACGTAGCTCCCAGTCAGTAAGAAGCAAAGAGGCAGCAGCTGGCAGATACAAGATGACATCGCAAAGAGAGAGCTAGACGTTGCCAAACCAATGACCTATTGGCATTCACCCATTGTCTCTCGAGGCAGGGAGGCCAAAAATTATTGATGTGGTCATTGAGTGCAAGAGTAGGGCGGTCAGGTTGAATTGTAGAAGGCACAAGTTAGGAGTCAACAGGAGGACTCAGTACAGTTCTGGGCACCATACTGGAGGAAGAATGTGAAGGCACTGGAGAGAATATAGAGGAGATTCACAAGAATTATTCCAGAGATAAAGAAATGATGGTATGAGGCGAAAGTGGAGAGTTTTGAATTATTTTCTTTGAAGAAAAGACAGACAACAGAGACTTGATAGAACAAGTCAAGATCCTGGAAAACTCAGCAGATCTGGAAAGAAAAACAGGGTTAAAGTTTGAATCTGTACTGTTCTTCAAAGCTACCAGACTTGAGTTTTTCCAGCGCTTTTTGTTTTTATTTCAGATTTCTAGCATCTGTACTATTTTGCTTTTATTCAAGATGCGAGGGAGATAAAACTTCCTAAGAGGGTGGTGGAGGCAGGTGCAATTGATGTAATCAAAGAGGAATTGAATTGCTGGGTAGGATGAGGTAGAATGCTTCTTCAGAGACCAATGCAGACTCAATGAGCCAAATGGCCTTCTTGTGCACTGTAAAGATGCACTGTAAAGATTCTATGATAATAGTTTCCAACATTTTCCCTCCGACAGATGTTAAGCTAACTGGCCTGTCGTTTCCTGCTTTCTATCCCCTTTCCTTTTTGAATAATTTCACTATTTTCCAATCTTCCCCGAATCTCGGGAATCTTGGAAAATTAAAAGCAATGTAACAATTATCTCTCTATTCACTTCTTTTAAGACTCTAGGATGACGTTAATCAGGACTCAGGGACTTGTCAGGTTGCAGTCCCAACAATTTGCTCAGTACCACTTCCCTGGCGATTGCAATTTTCCTGGGTTCCTCCCCCCACTTGCATTTCCTGATTTACAGCTATTTCTGGGATGTTACTGTATCCTCAATAGCAAAAACGGAAATTCAGCAGTCATCACCGTATTTTCCATTAATTTGCCAGACACTTTGTATACAACCAACATTCCCTTTCTTAACTCCTAAGTATCGATAGAAACTCTTACTTTCTTGCATTCATATTTCTCACAAATTTTCCACTCCTTCTCAATGTTTTGGTCAATTTGGGCTTTAGTTTTTGGTCCTTCTTCTGACCTACCACCTTTCCTTGCACAATTATCCACTTTTTCTTTCAGTTGGATACTACATTTAATTTTTTTAGTTAACAGATTGGGGCTTCGACGTGGAATCTTTCTTCCTCGTTTAAATACTTCTATTCTGTGTATTATGAAATATCCTTTTAAATGTTAGCCGCTGCATCTCTTTTCACCTATTCCTTCACCTAGTTCACTTTAGCTATCTGTGCTTTCATGCCTCATAGCTGCTCTTTTTTAAGTTTAAAATACTAGTTTTAGAACCACGCTTCGCTCCCTCAAATTGAATGTAAAACACGATCATTTAATGATGGCTACTATCTCGGGGCACCTTCACTAGGGGATCAGTAATTGATGCTAGCCCTTTGCACAGTCCCGGTCTAGTATAGCCTGCTCTATGGTTGGTGGCAGAACATGCATTTCTAAGAAACTATCCTGAAAATATTCCATGAATTCCTCATCTATTAAGTGACCAATATTCCACTCCCACAGCCGTTTATACATCCTAGTTTCTTAAAAACTCTCTAATGTACTAATACCATAATTAATTAACAGAGCCACCCCTCCACCTTTTCCTACCTTCCTGTCCTCCTTAAATGCCACGTACCCTTCAGTATTCAAGTCCCAATGTATGTCAACCTACAACCACATACGTCACGGTCATCAAATTGTACCGATTTATTTCTACTGGAATTCTTAGTTCACTTATTTTGTTTTGAATGCCAAGGGCATTCAGATACAGAGCCTTTAATGTTGTTTTATTGTGTCTGTGACATCTGCACATATCTGTTGATTTACTCTTGGATTTATAGTCCCAGTACTCTCCGTCCCTTCTTGTCACGATCTGTTTATCATTTCCCACATTAAGACCTTTCTCTCGTTTGTCTTTTCCCTGCTCTTTGAGTTGCCAAATTTTCACCAATTTGGTCCCTTGCCCCCACCATTTAGTTTAAAACCTTCCCTACTTGGGGCCAGGGATAGTTTTGTGATGGATTGGGATGGCGGACCCAAATAAGGAGGGGTGATCAGAAGCCCCTGGTGAATTGAGTGATTTGGAATGTGTGGGGGGGGTTGAATGGCCTGGTGAAGTGATGAAGGGTGTTTGCGCACCAGAAAATTTAAAGGTGGAGGTAGTTTTGCTGCAGCAGACACACCTGTGGGTGAAGGGTCAGGGAGGAGTGTGACGAACATGGAATTTGGGGTTTGATTCCTGGTTAATTTTGACATGTGGTGGAAGGGGGGTGGCCCCTAAATCTGTTATACAACTATTAGACAGCGAATGTGGAGAGAGTGGTGGTTGGGGGATGGGGTGGAAGCAGGTGGACAGATGAAGGAGGCTTCGTGTGTCGGGGCATGGCAGAGAACTGTGGCTACAGCCCCCCTCCCGTTCTCCCCGGTTAAGTATACTGACAGCCAGGTGGTTGCATCATCCATAAAGGTTTGGAACCTGTTGAGGCGGCAATATGTGGGAATCACAGATTCACTTCAGCGGATATGAATATGACGTGTAGGCATTGGCAGAGGGAAGGGGTGGAACGGGTGAGGGATCTGTTCGTGGAAGGGAGGTTCGCAGGATTGGGAGAGTTCCAGGAGAGATACGAGTTGCCGAGGGGGAAGTGAGTTTAGGTATATACAGGTGCGGGACTTTGTGAGGAAGGGAATACCCTCATTCCCTCAACTGCCAGAACGCTGGATAGGTTATTAACACAGTACGGTCTCTGCTGGAACGCTGGATTGGTTATTAACACAGTACGGTCTCTGCTGGAATGGTTATTAACAGAGTACAGTCTCTGTTGGAATGCTGGATTGGTTATTAACAGTACGGTCTCTGCTGGAACGCTGGATTGGTTATTAACAGAGTACGGTCTCTGCTGGAATGCTGGATTGGTTATTAACACAATACGGTCTCTGCTGGAACGCTGGATTGGTTATTAACAGAGTACGGTCTCTGCTGGAACGCTGGATTGGTTACTGACACAGTACAGTCCTCGGGGAATTTGGTAATTTTTCGGGGTATAAATTGAACATGGGGAAAAGCGAGAATTCCAAGGGGGAGGGGGAGAGGGGTGGGGGGCTGACTGTTGTTTTATGGTTGCAGTGTGTGAAGATTGTGATGGGGTGGAAATGTTTATTGTACAATGTTTATGTCGCTGTTATTGTTATTATTATAAAAACTTGCAAATACACTGATAAAAATATTTTTTTTTTTTAATTAACGCAGGACGGACTGGGAGATGGGTGGATGGCAGGTGGTTGGTGAACTTGGAGAAAGCACCAATTGAGGAAATAAAGTAGAAGTGGGAGAAAGAGCTGGGAATGGAATTGGGATTGGGGGGGATTTGTAGTGAAAATATGCACCGGATGAACACAACATATTTCTGTGTGAGGATGAGTCTGATACAGTTTCAAGTGGTGCATAGGGCTCATATGATGGGGGCCCATGAGAGTGAGTTCTACCCAAAGGTAGAGGACAAGTGTGAGAGATGTGGAGAGGGGCCAGCGAATCATGTCCACGTGTTTTGGTCATGTTCGTGATTGGTGGGTTTTTGAAGCCCTGTTGGAGTGGTGGGTGCAAAGTTTGGACCGTGCCCACTGGTGGCGATTTTCGCAGTGTCAGAACTGCCAGAGCTGCTGGAGGGGAGGGGGGATCAATGTTGTGGATTTCGCCACTCTGATTGCCCGGCTGCAAACTCTACTGGGGTGGAGGTCGGTGGAGCCACCAAGATGGTCGCCATGGTTGGGGAAACGTGGCAGAGTTCCGCAAATTGGAAAAAATTAAGTTAGCTCTCAGCGGGTCAGAGGAAGGATTATTTGTAAGGTGGAGGATGCTCCTGTCTCTATTTCACAGAATCGTAGAATTTACAGTGCAGAATGAGGCCATGAGGCCCATCAAGTGTGCACCGGTCCTTGGAAAGAGCACCCGACCCAAGCCCATACCTTTATCCTATCCCCATAACTCAGTAACCACATCTAACCTGTTTTGGACACAAAGGGCAATTAAGCATGAGCAATCCACATAACCTGCACATCTTTGGACTGTGGGAGGAAACCGGAGTACCTGGAGGAAACATACACAGACACAGGGAGAATGTGCAGGCTCCGCACAGACAGTGGCCCAAACCGGGAATGAAACCTGGACCCTAGAGCTCTGAAGCAACAGTGCAAACCACTGTGCTACTGAGCTTAGGTATATACTTTGTGAGGAAGGAGTTACCCTCATTCCCTAAACTGCCAGAACGCTGGATAGGTTATTAACACAGTACGGTCTCTGCTGGAACGCTGGATTGGTTATTAACACAGTACGGTCTCTGCTGGTACGTTGGATTGGTTATTCACACAGTACAATCCTCGAGGAATTTGGTAACTTTTTGGGGTATAAATTGAACATGGGGAAAAAGCGAGAATTCCAAGGGGGAGGGGTGGCCAGAAGCTTCTTTACAACGACATCATTAATCAACCCTGTCTCATTGGCCTCAAAAAGTTTGTTTGCTGGTTTGCACTAGAACATATATGGAGTACCAATTATTTTGTTTCCAATTAAGGAGCAATTTAGTGTGGCAAATCCACCTAACCTGCACATCTTTGGCTTGTGGGGGTGAAACTCCACACGGACAGTGACCCAGGGCCAGGGTTCGAACCCGGATCCTCAACGCCATAGGCAGCAATGCTAAACACTGTGCCACGCGCCTCCCTAATTTGAGGACTTGTTTGCCGCCAACAGGTGGTTGGGGGAGTAACGGAGGGGTGGCAGTGTTAAGGGGAGGAAAAGGGGGATAATATGTCAAACTGCGTGGATTGAGTTATGTTTTTGGAGCAATTTTGTGTATTTTGTATACTTGGGTTTGGAATAAAAATATTTTTGCAATAAAACAACCTTCTCTACCTCACTTGTTAAGCAGTTCACTAGAACACTGGTCCCAGCACAGTTCAAATGTAGACCATCCCAACAGTACAGCCACTACTTTTCCCAGTACTGGTGTCTGCATGGGTTTCACCCCCACAACTGAAACCCACTTCTCCCACACCAAACTGAGTGATGCATTCATTTCTCTAAACTTGTTTGTCCTGTGCCAAGTTGCACATGGCTCAGGTAATAATCTAGACATCATTACCTTGAAGATTCCTCATTTTAATTTTGAGCACAGCTCCTCATATTCTCGATGCAGAACCTCTATCTTAGCTCTGCCCATCTCATTGATGCCAACATGGACCAAGACAACTGGATCATCCTCCTTCCCTCACCCTGGAAATTCCCCTCCAGCCCTGAGCAGCTGCCCTGAACCCTGGCAGGCAACACAGCTGTCTGGACTCTCGCTATTTGCTGCAGAGAACAGCAATAATAATAACAATAATAATAATCTTTATTATTGTCACAACTAGGCTTACAGTAACAGTGCAATGAAGTTACTGTGAAAATCCCCCAGCTGCCACACTACGGCACCTGTTCGGGTACACAGAGGGAGAATTCAGAATGTCCAATTCACGTAACAAGCATGTCTTTCAGGACTTGTTGGAGGAAACCGGAGCACCCAGAGAAAACCCACGCAGACACGGGGAGAACGTGCAGACTCCATACAGACAGTGACACAAGCAGGAATCGAACCCGGGACCCTGGCGCTGTGGAGCAACAGTGCTAAACACTGTGCTACCATGCCGCCTAATGTTAATTCACCTCAATATACTGTTTCCTACTTCCACTACATTCCTTTTTGCTATCCCTGTTTCACTGGCCTCTTGTACCACAGTGCCATGGTCAATTTGCTCATTCACTTGGGCAGCACAAGTGAATAGCACTGTGGCTTCACAGCACCAGGGTCCCAGGTTCGATTCCCCACTGGGTCATTGTTTGTGCAGAGTCTGCACGTTCTCCCCGTGCCTGCGTAGGTTTCCTCCCACAGTCCAAAGACGTGCAGGTTAGGTGGATTGGCCATGATAAATTGCCCTCAGTGACCAAAAAGGTTAGGATGGGTTATTGGGTTACAGGGATAGGGTGGAAGTGAGGGCTAAGTGGGTTGGCGCAGACTCGATGGGCCAAATGGCCTCCTTCTGCACTGTATGTTCTATGCAGCCCCACTCTGATCCAACCAGCAGAGAGACTTCAAACCTATTGGACAACTACAAAATGTTGTATCTCCTGCACACTGTCCCCTGGGTCCCCTTGCCTCACTCACAGTCATATCCTCTTGCCTCTGATCAAATCAAAAGATTCTTTCCGAAAAGGTGTGACTGCCTCCTGGTAGAGCATCTGGTGAAATTTCTCCTTCCCTTTGTGTCATAGAGTCTGCAGCTAAGACTCCAACTCAATGTCTCGGAATCACAAACACTTGCTGCAAGCATGTTTGCCCTGGATCTCACTACATCTCGGAGCTCCCACATGCTGCAGCCCTGGCATATCACCTATCCAGCCATCCTTAATGTATCATAATTAATTATTCACTTACTTATTTTCTTCTTTTATATATTTTATGAACTTTATCACAAGTTGGTATTCTATTTGAAGCCTTGGGACTGCAACAGACCTTAACCACTTACCAGATATGCACCAAACAGTTAGCTTATTTCACTGCAGCCACCCGATCAAGGCAGATATGCTAACGGAGGTACAGGCCATCGAGTTTGAAAAACAGCTTGAGGTGGGGGGAGTTGTTGGAAGCCCCCCATCCAGGCTGATCATATGGAACGTGAGAGGACTGAATGGGCCAGTAAAGAGGGCTCGCGTGTTCGCACATTTGAGGGGGCTGAAGGCGGACGTGGCAATGCTGCAAAAGACACACCTCAAGGTTACAGACCAGACGAAATTGAGGAAGGGGTGGGTCAGCCAGGTGTTCCACTCAGGACTGGACTCAAAGACCGGGGGGGGTAGCAATGTTGATCAGCAAACAAGTGGCATTCGAGGCAGGGAGAATCGTTTCAGACAAGGGGGGCAGGTACATAATGTTGAGTGGGAAGCTGGAGGGGGTGCTTATGAACATATGTGCTCCAAATTGGGACGTGGAATTTGAGGCAGGTTTTAGGTGAGATTCCAGATTTAGAGTCACATGACCTGATCATGGGAGGGGTCTTCAATACAGTCATTGATCCAGAAGTGGACTGGTCAAAATCCAGGTCAGGGAGGAGGCCGGCTGCGGCAAAGGAATTGAAGGGTTTTATGGAACAGATTGGGGGAGTAGACCTATGGAGGTTTGCACGGCCGAGGATGAAGGAATTTTCCTTTTTTTCACATGTCCACAAGGTATACTCTCGCATCAACTTTTTTGTTCTGATCGGTGTGCTAATACGGAAGGTGGTGGATATTGAGTACTCGGCAATCGCAGTGTTGGATCATGCCCCGCACTGGGTGGATCTACGGGTTAGTGTGGAGAGGAGGCAACGCTCACTGTGGAGACTAGATGCGGGGTTGCTCGCAGACTAAGCAATCTGTGGGTGGGTTAGCAAGTCCATCCAGAACTACCTCGAAACAAATGATACGGGGGGAGGTCTCTGCAGCGACGGTCTGGGAAGCTTTCAAGGCAGTAGTCAGAGGGGAATTAATCTCGATATGGGCTCACAGAGAAAAGGTGGAACGGACTGAGGGGGACAATTTTTGTTGAGGAGATACTCCAGGTGGACAGGAGATACTCTGAGGCCTCGGACGTGGGCTACTCAGGGAGCGGCAGAGGCAACAGGCGGAGCTTGGGCTGTTGACCACAGGGAAAGCAGTGAACAGTTGAGGAAAGCAAGGGGGGGCGATCTATGAGTACGGGGAAATGGCAAGCAGAATGTTGGCGCACCAGCTCAGGAAAAGAGAGGCGGCCAGGGAGATAGGTAAAATAAAGAGTAGAGACGGTAATACTGGCCTGGACACAGCGGGGCTAAACAAGGTGTTTAAGGACTTCTATAGTAAATTATATGAGTCGGAACCCCCAGCTGGGGTGGAGGGGATGAGGCAGTTTCTGGATCAGTTGAGGTTCCCGAGGGTGAAGGAGGACCTGGTGGAGGGGCTGGGAGCCCCAACTGAGATTGCAGAAATAATCAAGGGGCTGGAGGGCATGCAGTCTGGCAAAGCCCAGGAGCCTGACAGCTACCCGGTGGAATTCTACAAGAAGTTTTCAGAGATATTGAGCCCACTGCTGGTGAGGACATTTAACAAAACAAGAGAGAAGACAGTCCTCCCCCAAACAATGACGCAGGGCTCGATTTTATTGATCCTGAAACAGGAGAAGGATCTGGAGCAATGCGGTCATACAGGCCGATTTCTCCACTTAATGCCAAATTGCTGGCCAAGATACTGACCACAAGGATAGAGGACTGTGTCCTGGGGGTGATAGGGGAAGACCAGACGGGATTTGTTAAGGGCAGGCAACTCAAGGCCAATGTTCGAAGGCTGCTCAATTTTATTATGATGCCCTCAGAAGGAGAGGAGGTGGAGGTGGTGGTAGCGATGGATGCGGAGAAGGCTTTTGATCGGGTGGAGTGGTATTACCTGTGGGAGGCACTGGGATGGTTTGGGTTTAGTGAGGGCTTCATTGACTGGGTGCGGTTGCTCTATTAGGCACCAATAGCGAGTGTGCGAACGAACCGGTTGAGGTCGGGGTATTTTAAAGTACACCGAGGGACGAGGTAAGGGTGCCCCCTCTCCCGGTTACTGTTTGCCCTGGCCATAGAGCCATTAGCGATGGCGTTAAGAGCCTCTAGGAACTGGAAAGGGCTGGTTCGGGTGGGGGGGGGGGCCTCGCTCTACGCAGATGACCGGCTCTTATATATTTTGGACCCGCTGGAGGTGATGGGGGAAGTAATGTGAATCTTGGGGGAATTTGGCAATTTTTCGTGGTATAAATTGAACATGGGGAAAAGCGAGATGTTTGCGATCCAGGCAAGAGGACAGGAGAAGAAACTGGGAGAGATGCCGCTTAGAATGTCAGGGAAGAGCTTTCGATATCTGGGAATCCAGATGGCCCGAGAATGGGAGGTACTGCACAAGATAAACCTATTCCAGTTTGTAGAACAAATGGAAGGGGACATTAAGAGATGGGACATGCTCCCGCTGTCACAGGCGGGGAGGGTACAGACCGTGAAAATGACGGTCCTCCCCAGATTTCTGTCTGTCTTTCAGTGCCTCCCCATCTTCATCCCTGAGGCCTTTTTCAGGTGGGTGAATAAGATTATTTCGGGCTTTGTGTGGGCGGGTAAAACCCCACGAGTGAAGACGGTGTTGCTGGAGCGGAGTCGGGAGGAGGGTGGGTTGGCGCTGCCAAAGTTCTGTAATTACTTCTGGGCAGCTAATATAGCCATGATTAGGAAGTGGGTAGTGGGGAAGGGGTCAGTGTGGGAGCGGATGGAGGTGGCGTCATCTAAAAACACCAGTTTGGGTGCACTGATAACAGCACCTCTTCCGTTCTCGCCGGCCCAATACTCCACAAGTCCAGTGGTGGTGGCGGCTTTGAGAATCTAGGGGCAATGGAGGAGATATAAGAGAGTGGAGGGAGCATCGATTTGGACCCTGATTTAAAGTAACCATACGTTTGTCCCGGGTACGATAGATGTCGGCTTCCGGAGTTCGCAAAGGGCAGGAATTAGAAGGATGGGGGATCAATTTATAGATGGGAGCTTCCCCAGCTTGAAAGCCTTGGAGGATAAATTTAAATTGCCAGCAGGGAATAGTTTTAGATATTTGCAGGTGCAAGACTTCCTGGGAAAACAGGTGCCAGCCTTTCCGCTGCTGCCGCCACGAGGGATACAGGATAGATTAGTTTCCAGTACCTGGGTGGGCGAGGGGAAGGTATCGGATATTTACCAGGAGCTTTCGGAGGCGGAGGAAACCCCGGTGGAGGAGCTTACGGGCAAGTGGGAGGTCGAGCTAGGAGAGATAGAGGCGGGTCGATGGGTGGATGCCCCAAGCAGGGTTAATACCTCCTCATCATGTGCCAGGCTAAGCCTGATACAATTTAAGTTAGTCCACAGGGCACACCTGACAGTGGCTAAGATGAACATGTTTTTCGGGGCAGAAAATAGGTGTGCGAGTAGCCCAGAAAACCATGTCCACATGGCCCGAAGCTTAGAGGGTTTCGGCAGGGTTTTGCTGAGGCAATGTCCACGGTGCTAAAAACACGGGTGGTGCCGAGTCCGGAGGTAGCGATCTTTGGAGTGTCGGAAGAGCCGGGAGTTTAGGGGGCGAAAGAGGCCAACGTCTTGGCCTTTGCCTCCCTGGTAGCCCAGAGACAGATCATGTTAATGTGGAGGAACTCGAAGCCCCCCCACCCCCCCCAAATAAAATATTTAAAAAAGAAATGTCCCTCATGACTGACTCCACCACATCCGCTGGCAGTGCATTCCACACACTCACCACTTTCTGTGTAAAGAACCTACCTCTGAAATCTCCCCGATACCTTCCTCCAATCACCTTCAAATTATGTCCCGTCATGGCAGCCATTTCCACCCTGGGGAAAAGTATCTGGCTAGCCACTCTCTCCACACCTCTCATCACCTTGTACACCTCTATCAAGTCACCTCTCTCCCTTCTTCGCTCCAGTGAGAAAAGCCATAGCCCCCTCAACCTTTCTTCATAAGTCATGCCCTCCAGTCCAGTTAGCATTCTGGTAAATCTCCTCTGCACCCACATCCTTCCTATAAGGAGGCAACCAGAACTGGACGCAATATTCCAACTGCGGTCGAACCAGGGTTTTATAAAGCTGCAGCAAATCCTCGCTGCTCTTAAACTCAATCCCCCTGTTACATGAAAGCCAACATACCATATGCCTCTTAACAACCGTGTCAACCTGGGTGGCAACTTTGAAGGATCTATGTACATGGACTCCAAGATCCCTCTGTTCCTCCACACTTCCAAGAATCCTGCCTTCAACCCTACATTCAGCATTCAAATTCAAATTAAGCCTTCCAAAATGAATCACTTCACATTTATCTAGGTTGAACTCCATCCGCCACTTCTCAGCCCAGCTCTGCATCCTGTCAATGTCCTATTGTAACCTGCAACAGCCCTCAACACTATCCACAACTCCACCAGCCTTCGTGCCATCGGCAAACTTACTAACCCACCCTTCCACCTCCTCGTCCAAGTCATTTATAAAAACCACAAAGAGCAGAGGTCCTTAGGGGGTCAGGATTGAAGGCGCGAGCAACAGCGCCGCGCCCAACGGCCCCGGGGAGATACTCAGCGAGTCCGGTAGTAATAGCTTTGTTGAGAATTTGGAGGCAGTTTCGCCAGCACTTCGAGTTTGGGGCAGGATCAAGGGAAATGCCAATTCGGGGGAACCATAGATTTGAGCCAGAGAAGTGGGATGGAAATTTTCGGAGATGGGAGGAGGAAGGAATTAGGACACTAAAAGATTTGTTTCTTGAGGGTCGGTTTTCAGGATTGAAGGAGTTGGGAGCGAAGTATGGGCTGGAGCAGAGGGAAATATTTAGATATGTGCAGGTTCGAGACTTTGCCAGAAAGGAGATAAAGAGCTTCCCAGTAGAGCTGGCTTCCACATTACTGGAGGAGGTGCTGACAACAGGGGGACTGGAGAAGGGGGCAGTATCGGCGGTTTACAGCCCTATTTTGGAAGAGGAGAAGGCACCGCTGGAAGGAATCAAGGCAAAGTAGGGCAGCACGGTAGCATGGTGGTTAGCATAAATGCTTCACAGCTCCAGGGTCCCAGGTTCGATTCCCGGCTGGGTCACTGTCTGTGCGGAGTCTGCACGTCCTCCCCGTGTGTGCGTGGGTTTCCTCCGGGTGCTCCGGTTTCCTCCCACAGTCCAAAGATGTGCGGGTTAGGTGGATTGGCCATGCTAAATTGCCCGCAGTGTCCTAAAAAGTAAGGTTAAAGGGAGGGGGGGGGGTTGTTGGGTTACGGGTATAGGGTGGATACGTGGGTTTGAGTAGGGAGTGATCATGGCTCGGCACAACATTGAGGGCCGAAGGGCCTGTTCTGTGCTGTACTGTTTTATGTTCTATGTTCTATAAAGTGGGAGGAAGAGTTGGGAGAGGGTACGGAAGAGGAGTTCTGGTGTGAGGCACTCCGGAGGGTAAAGCCTCCACCTCATGTGCGAGGTTGGGGCTGACACAGCTGAAGGTGGGACATAGAGCACACCCCACAAGAGCGAGGGTGAGCCGGCTGTTTGAGAGGGTGTAAGCTATGTGAGAACGTTGCTGGGGGTGGCCCCGCTAATGACGTTCATATGTTTTGGTCCTGTCCAAAGCTGGAGGATTACTGGAAGGAGGTTTTTGGGGTAATCTCTAAAGTGCTGCACATGAAACTGGACCCGAGCCCTTGGGAGGCCTTATTCGGGGTGTCGGACCAGACAGTGTTGGAAACAAGTGCGGAGGCAGATGTTGTAGCCTTCGCCTCGTTGATCGCCTGAAGGCGGATCCTATTAAGGTGGAAACCAACCTCTCCACCCTGTGCCCTGGCATGGCAGGGGACCTGCTGGAATTCTTGACTCTTGAGAAGGTCAAATTTGAACTGAGGGGAAAAATGGAGGGGTTCTACAACTCATGGGCGTCATTCATTATGCACTTTCGAGAATTGGATTACATCGAACATTAGAAGGGGGTGGGCTGGGAGGGGGACTGTATGTGTTGATGGTGATTGTGGGTGATTCCTGATTCCTTTTTGTCATTTGTTTATGTTAACATGCGGGCTAATGTTTGAGGGTTTGGTGGGAGGATGGGATCGTTGTTCTTGATATGGGGATTGACATTGCATTCGTTTCTGATTGTTGTTTATTGTTGGGTGTAAATTTGGGAGAAAATGTAAAAAAGGAGAATAAAAATTTTTTTTATTTTTTATTTTTTTTTAAAAAGAGCAGAGGTCCCAGAACAGATCCCTGCAGGACACCACTGGTCACCGACCTCCAGGCGGAATACCTCCCATCCACTACCACGCGCTGTCTTCTTTCGGCCAGCCAATTAGCTAGCGAATGGGAGCCAGTGGGAGGGGGGGAAACTGCGGCCACCAGTTTTAGTGGTTCAATGAGCCGAGTGCATTTGTTTGGTTGGGGGTTGGAGTTGGTTAGGAGGGAATGTCTCGGAAATATTTTCTGATGATGAACATAGGATTGTCTCAGTTTTATTGTTTGCGATGCTTTCAGGGCCACCTTGGCAAGGCTTTGGGCCTACATCCTCTGGGCAGGCACTTGAGAATCCTTTACGGAGGAAATGTCTGTCTTCAGGTTAAGGCACGGGGGTGTGGTGACCCCGGATTCTTTTGGTCATCTGGAAAGCATTGGGTTTGGGGGTGCCAAGTAAAAAAGTCGAGAGTTTTCTCTTAGCTAAAGAATCTGAGGGCTGATGTAGTGTTTTTGCAGGAGACTCATCTGTAGATGAGGGATCATACCAAGTTTTAGATAGATAGAACAGTACAGCACAGAACAGGCCCTTCGGCCCTCAATGTTGTGCCGATCACCCTACACAAACCCACGTATCCACCCTATACCCGTAACCCAACAACCTCCCCCTTAACCTTACTTTTATTAGGACACTACGGGCAATTTAGCATGGCCAATCCACCTAACCCGCACATCTTTGGACTGTGGGAGGAAACCGGAGCACCCGGAGGAAACCCACGCACACACGGGGAGGACGTGCAGACTCCGCACAGACAGTGACCCAGCCGGGAATCGAACCTGGGACCCTAGAGCTGTGAAGCATTTATGCTAACCACCATGCTACCCTGCTGGAAGGGGTGGGTGAGCCAGGTCGTTCAAGTGGGCTTTCACGGTAGGACGAGGAGAGGCAGCAATTCTAATCAACAAATGGGTTCTTTTTTTAAGCGGACAAGGTCGTGGTGGACACATACCGTCAGTAGATGATTATTACAGGGCCTTTGGCAGATAGTCTGGTGGTATTCGTTAATATGTATGCTCAAAATTCAGATGATGCAGCATTTATTAGGAAGCTGTTGGTTTCCATTCCAGATTTGGATAAGCACCAACTGATTTCTGCGTGCTATTTAAATTGAGTGCTGGATCCGAAGATGGACCGTTCTAGGCCAAAATTGTTGGGGGTGCTCTCAGGGGTGGCGAAGATGCTGTTAACGTTCAAAGAACAGGTGGAGGGGGGGCAAATCCATGGAGTTTTATGCACCTGGGAGGGTGGAGATTAAAGAATTCTTGTTCTTCTCCCTCGTGCAAAAGGACCGACATTTTTTCAGGTGAGTAGGTCTCTTCGCCCTTGGGTGAGGAAGGCAGAAAACTTAGCCATTGTCGTCTCAGATCATGGCCCTCATCTGGTAGATTTGGTTCTGGAGTCGGGCCCCGGTCCGCACCCTTCGGGAGTTTAGGATTATTGGTGGATTTGGGATTTTGTGGGCGTATGTCCAAGGCCATTGATGAGTATGTGGAGTTCCATAAGAATGATTCAGTCTGGCCCTCCATGCTTTGGGAGGCCTTGAAGGTGGTGATTAGAGGCGAGATTATATCACACAAGATGCACATGGAGAGGCAGAACGGCAGATGTTGGTCTATGAGTTTTTGGAGGTGGACCCCAGGTACTCATGCAACCCTACCCTGGAGTTCCTGGCGAGCAGCAAAACGCAAAACATAGTTTAATCTGCTGTCTCCGGGGAAGGCGGTGAGGTAGTTGTGGCAATCGAGGGTGGCCTTAAGAGTACGGGAAGAAGATGAGCTGTCTGTCAGCTCATCAGCTGAGACAGCAGGCTGCCTTGCCAGAGATTATTCAGGTTAGGAATTAGAGTGGGAGCTTGGTTTCCACCCCAGATAAAGTTCACAATGCATTTGAGGCTTTTTATAAAATTCAGCATGTTTACATTTCACTACTGTTGGAAAACGGATAAGGACCCAACGGAGTGTGGGACATCCTGGCCTATCTTGCTGCTAAATGTGGATACCAAGATGTTAACCAAGGTATTGGCAGCAAGGCCGGAGCCCTGTCTTCGAGGTTATTGTGGAGGATCAGGCAGACTTTGTCAAGGGCCAGCGATGGATAGCCAATATCCTACGGCTGTTGAATGTGATTCTCTCCCCGTCCAAGGAGCCCCCATCTGAGGTGATGGTGTCTTTAAATGCCGGGAAGGTGGAGGAGAGGTACCCGTTTGAAGTCCTGCAAAGGTCCAGTCTTGGACCAAAATTGATTTTATGGGAACGGTTGTTATACGAGGCCTCCTTGGCTAGCGCTCGCACTAATACCTTGAGTTTGAGGTGCTTCCATTTGAAAAGGCGGCCAGATAGGGATGGCCGATAACTCCCTTCTTATTTGAGTTAGCGGTTGAGCCTCCTTAGCTTTAGTGTTGAACTGAGTGGAAGGGCTCAAGATGGGTAGAAGTGGAGCACAGGGTGTCCCTATATGTTAATAATCTGTTGTTTTATGTACAGACCCAGCCCCCACTGTATGTGATATAATGAAGCTATTGAAGAGCTTTGGTTCATTTTTGGGCTTCAAGTTAAATTTGGAAAAGAATGAAAGTTTCCCGGTGAATTGTTTCTGAGGACTCGCATTTGGCAGATAGAGTGAAAGTGAAGGAGAGGGAGCCAAGAGTAGATGATGAGGTGTGGAGTCAAGCTTTTCGGGTGAATTCCACGTCTTCATGTGCACGACTTGGTCTGATCCAGCTTACAGTGGTGCACAGGGTGTACCTGACCAAAACTAGGAGTGTTTTTCCTTCTGGAGGTATAAGGCAGATGTGAGCGGTGTTCAGGAGGGCTGGCCAATCACACGCATGTTCTGGTCTTTCCCCAAATTGGTAAGCTTTTGGGTCTCCTTCTTCAACACCATGTCAGCAATTCTGAATATTGAGCTGCCCCCCCCCCCCCCCCCCCTTTGGTGCCATTTTTGGGGTGTCAGGACTTGCCAGGGCTGCAGATGGGAGTGAAGGCAGATGTCCTTGCCTTCGCATCACTGATTTCCCAGAGGAGAGTTCTGCTGTGGTGGAGGTCCTCTTCTCCGCCCAGCGTCTCGGTATGATTGGGGGACCTAATGGATTGCTTGTACCTGGAGAAAGTCAAGTACACTGTCAGGGGGTTGGTTGAAGAGCACTATCGGAGATGGCAGCCATTCATGACCTACTTTAAGGAATTAATCATCATCAGCTGTAAAGCAAGGGGTGGGAGCACATTATTTTCCCAAAGCGTTGGGTTCCTACAGCACAGAGAATAAGCCCAACACTGTATATTTTATAAAGTTATCTTTCTTGCTAACTGGACTTTTTCTGCTGAACAAATTAAGATGACTCCGGCAAGACCCCTGATCACAAGATTGAACCACTGCCTGGGAGCTATTGCCAGGAGCTTCAAGGGACAAATAATTATTTTGTCAGTTTCTGGGATGCCACACCTAGTTATGCCTGGAGAAACACGAACAGACTCCCATGACACCTGGGACCGTTCAGACAACAAAGAACAAAGAAAAGTACAGCACAGGAACAGGCCCTTCGGCCCTCGAAGCCTGCGCTGACCATGCTGCCCGTCTAAACTAAAATCTTCTGCACTTCCGGGGTCCGTATTCCTCTATTCCCATCCTATTCATGTATTTGTCAAGGTGGCCCTTAAACGCACTAAAGATTCCAGATTTCAAAGGAAAGGATTCCAAAAGCCAATTTCAAATAGGAATGTCATTTGCATGTGGTAAACCAACCATCTCATTCTAATATAATGGTGTACGTTTTTCTTTCAAATTGGATGATACACGAGTCCCAATATGTCAAAAGTCTCACATACGAGTCCTTTACAGATCACTATTTCAAGATTACCTTGCCAAAGTAAGTAATAGCTTCCTTATATTTGTCAATAATATCCTCAGGACTCAGACAGTTCTTCGCTCTTCCAATCTCAGTACTAGTGTCTGCACTGATGCCATTTGTTGTTAATGCACCTGGAAGGTTAGAAAAAGCAACAAAATAAGCATTTTAAAATCAAAATTCTGTGTAGAAATCTCAATCTATGTTGCCATGCAGGTTATTAAAAAAAAGATTAAACATAGCACAAGTGGATAGCACTGTGGCTTCACAACGTCATGGTCCCAGGTTCAATTCCCCCCTGGGTCACTGTCTGTGCGGAGTCTGCACATTCGGCCCCTGTTTGTGTGGGTTTTCTCCGGGTGCTCCGGCTTCCTCCCAAAGTCCAAAGACGTGCAGGTTAGGTGGATTGGTCATGATAAATTGCCCTTAGTGACCGAAAAGGTTAGGAGGGGTTATTGGGTTGCGGGGATAGGGTGGAAGGGAGGGCTTAAGTGGGTTGGTGCAGACTCTATGGGCCGACTGGCCTTCTTCTGCACTATATGTTCTATGATCTATGATAGTCATTAAGCTACTCCCATTAAGCAAAAGCCATTATTCATCACAACTCAAATCACTTTGTTTTGGTAGATGAAAACACAGATGTGATGAACCAATAGACCACCTTCTATTTTGTAACCTTGCATTGGATCATAAAACATGCAGTAATTGTATATTTTCAATACGATAGCTCCTAATGTCCATGATCCAGAAAGGCCAGAGACAAATAATTGATAACCCCATGCAATTGTGCGCCTTTTGGACCACAGTATTATGCACAAACAACTACCAGAAGTATGGTGAGCGTTTGGAAACAATATGAAATAAACCACACTCTATTCAGTAATGTCATGCAAAGCTTCACACTTTCTGCTTCAAAAGAAAATTATGATGGTTAGTCTCAAAATCTATCTTCAGTGACGAGGTTGGCAGGATCCGGTATAGTCAGTGTTACTGGCTGTTGCGGGAGTAAAAGGAGTTCCAAATCTTCAATGCAAACAAACACCCTGGTCACACTACAAGTCAAGAACATCTAGTACTGGTGAATCATTTGAAACAAATGCACCAACATGGAATAAATGCAAATCAGCAGGATGCAAGTCATCTATACATATATTTTTTTTTTTAATTGCCAATTGGAGTACATTCGCTACTTTGTCTCTTTCCAAACTGCTAATGTTTAATCAAGTTAAAATCTGCCTTCAATTCCATGAGTTTCCACTTCGGCCAACAGCCTCTTAAGAGGTACTTCATCAAATGCTTTCTAGCAGTCCACGTAAATGAGATTATCATGAATCAGCAAGGAGACAGCAGTAGGCAGTATTCAAAGGGACTTATCTGGTATGTGTCTCTCTCGGTAACAAAGTTAGAACGGCAGTTTAGATAATAAACAAATAGGAATAACTTATGGAGGAGAAACAAACAATAGATGATTGGGAAGGTCCATGAGAAGGTCAAGAAAGCTGATAGGGGCAAACAGCCGAATACATAGAAGGCAGACAGCCGAATACAAAGAGGGCAAAATGAAAGAACAACAAAGGTATAATTGCCTGAGAAAATAGCAGCGCCAGTTACCATCCTGCAGTCTCAGAAAGCGGACAGGTCAGTTTCCAACCACCAAGCCTGAAGGCCAAGTCCACAGAAAATGAGCTTCTAAGTCTTCGAGCCAAGGCAGTGCAGAGAACCTTTATAATAGCAGTTTTAAAATATCTTTGCTGGACCAGAAAAAAGATGGTTCTCAGATTTAAGTATCATCCCTGTACTGTGCAGTAACTATAGCTAGTTATTCCATTTGGATGCTGTTTGGCAACAGGGACATCTCAGAGGTCTGGTATCGTAGATGCATTGTGTAACAAGGGGTAACAAGGGGTATATTCTACATAAACTGTGTCTAGTAATTCATACATCTTAATTATGTGAACTGTGTGTATTATCTTTTCTTTAAAAAATAGTCCTTAACATTGCCGGGGGAGGGGGGGGGCAAACCACGTTCATATATTTTAGTCCTGTCCAATGTGGAAGGTTACTGGAAGGAGGTATTTTGAGTAATCTCTAAAGTGGTGCACATGAAACTCGACCCGGGCCCTCGGGAGACCAAATTCGGGGTGTCGGAGCAGCCGGGGTTTTGCAAACGGGTGCAGAGGCAGATGTTGTAGCCTTCGCCTCGTTGATCGCCCGAAGTCGGATCCTGTTAGGGTGGACATCAACCTCTCCACCCTGTGCCCTGGCGTGGCGGGGGGGACCTGCTGGAATTCTTGATGCTTGTTAAGATCAAATTTGAACTCAGGGGGTTCTACAATTCATGGGCGTTATTCATTATGCACTTTCGAGAATTGGATCATATCGAACATTAGGGGGGTGGGGATGGAGGGGAAGGGGGCTGGGAGGGTTGGGGAGAAAGGGACTGTATGTGTCAATGGCGACTATGGGCGATTCCGGATTCCTTTTTGTCATTTGTTTATGTTAACATGCGAGCTAATGTTTAGGGTTTGGTGGGAGGATGGGATCGTTGTTCTTGATATGGGGATTGACATTACATTCGTTCCTAATTATTGTTCAGTGTAAATTTGGGAGAATAAAAATATATATTTTTAAAAATAATAAATAATCCTTAATTGTTCCACAACGACTGGGCTATTTATTCTCACCGGGGTTTCACTTGTCTTCTCACACACCGAAACAAAGTAAAACTATACACCCCCAAAGAACCAGTGATCCAAGTTGGGATACCATCACCGATAATATCAATGTGCTCCACGACAAGGTCCACAGACACTTCCCTGTCCACTATTTTATTCACCTCTTCAAATAAGTCAATCAGGTTTGTCCCTTCACAAATCTATGTTGGCTTGCTGATCAGCTGAAAATTAAAGGTGGCAGAATTTAATTGGAGACAACCATATTGCAGAGACAGGAAATTGGCTGAGTGGCAGTAAATAATGGACGAGGGCATACTTTCATCTGTGATCTAGAACTAGGCATCTGGAGCAATAACTAGTGATCCCTCGGATAATTTTCACGACAATCCAAAGGCAATTAATAATAAAAATAATTCTTACAATGTTTATAGAGTTTCCTAACTCTTTCAGGAACTTGATCTTGGGTTAAAATGACACACATTTTATATAGTCTTTTTAAAGTTCTATTTGCACTCTTTTCAGAAGCAATGACATTTCTTAAAAAGGTAAGACCGGTCATTCCGATGACAATAGGAATGTGGAGAAATAATTCTCCCCATTCATGCTGCCAGAAATCTGAATGAGAATTTTACATTTAAATATATATTATTGAGACCAGTAAGATTTTGAAATAAAATTGCTGCTGAAAGTAGATGGTCACGTTTGGGTTCCTTGTAGCTATATGGAAGTCTGAGACTAGATTTGTGAGCAATACGAAAGAACTCACAAGTCGGTGAGTTCTTTTGTACTTTTTTTTTTAAATGTTTGTTTCTGTAAGTTTACTTTAACCTTTTGTGATATTGCTCACAAATTGCATTGTATCCGAATAAAATGTTCTGATGAGCAACGATAAAGATTTCATCCTTCTTAAATTAATAAACTTCACCAAATAATTATTACATATACTGAAAATGCATCATATTTTGCTGTAATGCAAAATTCAGGTAGTAACTTGAAATGCCCATTTTAGTAGGAGAATAAAAATCCCTGTACAATTTGCACCCAACCATGGGCTTTGTGCATGACAAACATTTTGCAACAACATTTCTAGTTTGGTGGGGAGGGTGAAAGCTGATCTGGCAAGATGGGATGGTCTCCTCCCTCGGTCATTGGCGGGTCGGGTACAGACGGTTAAAATGAATGTGATGCCGCGATTCCTGTTTATTTTTCAATGCCTGCCGATTTTCCTGCCGAAGGCATTTTTTTTTTTTTAAAGAGAGATTGAAGGGATGATTACCTCGTTCATATGGGGAGGGAAGGTGGCCAGAATTGAAAAGGTGGTGTTACAGAGAGGAACGCAGGCAGGGGGTTTGGGTCTTCCGAATCGGATGTATTATTACTGGGCGGCGAATGTGGAGAAGGTACAGAGCTGGGTCAGAGGGGTCGACTCTCAGTGAGTCAGAATGGAGGCGAGTTTGGGTAGTGGATCGGGATTGAAGGCACTAGTGACAGTGCTGCTCCCAACTCGCCGAGGAGATACCCAGGGAGTCCGATAGTAATAACCTTGTTGAGAATTTGGAGGCAGTTTTGACAGCAGTTCGGGTTGGGAGTAGGGTCAAGGGAAAAGCCGATTCGGGGGAACCACAGATTTAAGCCAGGGAAGTGGGATGGAAATTTTCGGAAATGGGAGGAGGAAGGAATTAGGACACTAAAATATTTATTTCTTGGGGGTCGTTTTGTGGGATTGAAGGAGCTGGGACGAAGTATGGGCTGGAGCAGGGGGAAATATTTAGATGCATGCAGGTTCAAGACTTTGCCAGGAAGGAGATAAAGAGCTTCCCAGTAGAGCTGGCTTCCACATTGCTGGAGGTGCTGACGACAGGGGGACTGGAGAAGGGGGTAGTATCAGCCGTTTACGGGGCTATTTTGGAGGAGTAGAGGGCGCCGTTAGAAGGGAATAAGGCAAAATGGGAGGAAGAGTTGGGAGAGGGTATGGAGGGAGAGTTCTGGTGAGAGGTGCTCCGGAGGGTCAATGCGTCCACCTCGTGTGCGAGGTTGGGGCTGATATAGCTGAAGGAGGTGTACAGAGCACCCTTACAAGGGCGAGGATGAGCCGACTCTTTGAGGGGGTAGATGTGTGTGAACGTTGCGGGAGAGGCCCCGCAAACTACGTTCATATGTTTTGGTCCTGTCCAAAGCTGGAGGATTACTGGAAGGAAGTGTTTAGGGTAATCTCTAAAGTAGTGCACGTGAAGCTAGATCTGGGCCCTCGGGAGGCCACATTCGGGGTTTCTGACCAGCCGGGGTTGCAAACGGGCACGGAGGCAGATTTTGTAGCCTTCGTCTCGTTCATCGCCAGAAGGTGGATCCTGTTAGCGTGGAGATCAACCTCTCCACCTGTGCCCTGGTGTGGCGGGGGAACCTGCTGGAATTCTTAACGCTTGAAAAGGTCAAATTTGAACTAAGGGGAAGGATGGAGGGGTTCTACAATTCATTGCCGTTATTCATTATGCACTTTCGAGACCTGGATCACATTGAACATTAGCGGGGTTGGGGGCTGGGAGAGTTGGGGGGGGGGGGGGGGGGGTGGAGAGAGGGACTGTATGTGTTAATGGTGACTATCAGTGATTCTTGATTCCTTTTTGCCATTTGTTTATGTTAACATGCGGGCCAATGTCTGGGGTTTGGTGGGAGGATGGGACCGTTGTTATTGAAATGGGGATTGACATTACATTCGTTACTGATTATTGTTGGGTGTAAATTTGGGAGAAAATGCGAAACAGGAGGAGAATAAAAAATTTTTTTTTTTAAACATTTTGCTTGCAAGATAGCAAGTGACTGAACATTAATACAATATCCACAACTATAAGTTGTTGTCTGTAAAACTTCAGACACTTCGACCACTTCATTATTCAAATGTTTTACGCAGGTGCTCTTATTTGGGAGATGAACAAAAGACAAACACAAATTTACAATTCAACCAAATGTATTATCGAACACAGTTAAAAGTTACCCCAGCCACCGCCCCCCCCCCCCCCCCCCCCCCCCCCCCCGCCCCCGCTTAATTATCTCAACTACAAAAATCCCAAAATTCTTGGTACTACCCTAGTTGATGAACTCAATTGAGCTGCAGGTCCAATTCAGAGTCTCAGTTGTCACAGGGCCTCCGTCGGCGAAGGCGAGTCTCGCACGCTGCTTCCTTCTGTCCTCTGGTCCACCATCAAATCTTCTCTGTTGCCTCTGCGTCAAGTATTCGCTGGGAGGGTCCTGGTGGCCGATTCTTATTCCCCTCTTCACGTCTTTCCAGAAATTTCTCTGGCACTCAGCCAATGAGGTTTCGGGGCAGTGGTCACAACACCCAATAGAGATGCCGGTTGCAACTCTGCAGGACACCAGGAACCCACCCCCAGGCAGTCCATCTCCAGGTATGTTGTCCGCCCGTAACCTTACTTCATATTTGGTAACAGCTGGAAATCGGAGCACCAGAAAGTCGAGCTTCATTTGGGTAATCCACAACAATCGATCCATGTAAATGGGACCAATCGTCTTCCATGTCCTGTTTCTATGGAGTCCCAGACGTGCCCTGACTATCTGTCTCTGCTCAGGGTATTCAAACTTGGCTGTTTGAATTCCCATTAGACTTACCCCTAGCCCGGACTTAAAATATCCAATTGTTAATTTAAAGTGTTCAATTGCATATCGGGCTTCAAATTCAAGTCATTGTCCATTTTACCACAATAAGTATGCATAATCACAAGACGACAATTTACAATTTTGTTTACAAGAGTTATTAAAGTGCCTAACAATGGCTGGACTCAATACTATCATGGGCCATATCCATCACAGAAAAACGTTTGTTGCTCCTAAATTACCAAAGAATTCAGATGGCAACCACAGAGCAGGGCAACCACTTTTATACCACTATGGCAAATAGATCAACTGGAGTGCCAAGCTGCTCTCCAAATAAGCATAAATAAATCTTCGCAAAACTATGGCTTTACACTGGCATGTCTGTAATGAATGTGTTGCAAAGCAGCTAAACATTTTCTTCCACATGCCGTTTGAGACTCATTTCTGGTTGTTGTGAACTTGCTCAAATGGTTGCGTGCCTCAAATGGATCCATGTCTCAAAAAGATGTACCATCGATGATCTGGCAATTGTTAACAGATCCACCCCAACACACTGCCATTTACTCTGAACTTCTAGCTGGAAAATGTTCCATGGCCAAGGTTTGTGCTAGCTCTCAACTTCAAAAGAAGATTGACTTCTCGGTGCTCTACAAAGTTATTATGGTTTGTGATTGAATGCATTTGCGAGGAATTAAAAATAGTTTTCTGGCAATAAGGAGCTCATAATTGAAGAACAAAAAAAAAATGCAAAAAGTTTAAAGATAGATATTGACGCGATTAGGTAAAATTATGGTGTAAAGTTGATGCAAAGGGCGTTTTCAATAGGATTGGATTGGATTGGATTTGTTTATTGTCACGTGTACCGAGGTACAGTGAAAAGTATTTTTCTGCAAGCAGCTCAACAGATCATTCAGTACATTGGAAGAAAGGGAATTGAACAGAATTCAAGAAAGTACATGAGAATACATAATAGGGCTACACAATATATACTGTCGATTGACCTCATGTCAAAATTCACAATTATTTCACAAATATGCCAGTGTGGAAATGAGAAAGCAAACTTGCAAGCAAAACCTAAAAAGCTGCATGTGTCATGTACGTACATTAACTGACTTATTGGCATTGGCCTTAACATAAGTGCGACCGAACAATGACATAAGGCCTCATCAGATCGGAGATGGTGATATCCATATCTGTTGAGGCATTTTTATCACTGTACGTTATCATGTGCAATTTGTAAATTCCTTCTGACTGGTAAGGGATGATGGATGAGCAAAATGTTATTTCAAAGAAGACCTTTGTCGAACGGATATCGTAAAATATCAGTTCTATAGTTTTTTTTTAATATTTTCATTCTCCTCCTTTTTCACATTTTCTCCCAAAGTTATACCCAACAATAAACAACGATCAGTAACAAATGCAATGTCAATCCCCACACAAATAACAACAATCCCATCCTCCCACCAAACCTCCAAACATTAGCCCGCATGTTAACATAAACAAATGACAAAAAGGAATCAAGAATCACCCTTAGTCATCATTTATCTTTAAGAAGTATTTTTATTAAGGTTTTGCAGAATTTTTCATAATAAAACAGTAGTAACCATAATAACAAAACAAACTAGAGTGAACATTAACATAGTGCAAAAAGAGAATCTACAATAACAATTAAATAGACATTACCCCACACAACCCAGTCTTCCCACACCATCCCAATGAAGCACTCACACACACACACACACACAACCCCCCCCCCACCACGGATTGCTGCTGCTGACATTTTAATTTTCCCTGAGAAAGTCGACGAACGGCTGCCACCTTCGAGAGAACCCTAGCATAGACCCTCTTAAGGCAGACTTTATTTTCTCGAGGCTGAGAAACCCAGCCATGTCGGTAACCCAAGTCTCTACACTTGGGAGCTTTGAGTCCCTCCACATTAATAAAATCCGTCTCCAGGCTACTAGGGAGGCAAAGGCCTTGTCAGCCTCTTTCGCCCCCTGAACTCCCGGGTCTTCTGACACTCCAAAGATCGCTATCTCTGGACTCGGCACCACTCGTGTGTTAAGCACCTTGGACATTGCCCTCGCGAACCCTTGCCAGAACACTCTAAGCTCCGGGCATGCGCAAAACATGTGGACATGGTTTGCAGGGCTGCCCTTGCACCTCATACAACTGTCTTCTACTCCAAAAAACTTGCTCATTCTCCCTGCCGTCATGCATGCTCGGTGGACGACCTTAAATTGAATTAGACTGAGCCTGGCACATGATGAGGAGGAATTAACCCTGCCCAGGACCTTTGCCCACAGACCCGCTTCCAACTCCTCACCTAGCTCCTCCTCCCACTTGACCTTGGGCTTCTCCACCGGAGCTTCCTCCGCCTCCTGTAGTTCCTGGTAGATATCCGACACCCTTCCCACCCCCACCCAGGTGCCGAAGACCACCCTGTCTTGTATCCTCAGTGGCGGCAGCGTCGGAAAGGTCACTACCTGTTTTTTCAGGAAGGCTCACACTTGCAGATATTTCCCTTTGTCATCATTAACACATACAGTCCCCTCCCCCCTAATGTTCGATGTAATCCAATTCACGAAAGTGCATAATCAATAATGCCCATGAATTGTAGAACCCCTCCATCCTTTTCCTCAGTTCAAATTTGACGTTCTCAAGAGACAAGAATTCCAGCAGGTCCCCCCGCACGCCAGGGCACAGGGTGGAGAGGTTGATCTCTACCCCAACAGGATCCACCTTCGGGCGATCAACAAGGTGAAGGCTACAACATCTGCCTCCACACCCATTTCCAATCTCAGTTCTTTAGTTAATTGTAAAAGACAAAAGTGCTTTTCTTGGGATGTGGTGAATATTTTGCCCCAAATACCAACACATCCCTAGCTACTGATTCCATCCCCATCCTTGGTCACTGCTTCAGGCTTAACAGACTGTCCACAACAATTGAACCCTGAACTGAGCTTCCAAACACATGTCCTCTCCATTGCAAAATCCACCCAATTCCACCTCTGTAATTGCACTTCTCGGTCCTGCATCAGCCACCCACCTTCCACTCTCCATGAACCTGAGCTCATCCAAAGTTACTACCTGTATCCGAACTCACACAAGGTCCCGTTCACTCATCAGTTTTGAGCTCAATGATGTAACCCCCCCACCATGTACTCCATGAACTCTTATCAGCTCCTTCATCACTGCTGACATCTTCAGCGGCCTCGGGCTCGACTGGTCCAAGCTCGGCTCAATACCCATGTTAAAATCTCTCCCCATGAACAATACCACTGGTGTGAGTCCAAGTCTTGAATCCTCCCCAGCACCCACCACAAAGTCTACATCATCCCAATTTGGGGCATAAACATTTACCAGGACCACTGGCATCCCCTCCAGCTTTCCACTCACCGTTACGATCTTCCCACCACCCTGAGTCTCCGCCACAATATGCTCCACTTCAAATGCCACCCACTTATTCACCAATACCTCGTCTTCATATCCAGTCCCGAGTGGAACACCTGCCCCACCCATCCTTCCCTCAACCTTGCCTGGTCCAGTCTTTAAGTGCTTCGCCTGTAAAAAGGCCACATCCGCCTTCAGACTCCTCAGGTGCACGAACACACTTGACCGTTTGACCGAGCCTTTCAGTCCCCTCACGTTCCACGTGACCAGCCTAGTCTGGCGGGCACACTGCCTCCTCCCCTGCCGATCAGCCATACACCTTTTTGGGCAAGCCCCCGGCCCTGTCACGCGAGTCTCCCGGCCCACCCCGGATGTAAACCGTCCTTTTCCAACTGCGCCATATCAGCCACACCTTTGTCAGCAACCCTCTCCAGCAGCCCCCACAACAAAACATCAACCCCATTTCCCCCCAAGCCTACCTCCTTTCAACCCCCCACTTCTCCCCTGTTAACTAGGCTGTCTAAGTAGCATGGCGGTTCCGCCCAAGGCCTCCAACCTCCCTCCACCCCCAATCCGACTCCCCTCCCGTCCCATCCATACCCCTGAACAGCAGCAAAAGGTGCACTCAACCTCGACTTTGCCCCATGCACAGCCTGCCCACCAATCACACTGCCATCAAACAAAGGAAACACTTCAAAGGGAAAGAAAATTTAAATAAATAAACAAACAAACAAACAATCAGAGGCACTCCTCCAAAGTTCAATGTCCTCACTCTCTTCCCAGTCCATTGTCCCTCATGAACTCCCATCCTCACTACTTTCATGCTAGAATAGTACTCACGCTTCTGGAAAGTCACCCAGAGGCGGGCCGGGTACAGTACTCCAAACTTCACCCCTTTCTTAAAGAGGGCAGCCTTGACCCAGTTAAACCCAGCCCTCCGCATCACCAGTTCTGCTCCTAACATCCTGCTACACCCGAGTTCGTTCACAGGTGTACTTTCTCGTCTGCCTCTCCTACTCGAGGATCTTCTCCTTATCCAGAAAGTGGTGCAACTGCACCACCATCGCCTTTGGCGGCTCACCCGCTTGCGGCCTCATCAGCACCCTGTGCGCTCGGTCGACCTCCAGGAGGCGGTCAAAGCCCCCCACCCCCAACATTTTGGCCACATACGTGTCAGTTTCCGCGCCTTCAATGCCTTCGGGTATTCCCATGATCCTCAGGTTGTCTCTTCTGGAGCGATTCTCCACCTTCTCCTTCAGCCTTTTTTGGATCTCCTGCATCACCCCTACCTCAGCCCCCAAAGAGGCCAAATGCTCCTCTTGCTCCCCCATCGCCTTCTCCACTTTCTGAACCATCCAGCCCTGGGACTCCAGTCTCTGCTCCACTCTCTCAATCTCCGATTTAATCGGTTCCACCACTTTGGCCAGGTCTTCCAGGGCGTCCTTCTGCTGGCTGAACTTTTGTGTTCAGGAACTCCACTAGCTGCTCCATTGACCACTAGATGGGTAGGGCAGCTCCTTTGTCCTCTGCCATCTTATCCTGTGGCGCACCACGAAGACTATCGTGTTCCAGCAGCTCATTTCCTCTCATCCCACTCCAAGATCGTCGATCCATCCACCAGCCACACCAGAGAAGTAACACTTTCTGCAGGCAATCCTGCACCTTTTACTATCAAATATTTTGCACTTCGGACAGGGAAAAGATCAACACATACCGCCTTGAGCAAATGTGCAACCACTCACTCCATGGCCACCACCGGAAGTGTGACTTTTTACATAGGAGAAGCAGGGCAAGAAAGGGAGCAAGGTAATAGCAGGACAGGGGAGATGGAAGCAGGAAGTATTACTTGGGTGAACAGAAAAAGAGAGTGAGATTTTAAAAAAATTTTTGTCTCTCAATGAAAATCAGTAGTTAAAACTGGTCCTGGGTAGATAAAAGTATTGCAATGAATTTACAGCTCAACTAATTGAATCACTTGATACAAATACAGATAATGAGAGCATGTGATGTCTAAATTTAATTGAACAAAACTAAACATAATAGAGGTGGCACAGCATGTGATGTGTAGCAGCTGTAGCATGTGGAGCAGGTGTGTTATCCACAAAAACTACATTTGCAGTCAGCAGCTTGAGGAACTTTGGCTTACAACTGATGAGCTGGAGGCCACGCTTTGGATGCTGTAATGCACCAAGCAGACAGGAACGTTACCTGGCCATTTAGTTTTCCAGAAGGCAGACACACCCCTTCGGCTAGGGTGTTCTGATTTGGTCCGTGGTCAGTGACAGGAGAGTGTCACGGCAAGTGAGAGAGGTATGGAGACCCAGAAAGTAGAAGTGGAAGAGCCTCAATCCTTATAATTGTCCAGCAGGTCTGAGTTCTTGCAGCTTGTACAAACGTGAGGGGTTGCAGGGTAGATGAGCAAACTGACCATGACATCATGATTGCTGGATCACTACCTAAGCCATATGCAAATAAAATTATGAAATTGAATGCATGGCTCAAAGATTGGTGGAGAAAAAGAAATCATGGGACTCTGGCACTAGTACTGGGGAAAATGGGAGCTGTACTATTGAGATCTTCATCTGAACGGTGCAGGGAGCAACGTTATGTTGAGTCGTATAACTAAGTCAAAAGTGAGAGCTTCAAACAAAAAAGTGGGAGGGAAGTGATCACGATGGAAGATGTGGCAAATTAAAGAGAAATGCATGCAATCCAGTAGGACAACGATAAAGGAAATGATAATCAGAGTGTAGCAGGAAGGGACAGTGCACACAAACTTAAGATTGCAGATCATTAAGATTAAGATAAAACCAGAGATTTCAAGAATGGTAAAAAGACAGGAGTTAAAGGCTCTGTATGTGAATGTGTGCAAAAATTGTATCAAAAATGCATGATCATTTCAGAAGTATGTTTGCAAGGTGACCAAGGCTGGGATCTAAATATTCAATGAGATTTCACATTCCAAAAGGACAGGAAGGTAGGAAAAGGCAATGGGCAGCCCTGTTAATTAAGAATACGTCAGTAAAGCAGTGAGAGATTGTTAATTTAAGAGTTCAAGATGTAAAATCAATTTGATTACAAACAAGTAGCAAAGTTTCAAAATCTCCTGTGGAAATTATTTAAAGGGGCCCTCAACAGCAGCTACATTGCTCAATTGACTATACAGGAAGAAAAAAATGGGGGCTTGTAAGAAGGGTGCTGCAATAACCATGGCTGATTTTAATCTTCAAACAGATTGGATGAACCAGATTGGCAAAGGTAACCTGAAAGATGAGTTCAAAGACTGGACAGGAGTTAAAAGACTGCATTTGGGACATTTCTTTTTAAAAGTAGTATGTTCTTGTGGCGGCACGTGGTACAGTGGTTAGCACTGCTGCCTACGGTGCTGAGGACCCGGGTTCGAAAACCTGCCTTGGGTTACTGTGCATGTGGAGTTTGCACATTCTCCTCATGTCTACGTGGGTTTTACCCCCACAACCCAAAGTTGTACAGGTTCGGTGGATTGGCCAAGCTAAATTGCCCCTTAATTGGAAAAAAAATATTTGGGTGCACTAAATTTTTTTTTAAAGTAGTATGTTCTAGTGTAAACCAGCAAGCAAACTATTTTAGAGTAATGAGACAGGATTAATTAATGACGTCACTGTAAAGAAGCCTTTTGGTAACGATGATCATAACATAACAGAATCTCAAGTCCGAGGGCAAGAAGTGTGAGTCTAAGACGAGAGACTTGTACTTAAATAATAGCAATTGCAAGGGTATGAAGAAAGAGTTGGCAAAAGCAACAGTGAAAACATGTCAAGAGGTAGGACATTGGCAGGCATTTAAGGATACATCGCATATTCCATTGTGAAAGAACAACTCTATAAGACGAATGCATCATTTGTGGCTACCTAAGGAAGTTAAGGGCAGCATTAAATTGAAAGAATAAACATACAATATTGCAAAGATTAACATTTGAGTTAGAAGGTTGGACAAATTATTGACAGTGGCAAAGAATAATTGTTTTTAAAAATAGGGAAAATTATGAGATAAAGCTAGCTGGAAATATAAAAACAGATAGTAAGAGCTTCTACAAGTATTTAAAAAGGAAAATAATAAATAAAATGAGCATTGGTCCCTCAGAGGTTAAGATAGGAGAATTAGTAACGAGAAACAAGGAAATGGTGGAATTTCTGAACAGCTGTTTTGTGTCTGTCTTCATTGCAGAAAACAAAAATCCCAAGAATAGTAGAAAATCAAAAGGTAAAAGGGAGGGAGGAACTGAAAACAATCGCCAGGGAAAAAGCAATAGGAAAACTATTAGAACTAAAGATTGAAAAGTCCACTGGACCAGTAGCTTTCCTCCTTTAGAAGAGCTGTCCAATCTTCTGACCTAATACAAATTTTTCTAGTATTATATATTAGACACCAGTGGGATACCAGAACTTGAGGAGAATCAGGGTGCAGTGGTGAGTGTAGTGGTCATCAATAAGGAGAAGGGTCTGGAAAACTGAAAGATCTGAAGGTGGATAACTCACCTGGACCAGATGGACAACACCTCAGGGTTCTAAAGGAGCTAGCTGAGGAGATTGTGGAGGCATTGGTGTTGTTCTTTCAAGAATCACTGGAGGCAAGGAAGGTCCCAGAGGACTGGAAAAGGCTAATGTAACACCCCTGTTTAAGAAGGAAGGGAGGCAGAAGATGGGAAATTACAGGCCGGTTAGCCTGACTTCGGTCATTGGTAAGATTTTAGAGTCTGTTATTAAAGATAAGATTACGGAGTACTTGAAAGTGCATGATAAAATAGGACTGAGTCAGCACATCTTCATCAAGGAGAGGTCATGTCTAACAAATCTGTTAAGAGTTCTTTGAGGAGGTAATAAGGAAGTTAGACAAAGGCAAACCTGGAGACGTGATCTATTTAGATTTCCAGAAGGCGTTTGACAAGGTGCCATATAGGAGGCTGCTAAATAAGTTAAGAGCCGATGGTGTTAAGGGTAAGATACTGCCATGGATAGAGGATTGGCAGAAGGCAGAGTGGGGAGAAAGGGTTTTTTTTCCAGGATGGCAGG
The DNA here is from genome assembly GCF_902713615.1 of Scyliorhinus canicula. Classification (NCBI taxonomy): domain Eukaryota; kingdom Metazoa; phylum Chordata; class Chondrichthyes; order Carcharhiniformes; family Scyliorhinidae; genus Scyliorhinus; species Scyliorhinus canicula. Next base: position 78,701,094 of record NC_052155.1, on the reverse strand, counting down.
CGGGGACTAGTGGTGTGCCTCAGGGGTTGGTGTTAACGATTTGGAAGAAGGAACTGAGGGCACTATTGCTCAGTATGCAGCTGATACAGAGATATTCAGAGGGACAGGTAGGATTGAGGAAGCAGCAGGACTGCAGGAGGGCTTGGACAGGCTAGGAGAGTGGGCAAAGAAGTGGCAGATGGAATACAATGTGGCAAAGTGTGAAGTTATGCAGTTTGGTAGGAAGAATGGAGGCATAGAATACTTTCTAAATGGGGAAATGCTCAGGAAATCAGAAGCACAAAGGGACTTAGGAGTCCTCGTTCAAGGTTCAAGGTTCTCTTAAGGTTAACGTGAAGATTCAGTCGGCAGCTGGAAAGGCAAATGCAACGTCAGCATTCATATCGAGAGGGCGAGAATGAAGGGCAGGGTATATTTATGAGCCTGTATAAAGCTCTGCTCAGACCCCATTTGGAGTATAGTGAGCAGTTTTGGGCCACATATCTAAGGAAGGATGTGCTAGCCTTGGAAAGGGTCCAGAAGAGGTTCACAAGAATGATCCCTCGAATAAAGAGCTTGTCATATGAAGAGCGGTTGAGGACTCTGGGTCTGTACTCATTGGAGTTTAAAAGTTATGGGGGGAATCTTATTCAAACTTACAGGATACTGAGAAGCCTAGATAGAGTGGATGTGGAGAGGATGTTTCCAGACTGAAGAAACGATTCTTTAAAACTGAGATGAGGTGGAATTTCTTGGCCAGAGGATGGTGAATCTGTGGAACTCATTGCCACAGAAGGTTGTGGAGGCCAAATCAATATCCTTTTCCAACATAGCTCCGTATACCACTGACACTGTCCCCTTCTCCAGTCCCCTTGCCGCCAGCACCTCCTCCAACAACGTGGAGGCCGGTTCCTCCAGGAACACTCCGTACTTTTATACTATATTTCCCATGCAATAAACACCAACATTGCATTTGCCTTCCTAATCACTTGCTGTACCTGCATATTAACCTTTTGTGATTGATGTATCAGGACACTCATTTGTTTATGTTAACATGCGGGCTAATGTCTGGGCATGGTGGGAGGATGGGATCGTTGTTACTGTTATGGGGTTTGAGATATTTGTTGTTGGTTATTGATTGTTGTTGGGTATAAATTTGGGAGAAAAATTGTGAAAAATGAGAATAAAAATATATTTTTTTTAAAGTAGGGAGTGCTGTTACAAATGCACAGGACATTGGTGAGATAATCCTGAAGTACAGTGCAGAGTTTTAGTCTCCTTACTTAAGGAATGATTTAATTGAATTAGCTGTTCAAAGAAGATGTACTCGACTGATTCCACAGGTAAGGGGGTTAGCTTATGAGGAAAGGTTGAACTTTTTGGGCCGATATTCGCATTTGAATTTAGAAGAATGAGAAGGTAAAACTTGGAAGGGTGGATGCTGAGAGGATTATTCCCTTTGTAAGGGAGTCAAGAACTAGGGTTCACAGTTTCAACATTAATGGTCTCCCATGCTTTCTCTCAGAGCAGGATCACTTTTAGAAAATCTGCATATTAAAGCGAGACAGCTAGTCTCACTTGAATGTACAGATTTCCGAGACATGGGATCTATCCCCTTCAAACTGTCCAGTACTGGTCTCCACAAATGGGGACCAGACTGAACGGCACTCATGGGGGTCTCCCAGGAGATCAGTGGCACTGCCAAGGTGCCCAGGTGGCACTGCCAGGGTGGCATTTTATGAACGGTGGCAACCGGCCGGGGGATCCTCCCATAGTGCGCTGGGGCGGGGCGGGGGGGGTCACTTCGGGGGCTCCAGAAATCGGGATGCCATTTTTAAATGGCATCCCGATCTCTCACTACACTGAGGAGTTCCAGTGAGCTCAGCCGTTTTACAGTACCATTTTACAGCGCCGCAAGTGCCGGGAAACACACGGCTAAATGCGTTCGCTAATAGGACTTGGTTCCCATCTAGTTAAATCCCGCCCCAAGTACGTTGCCAAGTGAAAATCCGTTTCAGTTAACTGCCAAAAGTTCCCTTCACCGCTTAGTTATTTGGACCTGCATTTATAGATAAGACATTATTCTCTAAAAAAAATGCAAGAGACTGTTATGTTTCTTAAATGAATGCTAGAAGTCGTTCAGTAGTTGAAGGATGGTTTATTGTGCTCCACAATAAATGACTTCGTTAGCTTGTATTTACAGAATAGCACTTGTAAAGATACTGCTTTTCTATGCTCTGCAACTAGGCCTGACCACACTCGCAGCCCTGAGCTCAGCTTCCGTCCCTGTGCTGCTCCACCGTCTCTCCAGCCAAAGTGAGCAAGGGAGGGCCTTCAGCGTCACTCTTATATGTCCCCTTGCTGCCCCCTGATGGTACTTCCATTTCTCATCAGCCCCTTCTGTACACACTCAGGCGAGGATCACTACAGAGACAATGGTTTCTCTCCCATTACTCTTTTTGGCAGGAGACCAAGATTGTAGAAAAGCAAACAAAAAGGACTGGAGTCAATGAAGAAAGTATTTTGTATTGTCCCATTCTCTATTTGTCTATTGATGTAGATCCTGAAGTAAACAGCCAGTGTCTGTTAGACTACCTTCCCGTCATGGAAGGATAGAACAATATCAGGTTCCAGAACTTTTAAATGTTTTGTGAATTCAATTCTGTTGATCTTTTATCTGAATTTCTTTCTAGATTTGTGGACTTTGCATCACAATTAATTGGGATAAACAAGAGGTGGAAAACATTTTTCTGTCGACACATATTAAACTGTAACTAAATATTAGAAAAACTACTGTTTCCTACCCTCATAAATCATCTAACCCCAAGTCAAAATACTTAGCAAATATGTTAATTTACGTAAATGTAATATACTGAAAAGAAACTGCTGTGATACCTCATGCAAACACTTCAAGTGAAGACTAAGGGGGGCCTGTCTGAGCTATTATGAAAACCATAGATAGGTAGAGAGGAAGAAACTTTTCCCCTTATTTGGGAGGTCAATAACCAGGGGGCATAGATTTAAGATAATACAGCAGATTTAGAGGCGATCTTAGGGGAAACTTTTTCACCCAGAGGGTGATAGGATTCTGGAATTCATTGCCTGAAAGGGTGGTAGAGGCAGGAACCTTCACATTTAAGAAGCATTTTGACGAACACTTGAAGCATCATAGCATACAAGGCTATGGATCAAGTGCTGGAAAATGGAATTAGGATAGGTGCTGGGCGGCTGGCATAGACATAGAATCATAGAATTTACAGTGCAGAAGGAGGCCATTAGGCCCATCGGGTCTGCACTGGCCTTTGTAAGAGCACCCCACTTAAGCCAAACATGATAGACCAAAGGACCTCGTTCCGTGCAGTAAAACTGCGTGACTATGAGTTAGCATAAAAAACCTTCTTTAAAAGGGCCTTATTAAAAAAATATCTTCCCTTCTAGTTTCACTGGTTTCAAATCACTATATATGTTGTAAAAGAGGACTCATGAAACTATATTGACTATAAGATGCTGCCATGTTATCAAACAGCAAATCCAGAACACTCTTTAAACCAGCAGCAGCTCATAGAAACTGACCATTTGCTACATGCGTTAACCAAACAGTATTATTTTTCTAAGCGTTTAGAAACTTCAATCTGTTTGCTGATTTAAATTGCAGCAGTTCAGAATCTTGATCTCTTCATGCAAGCAGCATCTTATTTGTAAGCAATCATAAACAGTTAACAAGGAAAGAACAAACAAAATGTATAACTGTTATTGCACTTAAGGTTTAATTAATAAAGCAGAGAAGTACTGTACCTGGATCAATGAGAACTTCCTGTGCCCCTAGAAGTGGGAACAAACAATTGTCTTTCACTCCCTTTGCACACACTCATTTTTTAAAAATCAGCATTGTCATTTAATCTATTCAATGCATTAGAATGCAAGCTCTTCAAATAAACTCTCTCCGCCCCTCCTCTATCACTCCTAATTATATACTGTCATCAATGTTCAAAAATCTAAATATCCTCATCTTGTTGGAGCACAGAATTGCAAACATTCGTTTTTCTATTAAATGCAGCAAGATTTCAATGGAATTACATTTACCACCATGTTTGATCATTCTCCAGCCTCTTTCGCCTTTATCCAAATGTAACACAATGCAATATATGCACATACAAAAATATTGTGCAGGACGTAGGCTTGAAACGAAGCCCAAGTGAAAAGCAGAGTGGTACTGTATCCCAATTCTCTCTGGCTAAGTGAACTGCATTCAGATCAAATATAAAGTGGCTTGGATGATCTCAAATCAGCTCCAACTGAACAAGATCCACTGCATAAATTACATGATTCACAAATTGGTAATCTTAGTCAAAAGCCAAAACAATGCCAGTTGTGGCAAGTAGGAAAGTAGAGCATGCTCTACATAAATTGAGATTATTGATTCAGCACAAAGGGATTTGTTTTCAGCTCCAGATCATGCAAATGCTTGGTGGATGCTCAAGTGGAACCAGTGTATCCACATAACATAAATATTTGCAAAAGCAAAAATGAAATGTACAGAAATTGTAGAAACTTAGGTTAAGCAGCGCCTGTGGAGAAGGAAAGTTAGGATTAATATTTCAAGTTGTTTTTTCATCAAAATCCACTGTTATCAAGTTCAGCAAAAACCAGCAGAGAAGGATATCTCACAATTTAAACAAGGAATAACGGAAATCTTGAAGACATTTAGCTTATTTCTTTCCTTAAAAGAGGCAAATAGGTAATTCATCTTGCAGAAATTCTTCAAATTAAAATATACTCTTAGATAGAATGACAAGGGGGAAACAGCAGGCAACAGGCCCTCGATTAACCATGGAACAGCACGGCAACAAGTAGACGAGGCCAGCATACAAGAGGCAGCAAACCCCAGCCAGATATTCAAGGAGTGTGGGAGGAGTTGCGGCCCAGTATGAGAGTGGGAGGCCATGCAAAAGGCAAAGGCCAAAAGCATTAAAATTTACTTATTGTACCTGCACACAAACGGCAATAATTGAAGGCCGAGCAAACTGTAAAAATGGAAAAACTGTTATTTTCATGGCAGGTGGACTTGGGTGATTCACACCATATCGTTGGAAGATTTGCAACTACACTGGCAGGCAAGTTTCCGTCCTCCCAAGTTTCCCTTGTAAATATACTAAAATTTCTCCATTATAAAAGGTTGCCACAAAAACATTAACCAAATGGTGACTTCCAAAAGGCAGCAACTTGCAAATAAAAAAAAATACGCAGAATCCACTCAAGTAATCTGAACATTTTCTAAAAATGAATAATGAGGGAAAAAGATTTAAAAGTTTAATTTCTATCAATCTGCCCTTATCCACAATACTTTTTGTAAACCAACATGCTTTCATCGGAACCCAAGTATTTTACTTTTCCCCCCAAAACATAAAAACTATGAGTAAATCTGGGACAAAGGAGTTTTTTTTTTTTACTTCTTTCATGGGGTAGGGGCATCACTTGCAAGGCCAGCATTTGTTGCCCTTGAACTGAGTGACGCACTGGGCCATTTCAGAGGGGGGCAGTTAAGAGGGCATTGCAGTGGGTCTGGAGTCACATGTAGGCCAGACCAGGCAAGGATAGCAGATGTCCTTCCCTGAAGGGCATTAGTGAACCTGGTCGGTTTTTACTACATTCCATGATAATTTAATGGCCACTAAGACTAGCTTTGTACTCCAGATTTAATAACGTAGTTCAAATTGTTGGGATTTGAACACATGTCCCTTGAGCATGAGCCTGAGCCACTGACCCAGTGGCATTACCCCATTGCCAACATCTCCCCTTAACTGTTGATAACCCCAGGGAGCAACAAAAGAAACGACAACCAAACTAAAATTTGAAATCCACTTTGTACACAATGAACACGTTCCAGTACTCCAACAAATATCCATAGGGGAAAAATTGAGTTCTCGAATAATTCTGGGAACTTGCTACAGATGGTTCAAGTTTGAATAACCCATCTCATATTAATTTTACATCCGATAGTGCACAACTGTCAGCAGTCAACTCTGACCAGTGCATGGAGTTTAAGGCTACTCCATTGGTGTCTGTATCATAATACCATCCGTAATTGAGCATCAAGTTCTCTCACCTATTGCTGGTCCACAGGAGGCACTGGTTGTCTTCCTATATCAGAGGCCACGCTGTTCAACAATGTCTCATGCACTTATTTCTGCAAGAGTTTCATCCTTTGGTGCTCAGAAGTTCCGCCACATGAGCAGGTATTGTGAGAGGTAATATTTTACCTTTATTCCCCAGTTCTGAATTGTATTATGACTTAATCTGTGTGTATTTTCCAAGACTGAATGGATGTAGGTTTTATACAGTTCAATGGAGGTTCTAGGGTTAACTGTGCTTCTTTCACAGGGGACTCAATTAGGCTATTGACTGTTAAATTCCCTACAAAGTTCCTTCCTTTCCAATTCAAGGATTATAATATTCCAGTGAGGACGAGGAGGACGAGGAGGACGAGGAGGACGAGGAGGACGAGGAGGACGAGGAGGACGAGGAGGAGGTTTCCCGTACCAGCCTCCCCAAAAAGGAGCCGGAAGGTGGCGACTAGGGCCTTTTCACAGTAACTTCATTTGAAGCCTACTTGCGACAATAAGCAATTTTCATTTCATACCTCCCACAATTGTTTAAACACAGGCACAAACAAAAGCATTGAAGCATGCTTCCTTGTTTACCATTATTTGTTGCACCGGTAGTTAGGAACGGATGCATGGAGCACATTACAAATAGAGGAACATAACAGGGAGAAAAAAAGAGGGGGATGTAACAGAAACTAGATTTGGTAAAATGGGACTAAACCCAAGTTTCGTATCTTCTAAATTCACTAGTTTTCTCTCTATACTATATCTGTTCTACTCAAGTTGTTTAGACTCCTCTCTGGAGTGCACGACCACAGACTACACGGCCTTCAAACAACACATCCAAGTGGCTATTTTACAGATGCGAATACGGTCTGCCCATTGAAGTTATGAGAGCAGACAATTATTGCATCCTCAAATTATATCCACATATACATTCTTCCTGAAGTAATTAGTGGTTAGCTGTCAAGAGAAGAAACCTTGGTCTATTATCTCCTCCTAATTCTAGGATTGGGATCCAAATGCAGTAACTGAAACACCACCACTCACAGATCGTATTATTCAGAACAGATTATAATCAGGGACCTGGGTCTGATCAGCTCAGTTATTCAATGGCTAAACTCACTGAAACACAAACAACACAGAATATTTAAGGCAAGAGAGAAGGTGCGCACACATAATTCTTTAGCAAATACAATTATATTCATGTACCATTTTCTATATTTCTTCCTAAATTACATTGTTCACTACTTGAAATAAAGTCTTCTATTGATCCTGCATTGGCATGCAACTACTTTCCTGAGATAGCATGGATGAATAAGCCAAATTGTGCAAGTTCTTTCATTGAAGAATTGTTATACTCCAATGCATTTGCCAAATGCAAATGCTTCACTTGCTTTGCCACACATTGAACCACAAGATAAAGTGACTTCTTGTGTGAACTATATGAGTACTTGTTTGATATGAGCCTCAGAACAAGAGTATAAAAGCATACATAATGTCTGTCTGATCTTATGACTATATATGGAATTAGGACTGTATATGGAACCAAAACATTATGTTAACAAGAACAGAATTAACCTTATTCTGTTTAATTTCTTTATGGAAACTTAACAATTGACAATAAAGTTTTCAGATCAGACAGTAAAAAGGAATTGGAATGCATTGGAATACAGTAATTATGTAAATGCTTTATGTATAAAAAATATCACAAGCATTGCACATTATAATAAATGCTATTCATTAATTTCAAGAAACATAAAAGATATTTGCCAACTAGAAAATACTGCTTGCTTACCATGCCGATGTCGCTTGCCAGCTTCAGATGGTAAACACACACTAGAAGCTCTGCGAATTGACGGTTTTGACCCAGTGCCACTTGGATAATGGTAGATCACAGAGGATGAACACAAACCCTCCAGTGCAGCTAAACAACAAAGAAATCTTTCTTAGTTTGAGGCGAGACCACAAAATCCAAACAGATGGATGCCATTTGTATGCAATATACCTGCCTGAACAAGGATATTAGGCACAATAAACAACCGATTAACATATCAGATAGAAAACAGTGCTGCAGAATATCAAGCAAATTTCACCCCTAGAAAGAAAGATATTTTGAAACTGAATTCAGCTTTTCACACACATTGCATCAGATAAAGCAACCAAAATATCAATTTAATCAACAAACAAACTACCTCTCATCCTCAGTGATTTCAACCGCCATCTGAACTATCTTCCTTCCAAGTTCACTCACCTCTTAACCACCCAAAATATTTTCCTCCATGCAAACTCAAGCCATATTCATAACTACTCCCTTGATCTTGCAATTTCTCATGGTCTCACTACTCCCATAATTTCTATCACAGATCAGGCCATCTTTGCTTACATCTTTGTATCATACACCATCCACATCCTTCGCCTGCTCTCCTCCTCCCTCCCATGTCCCAACTTTACCGCCTTCTGCATCCGTCCTTGGAAAAAATCATCTTCTAAAAGCTAAATTAAATTGCAACCGCCCATTCAAAATCTCAACTATCTAGCCAATGGCCTTCCATTCGCCGCAACATTTCTGCAACTCTTGATTTACTCAACAGTGCCTTCACCTCCACCTTTGATATCCTCGCCCCCAGTAAGATCATTATACTCTCCTTCTGCCTGGTTGATCCGCCTCATACAGCCCTCATCTCCACTTTTAAGTCCAAGGGTTACAGACTTGAAATGAATGATATGGCACACAAGTGACTTAGCCGTTACCACCATATCTTATTGGACCACATAAAACATTACCGGGTCCTAATTCTCATCTGCTACAACTGCTCACTATTCCAAGATCATCCTGGAATAATCCCAGTTTATTTTTTCAATGTAGACCATCTTCTTAAATCACTCTCCCAGCCCCTTCCACCTTCAACAAATGGTTCATAGGACAACTCTCACATAGTTCTACTCTTACTTACCTAATCGGAGAATTTACAGTACAGGCAGCCATTCAGCCCATTGTTGCCACTTCGGCCTGGAGACGCCAATAATGTTGCTCTTTTTAACTGGATCCTAATATGACAGTTATTAATGATGATTGCTTTTCAGAGTCGCCAGGTATCAAATGATACCACCACAAGGTTTAGCCGGATATCGATCAAAGACCCAACAACCAGTTAGTTAGTTCAAGTTCAATGATAGTTTATTTACACAAGAATTACTTCGACATGCAACATAAAACACTACAAGCTAAATTACACCTAACACTACAACAACCTGTACTTAACTTCAGGCACCCGTCTTTATGCAGAGGAACAAGGCCTGTGTTCCTATCTTGCGTGGCTGGGTCTGGAGAAGTGACTTTGTTTCTGCTGGGCTCATCCGTCTGGTAGCGATCGTTGGTCTTGAACTTGCTTCTGGTCGTGGTGCTGCAATTGGTTTTGGGCACAAGCCGGGGCAAAGAGAGTGTCGATGCGCCGGGGCCGAAAGAGACTGAGCACATGGCAGTGTGTCTCTTTTTATCCTCCGTAGGTTTTGCACTCTTTTGGGCGGTCCTTAGCTTTGGACCCAATAATTCGGCAGGCTCTGATTATTGCCTTCAATTTTAGGCAATAAAGGGGCGGGTGCCTTGATGGCTGGGCGTGTCCTGAGCGGTCATTTACCTTGGCTGTTTGGGCTTCCTGGGTGAAGGGAGTGGCGCCGATAAGTCTGCATCTGTATCTGATACCCGAGTACAAGTCTTTGGTTCTGGGGAAATGGGCCATTAGAACGCAAATTGGCTGGGGGTTTCGATCGTGTCTGGTTATCTAGTGACAAGTATACACTTAAGTTCCAAGTTCGTCTGGATCCTGCATTGGCCATATTTCCATGATTCTTTGCAAGTGACCATGTTTCGCTTTGTAAGTGGCCATCCCAGATGGCTACATCCCGTCCTTTTGATCCTTAACGCGAAGCGTGGTGGATCACACTACTGATCCCTCGTCTTTGGTGTGCCGGTTACCCTTGGTCAAGGACAGGTTCTACACTTCTCTTTCCTATGTTTTTGGAGCCTTTACCTAGGTTTTTAATACATCACACATTCATAAATTCTAAGGGGCCACTATAAACATTTAATCATACATTTCAATTATCTACACAAGGGAACCTCTACCTGTCATTACCTAAGGTACACTCATGCTGCTGGAAAATATCAAACAGAACTTATAATACAGTACAAAAATTTTAAACAACAAAAGCAGCATCACATCTCTACTTGATCCATTACCATCATAGAAAAATACAATCTTAATTTTGTCAGAAAAAAGGTTTAAAAGGTTTGTGGGGTTTGGTGGATTCCAAGTTAAGGAGCTCGGAGTGTATATATCGGGGAATGGGAGGCTCTCATTCGCCATTTTCAGAGTCTAAGTGTCTGAACGACACTTGCTATTACCAAAAGGGCTTCTACTGTGTAGGAAAGGGAATACCATTTTACAATGTTTTCGCACCATGTGGGGGTATCAGTGTGTATCTCTATGTGTGGTGTGGTGTCCGGGCTAGGGGTATCATGTTGTGTGGTCATGTTCGGGGCCGGTGTGGTGCAGGATACAAAAGCTTATAACGCGCGCAGTTGTAGGGATCCAATGATGATCATAATGGAGGTCATCAGTTCTGTCTTCATCTTCTTGTCTTTTTGTTCTTCGTATATTCCTGGGGGTGCAAGCATAATATCTGTTATTACCCTTGGTTAATATCTCGTTTTGTTTGTCTTTCTCTTCTGAACTTCAATTACCCATTAGAATCGTCACCATGTGTGACTCCCTCATTTTCTTTTAAGACATCTGAAAAAAAGATTCTGTTTAAGTGCAAGGAATCCCGCAGCCTGTCGATGCGGTGAGTGGGCGGACAATTTCTCCATCCAGAGTCCAAAGGTAGTTCACGTATAGCAGCAAATGTGTAACATCCAAGTGTGTCAAACATGTAAAAAGCAGTTGGGGTAGCTACCAAAGAGTCGCAGAAGGTAAAGAGTTGAGTGTTCAGGCTGTGGCAAAAGGCATTCTTTAAACCACACGCAAAAAGAAGAGATAAGGGGAAACAAAGGCCTGCCAAGGACAGTAAGGAGTGTTAAGAACTTTTCCAAATTACTCGCAATGACGGGAGCATGGGGTGCGTGTGAGTTGCGGCAGGGCAAGAATGGGTGGACTTCCTCAGGTAGGGCGGTGATCAGTGCCATTGCTCCACTACCCGAGCTTGGCTGACTGAATACATTGGGGGTCCTCAGGCAGGGTGGGGATTAGTGCTGTTACTCCACTACCTGGGTGACCTTACATGAGCGGAAAGAATTTGAAACATATGGACTCCGACAATGTGGAGAAGAGAAATCATGACTGCATAAAGAAATGGGCGACATTAATTAAAACACGTGAGACCGGAAGAATAAACGGCATCAAGAAATTCCATGTCGAAGTGACATTAACTAAAACCATGTTAAGCTTCCTGATGGCAGGCTCCATCAGGAAAGAGGACACCGCAAATCTCAGTCGGTTCCTTTTTCTCATCGTCTGGACACCTCAGGGTTCAGTATGAAAAAGCATCGCGAAAAGGTTACCGTAACGGGAGTCAGACTCTGAGTCATCACCATCTCCCGGTTGCCAAACCAGTATCTGGCATTTTCGTGCCACGTGGGCCGTTGTGGGATCCAAATCATTGTTCCTTATCAATCGATACGAGTTCTCGTGGTGGGCCAATGGGGAATTCTTTGGTCACGAGGGTCGGTAGCTGCAAATGGCAAATTTCTCTCGTCAGGCGGTGGCTCTGGCTGTGGCAATAAAAGGGGGAATAGGGGGCCAAACATGTCTTGGTCGTGGTTGCAGGGGCTGGAGCGACTGGAGCCTGGGCGGTTGTGCCATTGGTCGTTGATTTCCAATACGTCTGGAGTGCTGTTGCTAGCGTCTGAATTAAGTTGAAGGTGGAAAGTCGTTCCTGTGGGCAGAGACACTGTCGGGTCTGTGGACGTGCTGTCCTGGCTGGGGGAGAGTTGGTCTAGGTTGTCGGTGGGCGGGGCGTACTCGTCTGCCATTGCCAGGGAGACGTGGTGTGAGTGGCTGCATTGGGTTCCATAAACTTTAAGCAAGTCGATATGGAACCAACCTGATTTTCCATTAGGGTACGTTATTTTGTATGCAGAGGGGCTCACTTTATCCAAAATGGAGTAGGGTTCTGCAAATTTAGGGGAGAGGAATGAACTTGGGTTGTATAGGGAAACCATCACTTGCTGACCGACTGTATACTCTACTGGGTGTACTGTTTTATCAAAGCAGGCCGTACTCTGCTTTTTCCTAGCGCCTAGTCGGACAGCTGCAGCGAGCTGGGCTGCTTTAATATTTTGTGACCTGTTGGTCTGCTTTTTCGTGGGTGAGGGCGGTGACTGTGGGGCTGACCAAATCATGTCCAAATAAATATTCCGTTCCTTTCATGGGTCTTCCGGTCATGAGGGTGTGGGGGGGTGAAGCCTGTGAAACTTGATCCTGTGTTCCTAATAAACATAAGGGAGAATGGGAGAACTGTGTCCCATGTGGTGTTATGCTGTTGCACCATTTTCCAAATAATTGCTTTCAGGGTCCGATTCATACATTCCACAATACCACTGGATTGGGGGTGATAAGCAATATGGAACTTCTGTTTTAAGCCAAAAATTGTCAGGACATTCTGCATAACTCTGCCTGTAAAATGAGAAACTTGGTCCGATTCAATGCTGCGGGGAGTCCCCAGCGTGTAAATATCTGCTGCGTTAAATCTTGGCTGTTGCCTTAGCCGTGTTTGTCCTGGAGGGAAATGCATCCACCCATTTTGTTAAGGTGTCGATCACTACCAACACATATTTAAAAACATTTTTTGCGCCGGGGGGGGGGGGGGCTTAATTGTCCTTTCCTGGAGTACCTTTCCGGATTATTCTGTGCGCAGAATTAAACAATTGTCAACATAATGCGTGACATCTGCTTTTAAATCAGGCCACCAGCATGAAGGTCTTAAGTGGGCAATGGTGGTTTCTATCCGCTGATGTCAGTGTCCATCATGAAATTGGTAAATTATCTTGTTCTTGTCCTGGGTGGGGACCACATAAATCCCATTCTTTAAAATTATTCCGTCCTGTATGTCGTAGGGGGCTGGGAAGGTACCGTCTAAAATTTGCCTAAGAGTGTCGTCTGCCTTTTGGGCCTGGGCTAAATCTTCGATATTTCTCTGTGAGACCTGGACTGCGTGTATCGGCTCACTCTCGGGGCGGGGGAGGGATCCTGCCTTTGCCAGTGCGTCTGCCTTTACGTTATTGGGTAGGGACGAACGATGATGGATTCTGACTTTATTATGCCATATCTGCGGTCTTTCGCTGTTTCAAGAATGTGCTTCAATAATGGGACTGAGGGTACGGGTTTACCGTCAGCGGATATAAATCCTCTAGATTCCCACAGGAATAAATCCTCTAGATTCTGTCAAACTGTTAGACATATAAACTGTCCGAATATATATCTGCGGGGATCGGGAAAGAATCTGGGTGCTGTACTAGATATGCAATTGCGGCTAATTTGGCTGCCTGCGATCCTAAGTGACCTGCCAATTTTAGCAATATCTCCTCTAATGCGTCCCTGCGCGTCTTCCACATAAATACCGCATCCTGTTATTCTTTTTCCATTATCAATGGTGGAGGAAACATTTACATAAATTTTTGAAGAGTTATCCGTGGTCAGGGAATGCTGAGCTTTACTACCAACACATGGGTGTAGTGACATTGGAATAAAGGGTCCTGTGTGGTGTCTGGCTGCAATAATCTGGCACTCGTGTGGGGTTCCTGCATACTGTAAATTATCCGCTAAAAATGTGTGGGTCTTTGTCCGTTTAACCCTGATGTCCCTTCCTTGTAGGAGCAGGGTCCAGCGAGCTCTAATCTGGCTAACTGAACCGTCTTTTACCTACCATCTAATAGTAGCTGCGTTGGGGTGTGCTCGGTTAAAATCGTTACGGATTTGAGGCTGGTGACATATGCGAAGTATTGAACTGCCCAAAAAACTACGAGCAAGTACCGTTCGCAGGTTGAAAATCCTTGCTCCACGGGATCCAAAACTTGTGAGGCATCGGCTACGGGTCCTAAACGATCATGTCTTTCTTGGAGTAGTACGGCCGATAGGGTTCGGTCAGTGATCGCAACTTCTATGGCGTAGGGAGTGTGACAGTCTGGAACTTGCAAAGCGGGGGCTGTACCTAGGCCATGTTTTAATGTATCAATGGCGTTCATGTGCTGTGGAAGCCATTCCCATGGGGCGTTCTTTGTAAGGAGTTCTGAAAGTGGGGCTGCCTTCGTGGCAAAACTATCTATATGGTTCCTACAATACCCAAATAATCCTAAAAATGACCGGAGTGCAGTGACATTGTGGGGCAGGGGCAATTTAACTATCAATTCAATCAATTTCTTTTCTATCTCTCTTTTTCCGTGTGTGATGATGGTGCCTAAGTAAAGGGCCTTTTCTTTTAGGATCTGGGCTTTTTTCGGGTTAACTTTACATCCAATTGAGTGTAGGAGACCTAGTAATTCGGAAATAAGCTTAACGTGCTCTCCTTTGTGTCAGTTTGTAGGAGCAAGTCATCCACATACTGAATGAGGCATTCAGGTTGGGAAAATTTGGATAGTCCGTTTGCCTATTGTCGGTGAAAAATGGAAGGAGAGTTGTAGAAACCTTGCGGAAGGCATGTCCATTATATTGCTGTCCTTGGAACGTGAAGGCGAATTTGTATTGGCAATTCTTATGTAAAGGAATGGACCAAAAACCATTGCTAATGTCCAGTACCGTAAAATACTTAGCATGTACTCCCTGCTTTAGCATTGTTTCGCGACTCGTGGCAATGGTGGGGGCTGCTAATGGGGTTACTTCATTAAGTTCTCTGTAATCTATGATTAGTCTCCATGAACCGTCTGGTTTTCTTATGGGCCAAACTGGGGCATTGCTTGTTGAGGCTACGGGCCGAATTATGCCTTGATCTAACAAGCTTTGTATTACTTTTGCAAACTTGCCCTCGGCTTGCTGTGGGAAACCGTATTGATTCTGGGGCTTGGGATCGGGACCTGTAATGGTGACTGTACCTGGAATTTTTCCGCAGTCGCGCTTGTGCTGGGCGAAAGTTGCTTTATGATTTCTTAGGACGTGTCCAACCGTTTTATCTGTGGTAATCGCTTGTGGGTCAAACCGATAATCTCCCACTGAGCTTATTCTGTGTTCGTAGTCTCTTAATGTGAGCGTGGCAGGGGCTCTTGCTGTTCTGGCCATTTTCCAAATACACTTATTGACGGAGTCAAAAAGAAGGTTTGTGAGCTCAAAGTCGATTCCTAAAATGTGCTCTGCTATATGAGGCAAATCCAAAAACAACAGGGTGCTTGGTCTTTATGTTCCAGAGTTGAATATCTACAGGGGCCGAAATGTATCCCTGCTGTACATGTCCTGTAAATCCAGTAAGAGTGATGGTGTCTGTGGTAGGCCATTGTCACGCTGAAACATTGTGGAGGAGTTTAAAGTGGTGCGGGACCCTCCTGTGTCCCAAAGGAACTCTACTGGATGTCCCCGGACTGTGCCTGTGACTACTGGTCTGCCTGATTTGTCCCAGAGTGTCGCAGACCCAAGTTGGGGAGTCCGAACACCGTCAAGCTGTGCTTTTGGTCGCGGCATTACCGGATCGGGCACTAATGCTGTGTATAGGCCTAACATTGTTCCTAGGTGGGGCATTCGATTTCGGGTTCCATTGCTGGTTCGGGGGGGGGGGGGGGGGGGGGGTTGCATTCGCGGGCGTAATGTCCCTGCTCTCCACAATTATAGCATCCTTGTGGTGCCTGTGCTCTGGGGTGCTGCCCTTAATTTTTACCCTCATTTACCCATGCGGGGTGCTGATGTGTCCTTACTGGGTTCATATTGGCTTCTACCTTCTCCTGATCTGCCTTTCTATGTAGGGATTGTTCCCAAACTCTGGAGGGTCTCTTTAAAACCCACACTTCATTATGTGTGGCGTCTGCAGGGTCGTAATTCACACAGGCTTTTTGACCTGCTTCTGTGGCGTGGGAGACTAAAGTGCGGGCCCGTTTGGTTGTGTTGTCGTTATCTAAGTGTGCGCGGACTAAATCCCCAAAGACCGCTTTAAAGTGTATCCAAAGGCATCCTGCATATGCAGTCGGATGCTCTCCCTTCTTTTGTCTACAACGCTTTACCTTCTACGGGGTCTCCTCTGTTGTAACCAATTGCGTCTAAAATAGCTGCCTTCATGTCCTGGAGGCTTCCTCCTCCTGCATTCTGTGGGTCTGGTAATGATGAGCTAACGGATGGGTCAAGGCTCATTACTATAAGGTTATTTTCCTCCGGTTCGTCCAGACCGTACATAACTGTCTGTTTTCTTACTCGCTCAAAGAAATGATGCGGGTCTGCTGTGGGTTGGAATTGTTCTATTTTGTTGCACGCATCTCTCAATTGTGTGACGGTTAGTGGGGTGGTGTACACAAAATCGGGCTCATCATCAATCGGTGACTTGAGCTGCGTGGTGACTGGATTCATAGAGTTGTGTGCTGCCTGTGCAGTCGGTGGTGCTGATTCTCAGTGTCTTCTACATATCTATGGACAGTTTCATTGAGTTCCTGCCAATCGGGGCCATTTTCCTGATCTAAATTTGGTCCAGAGGTGTCCCTGAATCTGTTTTGCACTGAGAGCAGTGACTGCAACTTCTCTATTTGTCGTCCACATTCGGCGTGATCTACTGAACTCTGCCTTTGTTCCGTTGTCAAACTATGGAGTGCTCGTAAAGCTGCCTTCAAATCTGCGCATTGTTTCTTTAACTGTTCTACCTGTTGTTCCGTCTCTTCTCAGACCAAAACTGCGCGTTGAGTATCATGGCCTTATCGTATTGTGTCTGAAAGCTTCTAGGTGAACCATACAAGATTGGTGTGCCCGTTTGACATCAGCCATCTCCTTGTCTTTAGCTGCTAGCTGCTCTCGGAGTTGCTCATTAACTTTCTCACATTCACTAACATTTCCCTCCCTCTTCTCTTTCTCTACAAGCGGTCTGCGGAGCGTCCTCACGACTTCCTCTGTGCCTCGCAATTGTGCCTTACAGGACATGATTGCCATTGGCTTACGAACTTTTCCTACATTCTTTTTATGCGTCTCGGTTAGGTTATCCCTCCAGGATTGTCCTATACTGCCTGGACCCGACTCTTCATTCAAACAAAACTCAGGCCAAAAGGGCCATCCTTTCCCCTTTAAATACTTCCTCACCTCTTCTTCCCATTATGGGGCATTGCTCTGCTCTACTGGTCGCTACGACCTCGGTTTCCTGCGGATTCATTAGGCGTTCCATTGCCTTTGCTGCCATTGTTACTACTATCTCTTTTCCGACCATAATCTCGGTTTCTCTACCGTACATTTGGGACAGGGGGAATAAGGCGGTGATTCGAACAATGGGTATGGCCTAAGCTATTTTCCGGTTCACATTACTCCAGATAGTTTTATACAACAAAATCTAACGAGGTTACCTTATATCCCTGTTAGTACACATGCAAGTTAAATCGCACTTCCGAATCTTGGAGATTTGATCGATACGGGTCTTACGCTTATGGTTTCTTTCACTTTTCCCCATTGTATTTCTAATTTAACGTTTTATGGGTTCTCTCAGAGTGACAAAATCACTTCTAGGTCGAGTCCCACCAGAGTCGCCAATAATGTTGCCAATTCGGCTCAGAGACGCCAATAATGTTGCTCTTTTTAACTGGATACTAATAGGACAGTTATTAATGATGATATTGCTTTTCAGAGTCGCCAGGTATTAAATGATACCACCACAAGGTTTAGCCGGATATCGATCAAAGACCCAACAACCAGTTAGTTAGTTCAACTTCAATGATAGTTTATTTACACAAGAATTACTTTGACATGCAACATAAAACACTACAAGCTAAATTACACCTAACACTACAACAACCTGTACTTAACTTCAGGCACCCGTCTTTATGCAGAGGAACAAGGCCTGTGTTCCTATCTTGCGTGGCTGGGTCTGGAGAAGTGACTTTGTTTCTGCTGGGCTCATCCGTCTGGTAGCGATCGTTGGTCTTGAACTTGCTTCTGGTCGTGGTGCTGCAATTGGTTTTGGGCACAAGCCAGGGCCAAGAGAGTGTCAGTGCGCCGGGGCCGAAAGAGACTGAACACATGGCAGTGTCTCTTTTTATCCTTCAGCGAGTTCGCGCTCTTTTGGGCGGTCCTTAGCTTTGGACCCGATAATTTGGCAGGCTTCGATTTTGGCCAAGAAAGGGTGGGTGCCTTGATGGCTGGGCGTGTCGTCAGCGGTCATTTACCTTGGCTGTTTGGGCTTCCTGGGTGAAGGGAGTGGCGCCGATGAGTCTGCACCCGTATCTGATACCCGAGTACAAGTCTTTGGTTCTGGGGAAATGGGCCATTAGAATGCAATTGGCTGGGGGTTTCGATCGTGTCTGGTTATCTGGTGGCAAATATACACTTAAGCTCTGAGTTCGTCGGGATCCTACATTGGCCATATTTCCCGTGATTCTCTGCAAGTGGCCATGTTTCCCTTTGTAAGTGGCCATCCCAGATGGCTACACCATCGAGTCTGCAACAGTCCTTGGAAAGAGCAACCCATTTAAGCCCATGCCTTCACTTATCCCCATAACCCAGTAAACCCACCTACAGTTTTGGACATGAAGGGGAAATTTAGCATGGTCAATCCACCTAACCTGCACATCTTTGGACTGTGGAGGAAACCAGAGCATCCAGAGGAAACCTATGCAGATACAGGGAGAAAATGCAAACTCCACACAGACAGTCACCAGAGGCCGGAATTGAACCTGGGTCCCTGGAGCTGTGAGCCAGCAGTGCCAACCACTGTGCCACCATAATCATTGCAATAGTTTCTGTACTGTAACCACTTGTGTCCCCCAAGATTCAATCTTTGGCCCTCTCCTATATCTGATCGACATGTTGCTCTGAGACAAGATCGTCTGAAGACACAGCACTGGTTTTGACATGCATGCTCACAACACCCAGATTAAGCCAGTCTGTTTGCAACCTTGGTGTCACAACCAGAGACGAGCTTCCAACCTCACATTCACGCCAACTATAAAAGTGTCTATTTCTGCCTCGATAACATCATTCGACTTCACTCCTGCTCACGCTGGTAAAACCCTCATCTGTGACTTTGTTAACGCCATGCTCTTATTTTCCAACACTTCTTCGACCCTCTGTAAACTCGAGATCATCAAAACCTCTGCTGCTTGTGTCTCAACTCACAGCAAATGCCATTCCCTTATCACCCCGGTATTCGCTCACCTACATTGATCCCTGGTCAAACAATGTCTTAATGCAAAATCTGTTTTAAAACCCTTCCGTGGTCTTGTCCCTTCCCAAGTATATAATCTCCCCCAACCCTCCAGGTCAAAATCCCCCAACTTCTGGGCTCTTGTGCATTCCCAAACACAATTGCTTCACGATTGGTTGACAGTGTCTTCCAATTGCTTGGGCCCCAATTTCTGAAATTCCCTCCCTTTACCTCTCCACCTCTATAGGTAACCCACGGACCTATGATTCTTGAAAACTGTATCTTAAATCAAAATAGTCATAGGTCGGAACCGATTTTCCCATAAGAGAAAGGTTATAAATCGGGGATGGGTTCCTGAAACAAGGCTTGATACCCTATCCACTAAAATAATTCAGAATATTTAATTCAATTATAAAGAAAATATGAAAGTAATAAATTATAAAATAAATTGAGGAAGTCTGGAAATATAAAGATTCACCAAGTAGAAATGCTTCAAAACAACAACTGGGTAAAGTGGGAGGAAGAGTTGGGAGAGGACGTGGAGGAGGGGTTCTGGTGTGAGGTGCTCCGGAGAGTAAATGCCTCCACCTCATGTGCGAGGTTGGAGCTGATACAGCTGAAGGTGATATACAGAGCACACCTCACGAAGGTGAGGATGAGCCGATTCTTTGAAGGAGTAGAAAATGTGTGTGAACGTTGCGCGGGGGGGTGCTAATCACGTTCATATGTTTTGATCCTGTCCAAAGCTGGAGGATTACTGGAAGGAGGTTTTTAAGGATAATTTCTAAAGTGGTGCAGGTGAAACTGGACACCCCCCCCCCCCCCCCCCCCCCCAAGAGGCCATATTCGGGGTGTCGGACCAGCCAGGGTTGGAAACGGGTGTGGAGGCAGATGTCATCGCCTTCGCCTCGTTGATCGCCCGAAGGTGGATCCTGATGGGTTGGAGAGCAGCCTCTCCACCCTTCGCCCTGGCATGGCGGGAGCACCTGTTGGAATTCTTGACTCTTGAGAAGGTTAAGTATGAACTGAGGGGAAGGACGGAGGGGTTCTACAAGTCATGGGCATTATTCATTCTCCACTTTCAAGAACTGGATAACATCGAACATTAGTTTGGGGGGGGGGGGAGGAGATGGGTGTTAATGGTGGCCATGGGTGATTCCTGATTCCTTTTTGTCAGTTGTTTATGTGAACATGTGAGCGAATGTTTTGGGTTTGGTGGGAGGATGGGATCGGTGTTATTGATATGGGGATCGACATATTTGTTACTGATTACTGTTTATCACTGATTATTGTTTATTGTTGGTGGGTGTAAATTTGCGAGAAAATGCAAAAAAGGAAGAGAATAAAGAAATATCTTTTTTAAAAACTGCAACGGAGTGTGGTGTCAAGGAGATGGCGGCGCAGTACGTCAATGTGCATGGATGAACGTTTAAACGTGTTTGCGTGGCGTTGTAAAGTCAAAACCGGTGTAAATTCAGAACAGGATGTCAATTTATAAACATTAAGTGCCATTCATTGTAACTCGAACATCGTAAAGTCAAGGACTGCCTATACCTCACTCTGCTCAAAACCTCTCTGAGCAAGCCTTTAGTCATCAGACTTCATGCCTTTCGTGTCATACTTTGTTTTAGAATGCTCCTATGGAGTACTTTAACATAATGACATATCCCAAAAATGCAATATAAATATAATCGTTCTTGCAGTAACCTCAAGGATCAGTCAGTCCGCTGTCATTTTAATTCTCCACCTTGTTCCCACCCTGTCCAAGCCCCTCCTGCAGGATTCCAACAAAACTCAATACAAACTCGAGAAACAGCACCTAAACTTTCGACCAAGCACCTTACAGACTTCAGGACTGATCACAGATTTCAGACCTAAACCCTACTCCCAACCCCCACCCTATCTGGTTTCCTTTTCAACTTTTGATTTCACTACTTCTTTTCCCCTCCTTATTTGAAATCGGACAGCAGCTGTTCATCATTCTGCCAATCATACTTCATACTTCCTCTCGACACATCTTTTGTTTCTTCACTTGTCCCATTATCACTCCCTTTGCCTCACCAACCGTCCGTCATTGCATCTTTCCTGTGAGCAGCACGGTAACACAAGTGGCTAGCATTTGGCTTCACAGAGCCAGGGTCTCAGGTTCAATTGGGTCACTGTATATGTGGAGTCTGCATGTTCTCCCCGTGTCTGCGTGGGTTTCCTCCAGATGCTGCGGTTTCCTCGTGCAGGTTACATGGATTGGCCATGCTAAATTGCCCTTAGTGTCCAAAAAGGGGTTGGGAGAGGTTGTTGGGTTACGGGGATGGGGTGGAAGTGAGGGCTTGGGCGGGTCGGTGCAGACTTGATGGGCCTAGTGGCCTCCTTCTGCGCTGTATGTTCCATTTCTTCCACCCTATCACACACCTCCCCTCTTCGGTTTCCAACTCTTACCCTTTTCACTTGCTCAAAACCTAATCAATATTTAACCTTTTTCCAGTTCTAATGAAAGGCTGTTGACCTGAAATGTTAACTCTGTTTCTCTCCCCACAAATGACACAAGGCCTGCTGATTATTTCCAGCATTTTCCTGTTTTTATTTAGGATAAATTGACAGCCTTCACTGAGACCTTATGTATCCAGATCCTTGCTGATCCCCTGTTCCCACCACCGGACTACCAAACAACTTAATTAGAAGTAGACTACGAGGCCCACACTAGAAGACAATTGTTGTGTAAAACACACTCAATAATCTACTACACACAATTACTTAAATCATAAACATTCTCAACTACATTGGTCGAATCTAAAAAAAAGGTTTTCTTAAAGGAAATTTAGCATGCAAGGTTTAAGAAGCTTCACATTCCTGCTTGAAATGCCTGTCCTTGTCTCAGGCCAGTGTGGAGTAGATCATACTTTTAATATACACAATGTGAAACTTATTCCATAGGTGTTGAATAGGCATGCCAATTTACAGCTTGTCAAACATGAACTGATATCCAGAATTAGGCAAGAATTAAACATCATAACAGAATAATATATCAGTAGGTTTCATAGATTATCATAGAATTTACGGTGCAGGAGGCCGTCATTCGGCCCATCGAGTTTGCACCGGCTCTTGGAAAGAGCACCCTATCCAAGGTCAACACTTCCACCCTATCCCCGTAACCCAGTAACCCCACCGAACACTACGGGTAATTTTGGACACTAAGGGCAATTTGTCATGGCCAATCCACTTAACCTGCACATCTTTGGACTGTGGGAGGAAACCGGAGCACACGGAGGAAACTCACGCACACACGGGGAGGATGTGCAGACTCCACATATACAGTGACCCAAGCCGCAATCGAACCTGGGACCCTGGAGCTGTGAAGCAATTGTGCTATCCACAAAGCTACCGTGCTGCCTATGTTATGTGGCCTAGTGTGATATATTTTTCATGGACAAACCTATTTCGTAGTATAACATATAATCTTTTGACAGGAGATCATTGTTCCAGCTGGCCCACCCATAGAAGCTTACCCATTATGTGCATAGCCATGATTCTGAAACTAATATTGCCCCACATAGTATGGGCCAACAGGAGATTCTTCCTTTTCAAATGGCCTAGCCTCTCTATTCCATTACCCCAGCTCATATTTTATCAGCAGTTCCTCAAACCATTTTATTAAAAAGTGATTTCTGCATTTCTTACTTTTCTTTGCTACCTTCAATTTCAACCTATCATCTGGGCCATAATTTTATGCTCAACGTTAGAAAACTTCTCATGTCCAGTACCCAAGAGAATTTTAATTACAGGGAACAAAACTGAACTGTTTTAGATGCAACTTCAAGAACTTCAGTAATACTACCCTTCACTTATAAGATGCACTCGCTTGTTTAAAAAACGCCAACATTTTATTCACTTTCTGGTCCACTTGTAAACTCAAGACTACTTTAAGTGATCCAAATAGCAAAACCTGCTAATCTGATAGCAGCACTGTTACCTCAAGCTTGTTATTATTTGACAGATGCTCCACATTCTTAATTATTCTACCTCATTTCATGAGATAATATTTATTGTGTTGAACTTAATCTAACCGCTTTACACATTGACATATTATATCCAGATCCAGTTATTGTACACTGGTGAACTGCATCGTTTGACATTACATGGGAACTGTAGATAAAGTTCCATCCTTTTAAGTCACCTCTAAACAAAAATGTGGCCCCAACACACCTGTGGGAGTCCATTAGCAACCGGTTTCTATTCCAGCATCTCTCACGGGCCATGATCTTGTGCTTTTCGCCCTTCACAATGCATAAACCAGGTTTAAAATCTTTGTCACTGGCAAGGTACAATATCCTTTGCAAAGCATGACGAAAGTTCATTTCTCATCAAAATCATTAAATTCCGAATAGTGGAGCTGGTTTGAAGTGCCGGAGGGCAAGGAACAGCAGCGTGAAGAGAGAGTGAGAGAGAGAGAGAGACAGATGGCTGGAGGAGAGAAAAAAATTGGAAGCACCAATAGACCTGGGAGAAATCATGGAGAGCATCAGCTCAATGTAGGCGGGGAAGGCACTGGGACCGGACGTGTCTCTGGCAGACTTCGACAAAAAGTTTGCAACAGTCCTGGCCCGACGCCGAAGGGACATGTTCGCAGACTCACTGGCCCCCACGCGAGCGCAGGCCACAATCTCATTGATACCCAAAAAAAATTAAGACCTGACAGAATGTGAATCATACAGATCCATTTCACTGCTGAACGTGGATGCGAAAATAGTCGCAAAAGGTCCTGGCCAAAAGGCTGCGTACCAGAGGTGGTCGCAGAGAACCAAATAGGTTTTGACAAGGGTAGGCAGCTCACAGCGAACATCACGTGTCTGAACTAACACCACCAGCTCTGAATACTTCCAGCTACACAGAGGAACAAGACAGGGCTGCCCCTTGTCCCCACTCTTGTTCGTGCTAGCGATCAAACCCCTGGTGGAAGGGAATCCGGAGGAGACAGAGAGCACAGAGTTTCACTCTATGCAGATGACCTGCTCCTCTATGTCTCGAAGCCACAGGAAGGACTTACGGCAATACTGCAAATATTGAAAGAGTTTGGAACCTTCTCGGGCTACAAACGTAACCTGAGCAAAAGCGACGCATTCCCAGGGAACCCAAAAGGGGGAGGGACAGAGCTGGAGAGGCTCCCGTTCAAAATGGCCCAGAACAGAATCCATTACTTGAGGATCCAGATAGCCAGAAACTGGACTCAGTTCCACAAGTGGAACCTGACCAGCCTGGTGGAGGAAGTAAGAAAAGACCTTCAACGGTGGGGCTCTCTCCCTCTCTCCCTGACGAGGAGAGTGCAGACGATCAAGATGAACGTACTGCCAAGATTCCTCTTACTGTTTCGATCCATTCCGATCTTCATCCCCAAGGCCTTTTTCCAAAACATAGACAGTCTAATCATGGCGTTTGTGTGGGGGGGTGGGGTAAGAACCCTAGAAATCCCAAACCAACACTGCAAAGAAGAAAAATCAAAGGGGGCTTGGCCTTACCAAACCGACAATACTACCACTGGGCAGCAACGGCAGAAAGAGTGAGGTGATGGGTACAAGAACCTGACACAGATTGAGTACAAATGGAGGAGGCATCCTGTATGAGACACCTCCAAATAAAGTACTTCCTCCTCAAAGAGACAGTCGGGTACCTCGGGGCCCCCAGAAAACGCACCAGTAGAGGACCTGATGCGAGAAGGGGGGCTATGTGGGAAAATATACGGACAGCTACTGGACAGAGCTCAAACATCACTGGACGAGACCAGACAAAAAAGAGGGCGAACTGGGGACAGAGGTAGGGTGGGGACTCTGGAGCGAAGCACTGAGCAGGGCGAACTCCACCTCCTCCTGCGCAAGGCTAAGCCTAATGCAGCTCAAAGTGGTGCACAGAGCGCACCTGACCAGAAACAGGAATAAGCAGGTTCTTCCCGGAAGTGGAGGACAAATGTGAGCGGTGCCAGAGGGGCCCGGCCAACCACACATACATGTATTTGGCTTGCCCCAAACTTGCTAGGTTCTGGACATTCTTCTCTGAGGCAATGTCCAAGGTTGTGGGGGTAAAAGGTTGTTAGGGGCTGGTTTAGCTCACAAGGCTAAATCGCTGGCTTATAAAGCAGACCAAGCAGGCCAGCAGCACGGTTCGATTCCCGTACCAGCCTCCCCGGACAGGCGCCGGAATGTGGCGACTAGGGGCTTTTCACAGTAACTTCATTGAAGCCTACTCGTGACAATAAGCAATTTTCATTTTCATTTCATTTCATTTTCATAAAAGTGTGTTGCCATGCCCAATTGTGGCAATCTTTGGGGTATTGGAGCAGCCAGAGTGACACACGGGGAAGGGGGCTAACGGCCTTGCTTTCGCTTCCCTAATCACATGCTGGAGAATCCTGGCTTGGCTGGCGTTCGGCAGCACCACCCAAAGCTGCAGACTGGCTCACTGACCTCCCGGAATTTCTCCACCTGGAGCAGATTAAGTAAAAAAAAAAGGATAATGAGGAACCAAAGGACTGTGCAACGTTGGGGGGGGGGGGGGGGGGGGGGGGGGGGGGGCTCACAAATGTTTATAAATAAGAGAAAAGCCAATAAAAAGATTGTCCAAAAAAAAATCATTACATTCCTCAACCACCTTCCTCACTCTTCCCCCATTCCTTCTTCCTGCCATTGCCATTGGCTCTTTTGCTTTCTCCCCTACTTGCCAACACTTCGATCTATTCACTTTGACTACTTTCTACCCTACTTGCCAACATTTCGATCTATTCACTTTGACTACTTTCTCCCCTACTCGCCAACACTTTGATCTATTCACCTTGACTACGTGCCACTGCCTTTTGGCCAATATGCATCACATTACTGTTAATAATTCTACTCGACTAAAAAGGCAACAAACCACAGCCCTGTATGAAATCCAAAAAAGCCTAAAAGGTTACTTTTTGTATATAATTATGACCATTTTTATGGTAATATATCAGTGAAGGGAGCAATCATGGACAGAAACATGTTTG
This sequence comes from Scyliorhinus canicula, assembly GCF_902713615.1. Classification (NCBI taxonomy): domain Eukaryota; kingdom Metazoa; phylum Chordata; class Chondrichthyes; order Carcharhiniformes; family Scyliorhinidae; genus Scyliorhinus; species Scyliorhinus canicula. The sequence goes on along the minus strand of NC_052155.1, from coordinate 78,674,691 downwards.
GATTTATTCAAATGCATTACCAACCATTCTCAATTTTATTTTATTTGGTGGGAGGGGGCAGCACAGTGGCACAGTGGTTAGCACTGCTGCTTCATGGCTCCGAGGATCCGGGTTCTATACCGTTCCCATGTCACTGTCCGTGTTCTCCCAGTGAGTGCGTAGGTTCCACCCCCACAACCCAAAAAGGTGTGCAGGATAGGTGAACTGGTCATGTTAATAGATCCTTAATGTGAAAAAAAGAATGAAGTACTCTAAATTTAAATAAAACAAAAACAAACATTTACTTGGCGGGCAATGAAAAAAAATAAATGGCCATTTTTCTCCATGTTTAAAGTTCAGTCTTTTTTTAAAAAACAAACCTACTTGGAAATTTTAGTTTTCGCTCTCATCAGAATGGACTAGTTATTGGAATTTTAGGCACAATTATTCATAATTTAGAGCATCAACTAATTTCATATACCAAATAACTCACCTCCCAACCAGAGAAAGTCATTCACAGATCGAAGAAGTTCTACAGCCATATGGTAATGCACAAGAGCATCTTGCAGCATGCCTGCTTGCAAGCAAAGGTCACCAACATGTTTCCGCATTCTTCCTTGACAACGTTTCTTATAATGTCTGTTGTGCAAAATAAAATAATTGTTATGGCACTAGGATTCCACTAGGTGTCGTCTGTGAAAGTGTAATATTATTTGCTTATAGAACCTTAGACATTTTGAATTTCCTTCGGTCAATAAAGCAATACTAAGTAGCAATGTAGATTAACTAGTTTCAAACAACTTAATTGTTTTACAAAACATGTCCCGCTCCACCTGAACATTAGATTACAATGAACAGTGCACTATGAAATCTCATTAGTTCACAAGAGAACCAACCTATTATTACAATTCTCTCATTCCAATCAAGACAAATATAGACTGGACTTCAAATAATTCTTGTTCAGCTGGTTTTCCATTTAATCAGAATTGATAAAATCTTTCAATTGTAATCTAATTCCAATAATTCACTGGATGGTATGTGGTTTTCAATATTTCAGCATCCATAAAATCCCGAGTGCTGGAGGAGGCCATTTGGCCTATCGAGTCTGCACTGACCCTCTAAAAGAGAACTCCAGCAAGGTTCAATCCCCTGCCTTGGCCCAGTAATCCCACGCATCATCATGGCCAATACACCTAACCTACACATCTTTAGACTGTGAGAAGAAACCGGAGCACCCAGAGGAAACCCACACAAACACTGGGATAATGTGCAAACTCCACACAGTCACCCATGGCTGGAATCAAGTCGGGTCCCTGGCACTGTGAGGCAGTAGTGGTAACAACTGTACCACTGTGAATCTGCAGTTTAAATAGTTTATAGTGCATATTGATTGAAATAAAAGATAGAAATAAGAAATAATTCAGTCTTCTCAGTAACAAGGTTCTCATGATGAAGTCTGTTCATGTCTTCAATAGTTTACATGAAATAAAAATTACATGAAAGACTTTCTGAACATTCAGAATAAATAGAAATAATTCCTATTTTAAGTTTATAATCCTCCAGTAAAATGTTCCTATGACATCAGGTGTCGATGGGTTCCACTCCCAACACAAGTCTTGACGGAGGCCAAAACTGCCTGATCTCTCATCTTTAGTCCCACAGGTGTCATGTAGAACAAAAACTGCAAGCATAGTGAAATGTATTTTAATTCAGCTAGTTGTGAAGTGTGCTCAAAAAAATTAATTGACCATTTTTTTCACATTTTCAAAAGACATGTTACTAGAAATTACACGATATGTTATATTTACTTGGAGACGGATACCACACACCTTCTCGTTCATTATTGCATTAATTTATAAAGCCAGATTTCAAAGCTCAGTGCAAACTAAACAGCCAACACAATTTAAAGATTACTAACTGCTGGATGGAATTATTCTTAAAAAGCAATAGTTCGGCGATGACTGCATGATTCAGCACGATACAATTCATGTCATATCAAAACGTATCTACATTATATATTCATGTCTATATGACAAAACCATGATTGCCCAAGAGTGGACTCTTGCACAACAGAGCAGTCCAAACTGACTTTGTTTTTTTTGGATCTGGTGAACAATAACACCAAATAAAATCAACTTGGTTTATGAAACCAGAACCAAGCTTTAAAGTAAAACAAGCTACAATGCTATTTCAGTATCAATGATTCTACAAGCATTTGAGCAATAATGACTATTTCAGCATTCACCCAAGTGCACAAAAAAAATCAAATTGGCACATTTCAGTTAAAATACAAAGCTTTGTAAATCTCTGAATGGTAAAGAACCATAGAACGGGCAAAATCATTTTAGAAACATAAAGGTCTATGTCCAGGTTTTAAATCATCAGAAACCATTACATTGCATTAAACAGTGACATCCTGAAATATCACAGGATACCAAGATCAATCTAAATTCCTTTTCCACTACTGCAGTGGTAGTATTAACCAGTTATGGATAATACTGATTAACAACTCCACTTAAAATAGTGGAGACAGAAATTTTGGACAAACGTACTTTTCAAAACCCCCAGTATGTTCGGAAGAACATTTTGAACCATTAATTTTATAGCCTTCAGTTTTAATCCACCATTCTTCACTGATGTGGCGGCATTAAACTGTCCTCCAAGTTAGAGTTCAGTCGAAAAAAATCATATACTGTAGTTCATGCAATCTGTTTTCCCTTGTGTGCATAAATAAAGTCACCACCAAGCATTTTAAGCATTTTATGAATTCACTGCCATTTCAAAACTAGCTTCGCATATCAGTTTTGCTTGGCTACTCATGAAATCTTAATAGCTGCTGGCATGGGATATTCCTTTTCCTAGAGAGCTATATTAATAGTTCAATGAACAAATATGATTTTTTTTTTTCAATTTCATCAGGCAGAAGGTGTATAACAGTTGGGAGCATGAGCTTTTGGGTGAAGACGACAGCTCACCTTTTCACACCCAATAATAAACTCACAGGACAGTGTTCGGGAAAAAAAGAAACAGGAATGAGAAATAATTTAAGAAAATCATATGAATAATTTAACAAAAATTAGGAAACTTTCCACAATTTATTTTGCATTGGTATTCAAAATAACTAAAGATAGAAAATAAATAAATTACAGTACGGCACAAAGAAGTCTCAAACGGCAAAGTTGCTAGCTGACTAACAAAACAGTTCATAGATCCTGAGTTTTTATGCCGCTGACTTTCCAACCACTTCAAAGTCTGTAAGGAAATTTATCAACTTGACACTCCAGTATCCAGCCTTTCAATTCTATGACAATAATTAAAATCGGGATGTTATGGTTAAAGAAACAAATTCTATTTATATAGTACCTTGTTACATCTTCAGCACTACAAAACATTTCAGAATCCATGAATTATTTAGTTATTTACAGATATGGTGGCAGATTATACACACACCAACAGCATTTTCCTCCCTAACAAGAAGCAGAGAGTCGGGATTGATGGGTTATTTTCAGGTTGGCAAACTAACTTGTTGTGTTGACTCACAGTGGAGATCAGTACTGTGGTCTCAACTGTCTATGTTCTATATTAATGACTTGATTTAATGGACTAACTGTATTATAGCCAAATTAATTAATGACACAAAGATAGGTAGGAAAGCAAGTTGTGAGAATAAAAAGAAAGTGAAAAAGAATATAGATAGATTAAGCGGGCAAAAAGCTGGTAGATGGGCTGGTTTAGCACACGGCTAAATCGCTGGCTTTGAAAGCAGACCAAGGCAGGCCAGCAGCATGGTTCAATTCCCGTACCAGCCTTCCCAAACAGGTGCCAGAATGTGGCAACTAGGGGCTTTCCACAGTAACTTCATTTGAAGCCTACTTGTGAAAATAAGCGATTTTCATTTCATCTCAACATGGAGAAAGTGTGAATTTGTCCACTTCAGAAAATAGAAAATCAGTACATTATTTAAATTAAGATAGGCTGTAGAACTCTGGGATGCAAAGGGACATGAATCACAAAAAGTTAATATGCAGGTATACCAAGTGGTACAATGGCATTTATTGTAAGGGAAATGGAATTTAAGTTTTGCTGCAGCTACACAGGATCTTAGTTAGGCTGCACTTGGACTACTGTGTACAGTTACGGTCTCCTTATTAAAGAAAATATAAAATTGCATTTAAAGTAGTTCAGAGAAGGTTCAGTCAACTAATTCCTGGGTGAAGGGGTTACCTCCTGAGGGAAAATCAATAAGTTGAACCTGTATACAATGAGTTTAGAAGAAAGAGGGGCTGTCTTATTAAAACATACATGGTCCTGAGGGAATTTGACAGAATAGACAGAGGACGTTTCACCTTACCGAGAGAGACTAGAATTAGGGGATAGAATGTAAAAATAAGGGGCCTCCATCTAATGTGGAGATGAGAAAAATTGTTTTTCTGTGGCTTCTAAGTCTGTGAAATTCTCTTCTGCAGAGAGCTCACTGAATATTTTTAAGACTGAGTTCAATAGATTTTTGATTGACAAAGTAGTCAAAGGGAGTGGGCAGGAAAGTAGATCTGAGGCCACAATCAGATCAGCAATGATCTTCTCAAAATGGCGTAGCAGGCTCAGGGTGCCAAGTAGCCTACTCCTGCTCCTAATGCATATGTTCTTGATGTTCAAGGTCTTCAAACACCTTCATTAACATCTTTTGACAGACATACAATGTGTAACTACAATGTGTGCTATTTCCCTTCAGCTTGCAGCAAACACATGTAATTTGATGACGCGACTGTGCAACCAACTGTGATATTGCCCACCAGGACCCCTTTTCCTCACCCCCTCTGTCCCAAAGAAAAACAGTGCAACACACAAAAATTACATGAATCTAATTTGTCTTTTGGATTCCAAAAGTAACTAAATTCATTCAAATTTCATGGAATTCATAGAATCCCTACAGTGCAGAAGACAACCATTCGGCCCATCAACTCTTTGAAATTAGCGCCCCACTCAGGCCCACTTCTCCACCCTATCTCCGTAACCCCACCTAACCTCCACATCTTTGAAATGTGGGAGGAAACTGGATCACCCAGAAGAAAATCATGGAAACACAGGGAGCATGTGCCAACTCCACACAGTCACCCAAGGCTGGAATTGAAACCCGGCCCCTGGCGCTATGGGGTAGCAGAGCTAACCACTGTGCCACCGTGCCGCCCTTAACTAGTCTAAAAATTCTGCTTCACTGCTTTTTCCCTTAAAAAAAGGACAAAGCATGTTTACATGTGGAAGATGTAACATTTGTATGGGAAAAATATAGTTCAAACTTCAATTTTCAGAGCAATTTACAACTGAGGCAGCAAAAGTGCCAGAAAAATATCTTGCACAATTCCAGTATATTTAAAAGAATAGAGTGAAATAGTAAATTCCTTTTCGAGGACAGCAGCCCGCAATATATTCCTACCAATACCGTCTTTGGTATTGGTACTTCAAGATTGATGTTTTAGATGTAATTCACTCATGGATCAAACCATTTCTGGACATTTCAGTGCTTGAACTTCAATCAAGAGATTTAAAGATAGCACGTCCATCACAACATCTGGAGAGTTGCATCCCACTTAGGTTCTCATCAAAATCAATTTTTTTTATTGTTATAAGTTGCCTTTTAAAGAAGCAACATAATGGAGTATGTTATCTATACATATATTATATATCGTGCAAATGGGCAGCACGGTAGCACAAGTGGATAGCACTGTAGCTTCACAGCGCCAGGGTCCCAGGTTCGATTCCCTGCTAGGTCACTCTCTTTGCGGAGTCTGCACGTTCTCCCCGTGTCTGCATGGGTTTGCTCCGGGTGCTCTGGTTTCTTCCCAGTCCAAAGACGTGCAGGTTAGGTGGATTGGCCATGATGAATTGCCCTTAGTGTCCAAAAAGGTTAGGAGGGGTTATTGGGTTACGGGGGGCAGGGTGGAAGTGAGGGCTTAAGTGGATTGGTGCAGACTAGATGGGCCGAAGGCCTTCTTCTGAAATGTGTGTTCTATGTTCTAAATCTCTCGTGAGCCAGGTTATAATTCATCAGAAATACTTGACACACTGCATGACTATCCTTGCTTTCTGAAATTTCAATTTCTGAAATTGTATAGTAAGCCATATCACAGAGCTCTAACAATGCCAATGTATTAACTTCAAGTAATAAGCGATTACTCACCTGCTGTCTGTATCTAGGCCTACAAAATCTTTCTTTTCAAATGGCACACACAGTAATTGAATTTTGTCTCCCGATTTATCTGTTGCTCTGTCAAGACGTTTGGATTCCAAAACAATGAATAATGATTCAATAAAGTCTTCCACCTTCTTCTCTATGGTTTCACACTCATCGTAACTAGAATAAAACGCAACATCAGTGCGGGGTTGCTCAGCAATTTCTCCCTGCAGCCCAAAGACAAACAAACGTGAATCATACAGTGTGGAACCATAAATTTCTTTCTGAAGATGAAATTTCTCAGATGTCTGTGGCCAGTCCTTTGTATTGCAACACTGCGTGATCGCTATTAGCCCTACAACTTTCCGATGAGTCTGAAAGTCTCCCCATTCATTGTTTTCAGGTGGGTAATGGTGTCTGTAACGAATATATAGAACACGTTGTGAATCTCGAAGATTAATCTGATTGGCAACAGCAATTTTCTTGTAAATTTTGAAGAACTGCTCTTCTGGTACAATTCCCACAGGTTGGACAATGACCAAAAGACTCTGGTGGTCCTCAGCACACTGCATATAGTCAGGGACACTCATTCTCCATCAACTGAAATCTGGTTAATGAGAAAAACAACATTATTGTCCTTTCAATTTTAATAAGGCTGTTTATTATGCATTCAAAAGATAAAGGGTTTATATTTGTCACTGTTTAAACTTAACTATTGAACAGTCATCCCAACTTTATACTGAAATGTAACTCAACCTACATAGGAATAATTTAAAAAGAAAATACTGTCCCAATAGGGTATTAAAACAAATTAAAGTTTAGAAGCAAACTACGAATTATACAATTCTATACACTGAAATGGAGTAAACTGAAATTACAAGGTACTATTTTATTGGGGTCTGTTTGAAACCATGATAATCGACTATTCTCTATACCTTCTGCAAAAAGAATCAATGTCATGCAACAGCTGGTGTGAGGTTTTGTCACATTATTTAAAAATGTCAAATTCACCACAAAAAAAACATTAAGAACTGTACAATATCATCTTCAAGGCATTCATGTGGATGTCATGTCTTCTATCATTTCTCATGTAGTCTCTTTCTCAGCTCAATAACACTCAATCATGCGCACCTCCTTTTCAGGCTTTGAAATGCTCTCGTCACCTTGATATCTTAAGCTTTGTTCCAGTTGTAGCATCCTTACCAAAATCAGCAAGTTGCACGTTTAAATCTTACTCCAAATACTTGATCAAACAGTCCAATCTTTCACTTCAATACAATACTGAGGAAATGTTGCACCATCGTCAGACCATCTACTCTGTTGTCAAACATCCCAGGACTCCATTCGAAGAACAGGAAATTCTTCGGGTAGACCACAGCCAGTGATGCCACTAAAACATTCACTATTGTTTGTGGGACCTTGCACTGTGCAAATTATCTGCCACACTATCCTATCTTAGTGCAGTCACAACATTTTTGTAAAACAACTACTTCGTTGGCTGCAGAGTCCTCCGAGAAATTCAGAGGTCATGAAAGGTGCGACAAAAACAATTTCATTCTTCATATTGTTCACTTTGAAACTTTTGTTATTTCATTCCAGATATCACTGATTGGCTACATTTTAAGAATTTGACACATAGGCCCAGTAAATTGTGCCCTGTTAGCCACAGGCACAAATCCAGTCATGGTCGCTCAGTATCATGAGAGGCCACAAACTGAATTTGCGCCGGCAAGATTTCGGAATGCAATCTTCCCGGGCCCTCCCAATGACGCAATCAGGTTCACGCTCTTCCTAGGTGTGAACCTGATTAACATGAATTTGAACCATTAGCATCTACTTGGTGGGCTTAACTCTGCAACATCAGCCCCCATCAAATCTTCCCACCCACCAGGCATGATGTACTACTGCTTTTTAAAGGGAACCAGGTGCCATGACCACCGAGAGAGAGGAAGACGGTGAGCGCCACTGTCTCCACTAAGCACCAGGGAGTACAAGAGGATGTGGGAGTACCTGTCCAGAAGGCGTATGTGTTGAGGCATGACAGTAATAAGATCTCTGAATTATACAGCCCGACTAAGAAAGGTGCCTATGACCTCTGCCTTTCCCTGAAGCAGGAAGCACCCTCTAACATTGTTGTGTCATGCTCATGACACTATTGGTCAGCAAGAGTTAACCCTTTGCAATGTCAGCTCGCCATAGTCCAAAAGTCAAGGAATGGGATGAATCCTCAGGGTTCAGGGCTCAAAGTTAGGTGGCATAGGATCAAAAGCCAATGCGATTGTGACTACTCCTGGATCCCAGCGCCTTCCAGTCAGGATGTAGCAACCCCAAAAGGCAGACAAAGCCATCCAGTTGGCCTTGGCCAATCGGGATGAGGGAGCACAGGACCTGCCTGTATTAATTTGCAGTGGCAGCGAGTTTAAGGGAGGGGAAACCCAGATGGAAGGCTACAGGTGAGTCTAAGTGAGCGAGGGCACAGGCCGGGGCCAGTCATGTTCTGGAGATGGGAGTGCACCTGAGCTATGAGTGTGAGATCACTGTCGGCAAAGCTCTGGGACTGACTGATTCCAGGTCAGGAAGGCCAACGGGTCAGGGACATCATAATGGTCAGGAGCTGCGACACCGACATGACTCTCTCTCAACCCTCGCAGTATTCTGAGCGATATAGGGGTGGAGCCAGCGATCTTACTCATCACTGAACTGGAGGAGCAGAGACTCCAGCATTAAATTGTGGTGGTGGCTCAGAGGGAAGGTCCTGCAGAGCAGGACCAGGAGACTGCAGGACAGGATCTGGGCTGGAGGCCACACCAGACGTGCAAGAGGCACAGAGGCACCAAAGGAGGCCACGGGTCTATCAGATATGTGTGTCTTTCATGGAGCTGTCCGACACCATCTGCTGTCGAAGACACCACCTGACGAAGGAGACTGTGCGGCAACTGTGTCGTGCCCACCTTGCAGCTGTTAGAAATGCGAGAAATTGCGGAGATTCACAGTGAACCCGAGATGAAAATAGGATAACAGACATGTAACGTGATTAGCAGATATCCAGAGAATAATGAGAGTGGGGAATATTGAACAGACTAAACATACAACTGCTAGTTCTCCATCCAACAGTCAGACAGGCCCGTTCAATCCATGATCCGTGCCGCAGAGGCCTGTTCCATCTAACATTTAGAGCCACTGTATATTGCAGATATTCGCCTGTTAAAGATGCAGTTTCATGCCTTCGCTGAAACAGGAAAAGATGTTTCCCAGACTTGGTACCTGAGCGATATTTAGTGATAACTATTAACTAGATTGAACTGATAGAATTGCTTGGGAAAAGGGGGTGTTTCACGGAGTTCAGGGATTGTGGGTATATACAAGAGCTAACTTCAGATAAAACAGTGCATATAGCTTCGTGTTTTTTTAATCTTTTCTTTTACTTCAATAAATATTCTTTATTAATGGTTTACATGGCCACTGGACTGGTTCCTTTCTGGGTTGTACATGGTTCCTCACATCATTCCAAACAAACATACACCACAAAGAACCAGCGTTTTGAGACAATCTGAGATTATATCAGCAAGGTTCCTAACACAGTGGAAACCCCCATTTCCTGTAGCCACCAAGGTCACGGCAACCCTCAGCATCTACACCACAGGGTCCTTTGTGGCTTTTCACATGCATCCACCCATACGTGCATCAGTGAGTTGACGGATGTAGTGCATGCACAAGCTCTGGACTACATCCACTTTCACCTGAGTCAACTGGCTGAGAGGGCTGAGGTTTGGGCATATACCTGGTCTGCCACAGGTGCATGGGGCAATAAACTGCACACATGTCGCACTCCACGCCCCTTAGCACCAGGGAATTGCCTTCCTTAACTGGAACTGATCACACTCCCTCAATGTCCAGCTGTGCAACAAAATGCATTTCATTCACGTGCGCCTGCTTTCCAGGGAGCATGCATGACAGTTACATCCTCAGTCAGTCGCACCCTTGTTTTTAAAACCTTGGACATGACAAAGCAAACCCCTGCCAAAATCTCCTAAGCTTTGGACATGTCCAAAACAGGTGGACATGGTTCACTGGTCCTCCCGCGCATTTTGTGCACCTGTCCTCCACCCCAAAGAATCTGCTCATCCGGGCCACTGTCATGTGAGCCCGATGAACAACCTTAAATTGTATCAGGCTAAGCCTGGCACATGCTGTGGACACGTTGACTCTACTCAATGCATCTGCCCATAGACCATCCTCTATCTCACCTCCCAGCTCCTCCTCCCACTTGCGCTTCAGCTCCTCGGTCTGCGTCGCCTCCGACCCCATTAGCTCCTTATAGATATCCGAAACGGTGCCCTCCTCTAACCACCCTTTGGAAATTACCCTATCCTGAATCCCCCTTAGTGGTAGGAGCGGGAAGGTTGACACCTGTTTATGAAGGAAGTCCCGCACCTGCAGATACCTGAATTTGTTTCCCCTTGCCAACCCAAACTTCTCCTCCAACCCCCTCATACTTGGAAAGCTCCCCTCTATGAACACATCCCCTATCCTCTCAATACCCGCTCTCCGCCATAACCGGAACCCCCCATTCATCCTCCCCGGGGCAAACCGGTGATTATCACAAATTGGGGCCCAGACAATTCAGGACAAAATTAATAGTCACATGGACAAATGCAAGTTAATTAAGAAAAACTGTGTTGAATAACTTGGATTTTTTTTTTAAAAAGAGATAACAGTGAGGCTTGATGAGGGCAATGTTATTGATATGGCGTACATGAACTCCGAAAAGGCATTTAATACAGTGCACACAGCAAACTTGCGGGCACACAAGTATAACAAATTTATAACTCATGGAATTATAAAAAGGACAGTAGCAATATGGATATGAAATTGATTGAGTGACAAGAAAGAGAGGGGGTAATGGTTAATGGATTGTTTTTGGCTGGAGAGTAGATTCGTCATGGAATGCCCCATGGATCAATGTTTTTATCCATGCTGTTCCAGATTATATTCATGACCTTGACCTTGGTGCACAGGGTACAATTTCAAAATTTGCTATGAGGTTAAACTGGAGGCATTTGGAGGAGAGTAATGTAGAACTTCAAAAGGACACAGTGGAATGGGCAGACCAAAATGGTAGTTGAAGTTCAACGCAAAATGATTCATTTTGGTAAGAAGAATATGCAGAGAAAATATAACAGATACAATTGTAAAGAAGATGCAGGAGCAGACGGACCACGGTGCATATGTGCATAAGTCAGTGAAGGTAGGACAGGTTGAGAGAGTGGTTACTAAAGCATAGCTCTATTAATAGAGGCAGAGAGTGCAAGAGCAAGGAGTTTACTTTGAAGTGGTATCAGACACTAGTTTGGCCTCAGCTGGAGCATTATGCCCAGTCCTTGGCATCACACTTTCCGAACAATGTGAAGGCATTGGAAGGAGCAGGAAAACAATTCACAAGAATGGTTCCAGGGAAGACGAGGTGCAATTACATGGAGAGATAGGAGAATTTGCAACCATTTTCCTTGAAGAGAAGGCTAAAATGAGATTCAAAATCTCGAGGAGATCTGGATAGAGTAGATTGAGAAAATCTTTTCTCACTCTTGCAGGGGTCAAGAACAAGAGAGCACATATTTAAAGTAATTGGCAAAATAAGTACAAGCAACTCGAGGAAGAACGTTCATACAGCGAGAGATTGGAGTCTGCAGTGCATTCGGTCTGAGAGTGTAATGGAGCCAGGTTCAAAAAAGCATTCAAAAGGGAATCAGACTTACTGTAAAAGGAAGAAAAGTGACGACAAGGAGAAGGCAAGGAATGGCACTCAGTGAATTGCTCATCCAGTAAGCTGGTGAAGATACAATGAGCCGAATATGCCCCTCCTGCACTGTAACAATTCTGAGTTGCTATGTTGACTTTAGTTTGTTTATTACAGTAAAAGTCTGAGAATGTAAAATCTTGTGCAAATTTTGGCATTGACTGTGGGATATTCAGTTTATTTAAAATAATATCAGCCTTCACAGGATTATAACAATATATTAAACAATGTATCAGTCACACATCTCTGGGGTAAAGAATTCCAAAGGTTCACAACTCTGAGTGAAGAAACTTCTCCTCATCTCAGTTCCAAATGATATGTCCTCATCCTGCGACTGTGTCCCCTATTCTACATTGTCAACCAGGGAAAACAACCTCTCAGTGCCTATCTTGTCAATTCTCTTCAGAATCTTGTGTGCTTCATTGGGATCACCTCATTCTTCTAAACATCAGAGACTATAAGCCAAATTTACTCAGCCGCTTATCACAGGACATCCACTCATCCTGGAAAACAATTTAGCGAACCTTTGATATACGGTCTCCAATTCAACTATATACTTCCTAAAATATGGAGGCCA